>NC_054385.1:84967752-85320252 GCF_017654675.1 Xenopus laevis
TTGCACCACTCCATAGTTTCTACTGAGCAGCAAAAACACTTCAATCATTTTAGATCTTGGGGTTTCTAAGGATATGAAAAGCCCACATAATAACATAACCAATATGTAACTATTCACACTGAGCTAAATAATGTCTCTAAGTATACCTCCATTGTGTTTTGCAGTAATGTTCTGTATATTTTGGGAAGGCTATAGAATGTGGTCCAGAATACATTGGTTGAAACAAAAATTCATAACCAGATTGAGAAATACCTCCTTGTATCAGTAAATGACTTAATTACAAAAAATGTCATTGCTATTAAAAGCTCTGTAAAAGAGGTAAATCAATAAAAAAGCTGTATATAGACAACACTGTCTGAATGTGCTTAATGATATACCCATAAAGCACTGCCCTTTATTAACCTGAAGAAGTCAAATGGATTTCTACTGCATACACTTTAGCAGCAATAACTGCACTTTCGCCAACCCCCATGAACAAAGTCAAACATAATATGCATGTCCTAGATATCCTAGACATACTAAGGAGAATGCAGCTGTGTTACCATATATTCTTACTCTCTAGTGCACATATTTTGGGTCCTAAGCCCCACAGCTAGAAAATTGGGAAATTATTGCCAATAAATTGTTTATTGGTTGTTGCTAAGCTGGTGCTATATACAAAAGAGTTTAGTTACTGATCAAGTAAATTGGTAAAAAAAATGTAAAATAATTCAGTAGTAACTGAAGCATTCAAAAACCATACATTTAAACACATATACTGTAGAATAGCATGTAGCATATAACAGAAATCCATTATTCATAAAGCTCCGAATTATGGGAAGACCATCTCTCATAGACTTCATTATAATCAAATATTAAAATTTTTTAAAAATGATTTCCTTTTTTCTGTAATAACAAAGCAGTATCTTGTACTTGATCCCAACTACGATATAATGCTGATTGAATGCAAAACAATCGTATTGGGTTTAATTAATGTTTACATGATATTTTAATAGACCTAGAGTATGGAGGCCCAAATTACAGAAATTTAGAAAATCCCAGGTCTCGAGCATTCTGGATAACAGGTCCCATGCCTGTAGAATGCAAATTCCAAAACTGAACATTTTCTTTCTTTGTCTTTTACAGATCCACCAGCAGTTGAACCACTATTCCAAGAAATACGACAAGGATTGGGCCATAGCGTGACAATGAACTGCAGAGTACTGAGAGCATATCCCACACGGGTCTTAATGTATGAATGGCGGCTGGGGAATAAGTTGCTAGAAAAAGGACAATTTGACTCTCAAGATTTTACAGAGTTAACTGTAAATATTCTTGCCAAGGAGCATTATGGGACATACAACTGTAGCATTATTAATGAAGCTGGATCTGGTCGGTGCAGTTTTCTCATAACAGGTGCTTAAATTTACTCTTTAGAAACCTGATAATCTGATTGTCTGAGGAATTCACAATAAGGGGCAGATGTATCAAGGGTCAAATTTTGAATTCAATTTTTTTTATGGCCAAAACTGTCAAATTCAACTAGGGAGTTTTCCAAATTCAATTCCAGTTTTTAAAAAAATTTGAATTAGATTTTTGAGATTTTTCATACTCTGGCTCTTTAAGAACTTGAATTTGACTATTCACTACCTAAAACCTTCCAAATTGCTGTACAAGTCAATGGGAGACGTCCAGGGATAAATTTGGTAATGTTTGCAGCCTTCCTGACATTGAGTTTTTTTCAGAGAAAATTCGAGTTTTTGGGTCGATCCTATTCCCCCGACTTTTAAATATTGAATTTTAATGATAAATTTCGGATGGTCGAATTTCGATTTCATGGGAGTTTAAAAAAACTCACATGAATTCGAAGTTCGACCCTTGATAAATCTGAACCTTAATGTAGGGTTGCTTAATTACCTGTATTGAAATAGAGAATAATTGGGGTTTAACTAATGAAAATAAAGCAATAGAAAGGGTCACTTTTTAAAAAAGATACAGAGCTCAGTGGTACAATGGACTTTTAAAGGGATACTGCCATGGGACTTTTCAAAACACATCAGTAAATAGTGCTGCTCCAGCAGAATTCTGCACTGAAATCCGTTTCTCAAAAGAGCAAACAGATTTTTTTATATATTTAATATTTTCAATTTCCCAGCTGCCCCAGTCATGTGACTTGTGCTAAGATCTAAGAACAGCCTTCAATAGTAAAATCCAGGTCCCACTGCAACACATTCAGTTACATTGAGTAGGAGAAACAACATAGAGGTAGAGTAGTCAGCACAACTTCTTACACCTTTCCTTCTTATACTATAGTGCAGGTTCCCCAGTGGCCACTTTCCACCAGCAATTGTAATGGTGATTGTAATTGAACAGCACTACTCAATCTTTTTGAATTAAAATTGCCTTTATTGCAGACTTCTGGGCATCACAGCAACGTTTCAGGCCTCAAATGGCCTTTTATCAAGCTGACGAAAAACAACAGCCTGCAAGAAAGCAGTTTCATCCTAAAGTGCTGGCTCTTCCTGACAGCACATGACCAGGCAAAATTACCTGATATGGCTGCCTACACACCAATATTAAAACTTAAAAAAAATACACTTGCTTATTCAGGAATTAAATTTTATATTGTAGAATTAATTATTTGCAGTGTAATTAGTGTGATTTAGAAATAAAAACAAAATCATAAAAATCAAGTCAGAATAGCTTTTGGGTAAATAACATTTTTAATTGATTTTAGTTTTTTGCAGTTTGACTTGTGCATTCTTTGATAAAAAAGCCAAATGTATTGTAAGGTATTACAACTATGACAATGTTATCTGTCTCTAGGAATTTTTTGATGAACTGAATGACACAGCTTACTGATAGTGATGGGTGCTGTCTAAAAAATGGATGCAGGCGGCAAAAACTAGACGCCGGCGCTGTTTTGTGAATTATTCGCCGTTTCGCGAATTTTTCGCCGTTTCGCGAATTTCACAGGAAATTCGCAAATCCCCAAATTCGCCCATCACTACTTACTGACAACCCAGATCCCAATTTTCTGTAATCTGGTTCAGACTTACTTTATTTTATCATTTTAAATAAAGGCAGGCTTATACAAGGATTTTAGAGCTGCATCCCCAGCAGAAGGAGTTTTATAATTCCCCCTTTACTCACAAAACTCCCGACCTATCCAAATTAGGCAACACTAGCGCAACTTTGCTTCGCTTGGTGCAGTAACGCTAGCGCAACTTCACCAGTTTGCCGCCCTGCATGCAACTTTGGATTTTAGTGAATTAGCGTTGTCCTGTCGAATCTATGCCTGGCGAAGTGTTGCACTGTGAGTGAAGCTGTTGTTGGCGAATTTTCGGAGGTTAGTGAATTTGCCCCATTATACCATGATGTTGCAAAAAGCCCAAATCCAAAAATACATCATCTCAGACCTGTTGAGGTCATGTATAAGTCAATGGGAGATGTCCCTTTTCCAATTTGAAGATATTGTGGTTTGTGCTGGGCAGCGCTGATTCTGGGGCTGCTGCCACCTGAGGCAGCAGTCCAGATGCTGTCCCCTCCTCTCCAGCTCCACTCTTAAAAATCAGCGTCGGAGCGGGTCAAAAGGGGGGCAGCATCGCAAGTGCATTGAGACGGAAGTTCGGCGCTTAAAGTTACAAGAGGAGGCTTTTTGCCGCCCCTTGTAACTGGCCACTCGCTGCCACCTGAGACAAGGTTCTCACCTTGCCTCATGGCAAGAGCAGCCCTGGTGCTAGGTTTAGCCCGATAATCTGAAAAATTCTGGATTTTTGGGCAAAATCAAAAAAAATTGAGCGATTCAGGACAAGTCAGGAAAAAAATCATACGATTCGGGTTTCCTCTGGATTTTATTGTGTTTTTTCCCAATCTGATTTATTCGAGTTATTATATTAATAAATTAGGCAAATGGGGCATGTGTGTTTGGTCAAACTTTTTTAATATTAATTATGAGATATATTCCGATTTTTTTTTTTACAATTCTTTATTTATATTATTTTGAACAACATTAAAGGGGAAAGGGGGTACAAAAGGCAAGAAAGGGAAGGGTTTGGGGTAGGGAATATAATTGCATAAACCAAAAAAAAAAAAGAAGACAAAAGATAGAAAATCCATATTTAAATATATGTCTTAAATAAGGATTTGTGGCCCAGCAGTATAGTTAATTACAGCTTTGAAATGCCCTAATAATAGCTCTGTAACCCGTAGAAGTTTCATCTCTTATTTGATAGACACCTACTTTCAAAACACCTGTCCATTCTGTAATTTTATATATGATATCTATGGTTCCCATATATCCCAATATCTGTCTTATATGAGTGATCTCCTCTAATTTCCTATTCTCCTCGACCAAGGTCTTCCAATCATTATGTGTTGGAGGTAATGCTTTATTCCAATTTCTTGGGATCAGAGTTTTTGCTGCATTAATCAGTTGTATGGGAAGTAAGTCTGTCAATAAGCTATTCTTCTCTATTACCATATTGAGCAATATTAGAGGTGAATCTGATTCCTTAACCGTTATGCCAGTGACTATTTTTATGACATTTAAAACCCTTTGCCAAAATGGTTTTATCTTGGGACAAGTGAGCCAGATATGGGCATGTGTACCTCTATCCTGGTCGCATCTCCACCACTTGTCCGAACTGTTTGGATACATTTTCTTTAATTTTACCACTGTGTAGTGCCACCTAGTGTATCGTTTATAATTCATTTCTCTAGTTCTCATCGCGCAAGAGGTTCTATGAATTAAAGCCAGAGACCTCTCCCACAGAGACAACGGGATTATGCAGTTAAGTTCTCTTTCCCATTCTTTCTGTGCAAGATGTCCTGAGAGAACACTGTTATCTAGTAATAATCCATAAAGCCTCGAAATAGGTTTAGTAATAGCTTCCGCTAGTTCAAACATATTTTCCCATACTGTCATCGGTCTACTCCAGTCTGCTTCCTTTAACTTTTGGATATAACAGGTTATTTGATTGTAATTCCAGCTATCTAGTGGACGAGCCTCCCACCTTTTTTGTAGATCAGCAAGCAGGATCACTTTATTACAGCTTATAAAGTCAGTTATTTTTGTAGGTCTGCCCAAACTGAACTGCCATCTCTTAAATAACCCCGATTCTAGACAAGGCTTAAACAATAAATTATTAACCAGTGGCTGAAGTATATAGGGAAATTTAATAAGAGAGCTTTTATCCCTAGTACTAAACTAGACTTTAAACGACGGCCCAATTAATGGGTGTTCCATAACCCTTTTCGGGACCTCTCCTGGTCTTGACCACAAATAGCTCGTTAATGGTATATCCACTATGGATCTTTCTAACTCTTTAGTCTTTGCTTTTAGTTTGGTACGCCCATGCATTTATACAGATTAGGTTATTGACAGATAGTACCTATGGGCATCAGGAAGAGCTACTCCACCCCTGTCCTTGGGTAAAACCAGCACCTTGTGTTGTATTCTGGGGGGCTTCTCTGACCAAACAAATTTATTTAACAGAGTTTTCATATAATATACCATATAATCTTCTTCATATAATATACCAGTTTTGGCATTAGTACCATCTTTATAGCCTGAATTCTACCCATCCAGGATAGATTTAATTTTTTCCATGACTCTATTGTTTATTGCATATAATTGATTACAGGACCATAGTTGATTTGGTATGATTCACCCAGTTGGGCTGTAATCTTTATACCAAGATAGCTTATATAGTCTTTTGTCCATCTAAAAGGAAAACTGTGTTCCAATGTGTTCTTTATAGTATTTATGTTTATATTAAGAATTTCTGATTTGGTTTAGTTCACCTTAAAATTTGACATTACATCATATTGCTCGATCAGTCGAAGAAGGTTGGGGAGAGATCTTATAGGATTTGTTATAAACATTAACAGATCGAAAGCAGCAATTTTATATTCCTTATTTTCCACCTTAATTCCTGAAATATTGGGATCCAACCTTATATGGGATAACAGAATCTCCATCACCATGACAAAAAGTAAGGGAGACAGAGGGCATCCTTGTCTGGTACCATAGTGTATATAAATCGGAGACGATAATGATCCATTAACGCTAACTCTTGCATAAGGTTCTTGATATAAAGCTAGTATACATTATATTATACCTGCTCCAAGACCAAACCCTTTCATTACCTGTTCCAAGAAGGCCCAGGACACCCTATCAAATGCCTTCTCGGCATCTGTTGTAAATAGTAATGCGGGATATTTACATTTTTTAGCTAGATGGATTAATTATATTACTTTATATACATTGATATATTCAGATTTTAGTAAATAACCCTCTTAATGTTCTGTTATTTAACTTTCTAACTTACCTGTTGAATGGACAGCTCATTGTACACAATGCTTGAGATCTGGGGTTTTCTGGATAAGGGATATTTTCATCATATGGAGCAACATGCTTAATATCTAGTAAAAAAACATTTAACAATCAAACCAACATTTTGCATCTGCATTGATTCATGCTAGCTTAGTTACCATTGATTACAGGGTACTTTTGTAATACAGAGAAAAAATAAAGAACTCTGGGAAATGGCATTCCCACATTTCAGAGTTTTTGAAAAAAAAAAAAAGCTTTTTGCATCCCTTATCCAGCAACCAGTGTTTTTTATTTTATTTACATGAGTATTTCTTTCTAGAAGGTAAAGAAAATCTTATTTTAATGCACTAGGTACTGCAGCAATGCCGTGGCACTGCATAATACCATGCAGAGTGCTGTAGCTCTACTGTATATAATTAGCAAAATACATTATAAATACCATTGACAAAAAGCATGTTATATGAGCTTCTCAGATAAATGGGTAACGCCAACACAAGCACGTGAGGACTTTTTTGATAAGTAAATAGTTCATTTTATTGTTTTTTCATTTTATAAATGTTCACTGTTTTAAAGCCTGTGAATGTTTACAATGAACCAGAAAAAAGTTCATCATTCTGCTGAAACAACATTACCAGCCAGCACTGAATATATCATACAGGCAGACAATAAAAATACAAACTGCAGAAATGCATTAGGCAAAGCAGAATTGAAGACATTTATCCTTTGAAAATTGGATTTTTAAGGGTCACTCTTTAATTATATTTTATGACACACCATTATTTGGATTCATTTGTTTCTGCTGTAATTTGCAACGTAGCATGAGGAGTGAAAAGGAAGGGAGCGGTTTAGCATGAGAAGCAATAAATTGAGAGTAATTAGAAGATAAATTGATGTTACATGTGGATAACAGCAGAAACTGTAGATCTACAGGAAATGTGTAAAAGTAATGGGATTAACAGCTGCAGCCCTTGTGAGTTTAACTTGCTCTGTTTGCCAACAAAGCAAATATATAATAAAAAAAGAGAAAGGCAAGTCAAGAATTATTGTAAGAGAAGACACAGTAAAGGTATTATATAAGTCAGGGTTACTATAAGCTCATATAGTGCAGTAGATAGTATAATAACTTGTGAATAATGTTGATTACATTATTTGAAACACTTAGAGGGACAACATCAATAGAATATTTGTTCCTGCTACTACTTGTAGTCTGAGCAAAAGCAGATAGTTGGAAAAAATGTTATCACAGTGTGAAAAATGTTACGTTGCCTTTGCAATTGGTGAAGGGGATATATTTCTTATCACTCAGATTGCTTTTGTTTTTCTTTCCCTTCTCTCTAAAAGCAGCAATCCTGCAACACAGGATATCTATATAATAGAGCACAGTTTCACAGATAGCACAGGCTCAACTTACAGTTCTGCAGACTTGAGAGACATTAATAAGAAGTTGTTGGGCTAAAAAAAACTGAGCAGAGAAAGGATAAATGAAAGCACCATAGTTATAAAAAACGAAAGTTCTCTTATTCCGACTGCATAAAAATAATCTTTAAAAAAAGTAAGGCATTATGTAGCAGTGCGTAGATACTCTACTGTTTTCCCACAATGAAGCACAGAACACAAATCCTGACATTTAAAAAAGTCTTCATGAAATCCTCTGCTTGGGCACTAATGGACAGTGAAAGTCTAAATGGAGCAAACTTGTCTAGTGTAAAGCAAATGTGCAGTTTAATAAACCACCTTTTTTATATAAAACACCAGACATCACATATTTCTAGCTGCAATTAGGAATAAGCAAAATGTCAGTCATTTAAAAGACTTCATGTAAAATGCTTAAATTGTGTATTTTGACAATTAACTTAATTCACTTTTTAAGCTAATTACAGTTTTCATATACAATTCAACCGGAACTGAAATGTCTAATACTAGATACCCGTGAATGATATTTCCCTGGATTAGCACAGGGTAATATTATGTCATATTTATGCATCGCAAAAAATATAATTATTCCCCACCCTAGAACACAGACTCAGGGAAGGGATGTATTAAATGCTGATCTGATTATGTTAACTGTAATGTTGAAATAAGTATACATGGCCACTTGAATGTGGATCAGGGCTATGCATTTCAACCACCTTTAAAGGAGAACTAAAGAATAAAAACAATATGGTTAGAGATGTTATATGCTAAAGTTACAGCACCTATTCAAAGGTTTAACATTTTGGAGAACATTAAAGATCCAGTTCTTAAGGCTGTACACAGAAGTTCCCCTTTGAGTATCATATGCTGCCATGTAACAGGAACCTGAATTCATTTCTAATCAGCTGTGTATTGTGAATTTTATATTGCATATACTGAATATTGTATATTGTCAGTCCCTTAACTCAGGTATCTGACAACAATCCAGAGTTGTCAATCAACAGAAAAAAGAAGAGCTAATGGGAGAATACTCAGAGTCACAGATTTTTACTGTTAAAGGGATGCAGTTGATGCTGGGCTGCCACCGAAGCCCACAATATAATATGTAGCATAACTACACAGATTGTTTGTTGAGCTTTAGTTTTGCTTTAACATCAATGTAAGATGATTTCACAGGGTAGAGTGATTAGAGTGGGAACACTGCATATGAATCAGACCTCATCTTCTCCATCTATTTCCCTGAAATCTTTTCCTCTTTTATATTTCAAAAACTCTATAAAACGGTATTTCAAAAAAGAGTTTGCATAAAGAAGCTTTGCAAAGAGTTAAATACATATCCCTTTTTATCCTTCAAAACACTCTTTAGTCATTTTAGATAAAAGCATTAGAAAATGTATTTAAAACAAAATACCCTGCAAGGAACACTTCTTGCACAAATACTTAAGGGCATGATTTGGGAAGACGTATTATGAGCTTGAAAAGTTTAGAACTTTAATTTCGACATTAGAGCATCTTTCAGTTGTTTTTATAGGCTGTCTCCGCAGACTGACAAGACAGGGAAGGATTATAAACACTGCCTTCAGCATTACCACTTTAGAGCTGATCAGAACGTGTATGTTAGTCTCCTTGTCAGGAGTCGCACTAACTGTGTAATGCTACAGGCCATTTTAATATGCTAAATAAGGACATGTTTTAAGAAGAAAGTAATGTTCCCTTTGATCTTGAGTTTAATTCAGATATTTGGGTCAACTGAAGGTTAGGCAAAGTTAAAAATATATTTTCATTATTTATGCTAAGATGGTTTTGAAAATATAAAGGAACTCTCTTGCATTGATGATGATTCCTACTTTGAAGGATTGGATTTCCCCTTACCCCTGACTGTGAGTTCTACTGAATCAGAAATTAGTAGTAAAAGTGAACAGAAAACTGGAATGACTCTAAATTTTAGTCTGCCTCAGTCTCTTAATTAATGCAGACTAATAGTGGAAGTTATAGTTTGGCCACATAAATACCCATATGCCATATACCAGTTATACTGTACACTAGTTGGAGCTACAAAAAAGACAAATACTTCAAGTTTAACTTTGAATTAAAGGCTAAAAAGTATACTGGACTGTAAAATTAAAAAACAAACCGCATCATGTTGTTTGGCACAATTGTTTTTGCAAAAAAAAAAAAAAAGCAATAGATAAAAAAATCTCTCTTTTTTATTGTTAGAGCTGGTCCTGACCCTTGACTTTTAATAAACCCCTACTTGAATTAAATTCCAGTCCAAGGACTGACTTGTTTACAGTATTTCTACTACAGTCAAAATATTATACTGATCTCTATGACATTATTAAAGTATACAAAATCATTAATTATTTTATGTACTCCAGTATACATAGCTCAATGGCATCATACTTCCCCATAATCATTTTATGTAACATACATATTTAAATGTGCCTTATTTGTTATGTGTTTATTTGCAGGGAAGGCTTATCCCCCAGAGTTCTACTATGACACTTATAATCCTCTTTGGCAGAACAAAGCTCAAATTTATTCTTACAAATTACAGTGGACGCAGATGAATCCAGATGCAGTTGATCGTATACTTGCATACCGTCTGGGGATTAGACAGGTGAGAGTTGTTCTTAACTTTGCTAGGCTACATTGTTGTAACACATACCTTTTTTATCATTATACTGAGTCAGCCTGGTAAAAGGAGCTCTTTTTTTGTGGAAAATAAACTGCTCATTAGCAAACACTGGACTGGAAGGGTTTACTTTCATTGGCTATGGAATGTTATCTATTAAAATGTATTAAACCATATTTAACTATTATATAATTTTTTTTTTTTTAAATGAATGTTCTTGTAAGACAGACAACATAACCATTAATCTCAACCAACGTCACTGTTGGAGCTCTATGAGCTTTGTACTGTAGGTGCAAAAGAGTTGTGTCTGACAGCACTGGGTTAAAAAGGGGGACAAGTAATTTTCCCATTTAAGTATTATAATCGGATGCTTCTCATGCACTTTAGAATAATTAGCAATTACATGTTGGTTGGAGTTATAACATATATAGAGCACATTATGCGAAGACAGAATTGTCAAAGGGGTTGTTGACCTTTGAACTAACTTTTAGGGGGTTATTTACTAAACTCTGAATACCCGAAATTTCGGAATCTATTAAAACCAGAGGGCTTAAAATCCCGTATATAAAAACACAGCATCTCAAACCTGTAGAGGTTGCATAAAAGTCAATGGGAACAGTTCCATTGATTTTTGGTTGTGTAGGGATTTCAGCAATTCCACAATGTTTTCAGAGCTTTCGGGTGAAAACTGAGCTTTTCCCACAAAGGTCATTTTTGGGAAAATGTAATAATACATAACCCTAAAAAACCAGAACGGCTTTGATTGGAGTTTGTAGCAACAAATTCTGAGATAAAATCGGAGTTTGATAAATAACCCCCTTAATATGCAGAGAGTGATATTCTGAAACAATTTGCAATTGTTTTTTTATTTTTTATTATTTGTGGTTTTTGAGTCATTTAGCATTTTATTCATTAGCTCTCCAGTTTGCAATTTCAGCAACCTTGTTGCTAGGGTCAAAATTACCCTAGCAACCATTCATTGATTTGAATAAAAGACTGGAACATGAATAGGAGAGGCTCTGGATAGAAAGATGAGTAGTGATGGGCGAATAAATTCGCTAGGCGCGAATTCGCTACGAATTTCCACGTTTCACCACGGAGATGAAATTTGCGAAACTGCTGCAAAAATTCTAAAAATTTTGGACGTGCGTTGGAAAAGTCGCTCACATCAAGACCATTGCATGTCAACATTATTCAAATGCCCATTAACTTAAATGCCGCCATCAAAATTGACACGAGTGTCAGAATTGATGCGGGCGTCAGAATTTACGTGGGCATCTAAATTTGTGTTTTGCTAAGGGGCCCATTTAATTAATTAATTAATTAACCCTCAATATTCGACCATCGAAGTTAAATCCTTCAACTTCGAATATCGAAGTCGAAGGATTTACCGATTTTGAACGATCGAACGATTCCAAGGATTTGAATTCATCGATCTTTGATGATTTTCCTTCAATCACAAATTGCTAGGAAAGCCTATGGGGACCTTCCCCATAGGCTAACATTGGTGCTCTGTAGGTTTTAGCTGGCGAAGTAGGTGGTCAAAGTTTTTTTTAAAGAGACAGTACTTTGACAATCGAATGGTCGAATAGTCGAACGATTTTTAGTTCGAATGGTTCGATTCAAAGTCGTAGTTGAAGGTCGAAGTAGCCAAAAAAAAACTTCGAAATTCGAAGTTTTTTTCCTTCTAATCCTTCACTCTAGCTAAGTAAATGTGCCCCTACTTGTTCGCCATTTTGTGAATTTCACTGGAAATTTGCAAATTTCTTGTTGAAGCAAAGCAGGACAAATTTGCCCATCACTAAAGATGAGTAAAAAAAGAATGATACATTTGTAGCTACATTTGTAGCTACTACAGAGTAGTTGTTCTTTTAGAAGGGGTCAGTGACCCGAATTTGAAATCTGGAAAGAGCAATAATAAAAAGGCACATCACTAAAAAACTACAGAAAAATAAATCATGAATTCCAATTGTAAAGTTACTTAGAATCAGCCATTCTATAACATACTAAAAGTTAACTTAAAGGTGAACTACCCCTTTAAATTGTCCATAAACCATGATATTTTCAACTTGAATTATTTTAACTTGGAAAATTATGTTCTAACTGTGTTCTATAACCATAAGTTCTTAAACTATAATTGAGCTTTGTTTTATTTCTCATGCTTTCTTACTTGTAGGTTTGTTTGTATTCTTTTCAATTATACTGTATATGTGTCCATTATGTAATCCTCATTTTATACATGAATCATTATATAGAAATCATATACTTAATATCCAGATATTCAGCAGAAGTGGGAACAACAATCTGCATGTAACATTAATGAAAAGATTTTTTCAGAACTGAAATATATATTGCAGGTCATGTTGCACTGAATGTAAGTAAAAGTGATGGGCAAAAAGGTGCAATGTTATCCTAATGAATGTATTAATTGTCTGCCACAAGCTATCAGGCTCTCCTCTTCCTTCCAGACTTCAAATCCTCCCTAAAGACTCACCTGTTTAGAAAAACATATTCAATGCATCGTGAGTGCAAAGAACTGAGCTCATCAGAAATCACCAATGGTTTTCACCATCCTTATGGTTAAAATGTTTTCTAACCCTTGTTGCAGGGACCTCTAATCTCGTTTTTATTCTGGAACCCCTGTTTGTTATAATTGAATGTAAAGCGCTGTGTAACTTACTGGTGCTATATAAATAAGTGAGGACTATGAAAGGGTTGAAAATGACTGCATGTTTAGAATTGACAACCTTTATCAAAATTTGTTTTGATTAATAGTCTCCATTAGCAGGTCCATGTCAATCACAGATGGCAATGATTTTAATGCCTTTAACTATTGCATTTTATATTAGGTACAAAATCTATCCACACAGGGTGCTTAGTGGGAGTTAAGCTCCTATACCATAAATGAACAGAGCGTTGACAGCTGTTACTTCTATTTATAATGGAAGCCACACAGTTCATAAATGAAACATATCTTGAAAACGCTGCTCCAAGCCATACAAAACATAGATTTTCATTGTTTTTTAGATTAAGTATTTTAAATTAAAATATAACATGGCAACTCTAAGTTGCGTATCCCTTAGATTAAGGTCTATCTATCATCTATCTATTTTAAGCAATTCTAACTCTCCAAATGAGAGGTGTCTTTGGATATGGCATCCTATGGTGCTCTTACGTATCACTGGGCCTATTTCTCTAAAGCAGTGTGCATAAAAAAGATCTTTTATCACTTTTAAAAGCATTTGTGCACAAAAAAAGTGGGTGGATAGAGTGTATGCTAAATTATTTTTGTGCACAATTGTCTTAAAATTTGTGTGTGGCAAGTGTAAAGCTTAACTGTAACATTGGTGCCAAGGTATGGGCAATAGACACCATATGCAAATTCCAGGGGCAAAGTGAAAAAAATAAACACTTTGCTCCTGTATTTGCACTTTGCACCATGACCCACCATTGTAAATTCGCCCTTCTCATATTTTTCTTATGCGTCTCAATAACTTTTCTTAATGAGAAGCAACTACGTGGTTGACAGGTCTTGAGCAAATTAGATTTATTCTTTTATTTACAATTTGCCAGTAGAACTACAGTTTATTACATTCAATGGTTTCCTTCAGTGAATGCTGAAGGGCTAAATAGCTTTTACTGTTCTAAGAAACCAAAATGCACTTTGCTGAGTTATTCAACTGAACTATTATATGTTTTGAAAACAATAGATGTTCTTACAGGCATATTTAATACAGTAAATAAAAGATGCTTAATTGAATAGGTAGTTTAGATAAAACATTTGACCATTGTAGGAACTGTTAATGCAAGGTTAGGAAGGCATGATAGCTGTATATACCGTGAATATGCTGAATTGTTTCTTTCTAGACAAATTGTTTCTTTCTAGACAAATGTTCTGTATATTATTATCTTGTGTTCTATAATCTGTACTCTATGCTACCCTAGAACTTAACATCATTTTTTAAACATGAAAACAACTGGAAAGTTTTTAGTCAGTATGCTATTGGAATACGTTTATCCAATCTTATGCAGTGTTCCATTTTATTTTGCGTAGATCAACTGCTGAAAAACTGCCAAAGCAATAAATGTAATTTGCATTTAAACACATATAAAATTGTTTTATGGCCTTGCCATTTCTTAAGGAAAATGTGAAAATTCTCAACTAAAAGCTTATGCCAGTAGCATACACAACCCAATTGCAGATGATATTATTATAGAGGACTAGGGTAATTCTCAGTTCTGCATTAATGCACTTGTTTCTTCTCTCATTAATGAATGCATAACTTATCAGGATAATCATACTGTGTAGTGATTAATACAACATGGGATGCTCTGTTATAAACCAAAACTCACATCCTTTTTTTTATATCGTAATAACATTACAAAATATTCAGTATTACAGGTTAAACATATTTAATACAGAGAATACTATAAAATGTGGCTGCCATTCAAATACTCAAATAAATCAGATTTAATGGCGCAGCATGATAAAAGTTACATTACTAACCTGCTGTGCTTCTTCCACCAACTGGCAGATGTTATTTTAGTTCTATATTAAAATTAATTTCCAATTTAAATCAAATTTTATTACAATAAAGAAATGTCCTATTGAACATATTAAAATATTTTCTAGATATCTAATCATTTTCCATCAAAGCTGATCCATTTAATCAAAAACATTTATTTTACTGGACATAAAATATATGAAAATAAGCAAGTAATGAGAAATTGAATGTACATTATTGTTACAATTATTAGTAGCACTTTCAAGGTAATATAGTGGATATTAAAACTAGAACCAAGACTAACTGGCAGTAGTTAACACTGATGCCTTGCACCGAAGAGGTCCTTGGTTCCAGCCAGCTCACTGTAGATCATGCAAAATATATCGGTTAAAACAGAGCACCATTACAATACCTAGAGAATAGTCATTAAAAGAAACCAATGGTTTGCATACAACATTTCTTTGGGTGGCCTGGCAGATTTACTGTAACCATCCTGTCTTTGTTCTGGGCCAGTAAAGCTATGTTTGGAAAATACAAGCATAGCTTTTTCTGTCTCAGAACAAAGATAGATAAGACAATGGGCCAACTATGCATCCATACGTGAACTACTCTGTGTAGTGAGTACCAGCAGTTTACTGAGCGGCTCACTGAGTTTCTTGAAGTAGAATAAGTAGTAGAGTCCCAAGTATGGGATCTGTTATTCAGAAATCAGTTATCCAAAAATCTCCAAATTACACAAATTAATCCTTTTTCCCGGTAGTACTAAAATAGTACATTGTACTTGATTCTAACCAAGCTATATGAATCCTTGGTGGCAAAACCTTATTTGGTTTATTTAATTTTTAAATGATTTTTTGTAGGTCGGGTGATTTAAATTATTGAAAGATCCCTTTTCTGGAGAACCACAGGTCCAAAGCTTTGCAGATAATAGATATGATACCTGTATATGATTATGAAAAAGATAACTTGAGTATTATGTTCTATTCTACTGAGGCTTAAGTATTGTTATTAAAGTAAAATATTAAAAAAATGGTGTCCTTCAGTGGGTTCTGATCTCCCAAAATAATGTCCTGCTATGGTTCTAATTAAAAGAAAAAAATGGCAATTGGCATGTCTGCATTTGCAGTTTTATGATATACCTAAAACAGTTAGGCTAAAATATCTATCCTATCTTGTGCCTTAAATAAAATACTTTTATATTACTAATCCTGTCAGTCACATATGTTTTTGATAAAACTTATTGTGGATTCACATTGCCAAATGCTGTATGATGAATATACAAAGTTCAAGGTTATAATACACCGTTATTTTACCTTTATTGATAGGCAGGTCTACAACGCTGGTGGGAACGGGAAATTTCTGTCAATGGAATCATTAAGAAAGGCGAGTTAATGACAAATAATCTTACTGAGCTGGTGAGACCAGAGCCCTATGAAGTTCGTCTTACACCTATAAATAGATTTGGAGAAGGTGACTCAGCTATACGGATAATTAAATATAGTGGTAAGTAGAGGTAATTTTCAGCACTACACTGATGGCATAAAGAAGACATTTCATTTTATTAAAATTTCTGGGCCATACTAGGTCAGCATTTCTCCAGTTAATCTAATTTTAATGCACTATAGCAACCATGGATAAAAATGAATCCTAGCATTTTATTTTGTTCATCTTTTACTCATAACATTATAAAAATACATTTATATAAATTTACGATATTTGCATCTTCACATTGTAACTATAATATAGATGAAAAAATGATTTAAAAAGAGATTTATTTTTGATTGTATTTTTTTTTTAAACAAAGATAACCAAAATGTGAATGCCTCAGTCTATATTATTATCTCAGTAATATTATTCTGTATGATATAGTCATAGACAAATTTATTTTTAACAACAACAAATATACAAATATTTTAAAATGATGGGCATCACTGAAAATTTAAAGCAGTGATCTCACTGTTGGAAAGTGATCTCACTGTTGGAAAGTTAATATTTAAGTACCTACTATTTCCCATTTCTATAGCCTTCACTTATAAGTATAAGAGACAGCTAAATGGATGCCCAGCCAGATTTTATTACTCATTAAAGCCTTGTTTCTGTTACATATGCCCTTGAAAATATTACATTATTCTATCATGCTTCATATCTTAAAATGTTCTGACTGTATAAGCTGTACTTGCACTGGTCATTCACCTGTTTCTGGACTGGCTGATATATTGGCACCACCAATACTTACGCCTCCAAATAGTAATGGCTAAATCATTGGGGTACAGAAAAAAATATTACATTCGGGATGCTTATCAAGACAAACTAAACTGCAGGTAGTTTGCAAGGGGAGACATAATAATCAGATTTTCGCTAGAATTCCTTTAATTGAATCAAGTCTTGAAAATTGCCAGAACTCTATTTCAACATTAAGGGGCCTATTTAGTATTCTGTGTAAAAAATTGTCACACATTGGCAGCCATTGCCACGTCAAATTCATTCAGGTTTTATACTGAATGTTCTCAACCATGTGGCTTGCCTAAGATACCAATATTCTCAGGCTGACTGTCTCCAACCTTCCTTTTCATTTTCCATTGCAGTCTTATAATTGTATAATCCTTTTAGAGCAAGCTTGTAATGAGGGCAAATATCTCCTGTGCCTTACCCGTTATTAACTCTTGATGCACCACCAACCTTTTGTGTGGGGGAAAGCCTTCATTGAAGCACATGATGCAGAGAGTTGTAATCAAACATGTTCTCTTTATTGTCATGGCCTTCAGTTAAGCAGCAGCACATTCACAGGGCTTAATCTCCCAGCCTTTTGCAGAACATTGCCTTTAACAGCACACTGCCAGGGGGGGACACATGCTTGCAGAGACTCCTCTTGGGCCCTGGCCAGCTTAATCTGGATCTAGCCTTTCCTCTTAAACCCTGGCTGGTGGGATTTCTGCAGAGAACACTATGTCCAAGTTGGGGCCATAGCTTCCCATGCTAAAAACCTACAGTACACATTATGTAGGCTCAGTACCTCTTCCAGTAGGTGACTGCTGCAGTGTCCTCTGCTTGTCTTGCTTCCCATGATGCATCTCTAAAAAATAATTTCCTGAAACCTTCCATTATATAATCTACTATTCTTCACCCACTGGGGACTTTCCCTCACAACTGTTATCCTCTAGCTACCCTTAATAGCCAACCTAAACATACTGTATGTATTAAAGGAACAGTTTATATACTATCTGCTTTGTAACTTGAGCCTTTTCTCCTTTGAATGGCTGCCCCCGTTGCTACACAGCAGCTTATTTATTAAAAACAATAGTAGTGTTTCTGAAGCAAACACAACAGTTTTACTAGTGCAGGGCAACACTGTATTATATTTTTATCACATGAAAACAATTGAATTTTTTGTTGTTTCTGGTCCTTTAACCATTACTTAAACATTTATATTAAACCATTAACAATTAACATTTTACCCTATTACGAGCTAGTCAGGGATATCGACTAATATCCCAGTGGTATGAACATGACATTCTTTTCAGTTTGTACAGAAAGTTACAAGTAATTAATGATCCCATAGCATTAACGAGAACAATATTTTAAGATTTCTCATAATCTGCCCAGATTGGTATTATACAACTATGTCAACATATTCATTCACCTATTCTAAAAACAATTTTGCTGAAAAATATTTGATTATGGGAAAAATTCAGTATATATCATTAGTGATGGGCGAATTTATTCGCCAGGCGCGAATTCGCGGCGAATTTGCGCGATTCGCGGCAGGCGAATAAATTCGCGAAACGCCCGCGAAAATTCGCCGAAAAAATTCGCCGGCGTCAAAATTTTTTTTCGAAAAAACAGACGCCGGCGTCAAAAACGGGCGCCGGCGTCGGAAAAACGGGCGCCGGCGTCAAAAACGGGCGTCGGCGTCAAAAACGAGACGCCAGCGCCGTTTCGCGAATTTTTCGCCGTTTCGCGAAATTCGCGAATTTTTCGGCGAAGCGAAACGGCGCAAATTCGCCCATCACTATATATCATGTATATAACACAGGCATTTCTCCTACTCTACCGATTACTGTAGGACTGTAGGATTGCAGTAGGATTGACTTCCAGTAGAGTTAGTTGTATAAGTGTGATTGACTTGTACAAAGTGCTTGGTCGCCATTATATGCAATGACATCCCCATTGCTGTGAGTCAGCTCAGACCGTAGGAACAAAATACTGACAAACGCAGCATTGTCACATTCTAAATTGGATTGCTATCATTAGATGGATGTAGCCTGGGATGTGTTCTACATGCTCCACTAGATATTGTATATCCATTTGGTAATATAATCTTGGGGTAACACAGATAGTATTAATGTCTAATGTGTTTTCTCTCTCTGTCTTTCTTTCTTTATGCAGCTCCAATAAATCCACATTTACGTAAGTAGTTAAAAACATTATCTTCATATAAGAATTATGCTTAGTGTGTTTGTGATTTGCTTCTAGATCTAATTGAAAGGTATAGGCAAAAAACAGACCCCTCCCCACAAAATAAATCCTCAGGGGGGGCCCAGCATCCATGATCAAATGAGTGCACCACATCCCTGTACCCTCCAGCCCTAGTTGGTCGCCCACCACTTGCATGTTTGTGGCAGGCACTATTAAGGGGGAAAACTGTACAGCCACGGGGGCTACTGAGTTACACTTTTATTCAGAACTTTAATTATTTTGACTTATATTTTTGACTGTATTTTACATTATTAAATATCTATGAAAAATAGCAGTTAAAGCTCAAAAAAAGATATTTGCAACTGGCAACCGAGCTACTATGCTAAATTATCATCTCCATACTCATTTGATGCCTGTGCTTCTATTTGTCATCAGTCCTTGAGCATGAGAGAATTGCATTAATATGAGAGATATTTCTCAAGTAGAAACAATCTCTTCACATACCATTTTAAGGAGATAAATTAGTAACACTTGTAAGATCTCTTTAATCAAAGTGGTTTAGGTGTAGAAAGCCAGTCTGCCATGCTGATTTCACAGAACCCCATAACTCTAATTTTTCCAGAAACAATCAGTAACTATAGGGCATGATAGAGGCCAAAGGGGCAAATCATTAAGGGAAGTTTGTAACTTTAAGAACACCATTAGGGAAGACTCCACAAATTGTGATAATGCATTGATCCAGAAGATTTTAAAAAGCACTCTCTCTTTTATTTTGCAAATGACCCCCATTTTTACATTCAGTCACTCTTCATTGCAAAGGTAAAACTTAAGCCCAACATTGCCTTGCACTCTGTAAAGACCCCTAATAAATGTGTTATTAAATAATACTTAAAATGTTTAATTATTATTATGTTTATATATATTTAGTGGGTGCATTTGTGGATGCACAGATACCAGTTCAGTTGTTGCCAAAAAGGACATGTTTTTTCCTTTGAAAGGATTAAACGTTATTTATTTATTTATGGCATATATTTACCGTTTTAACTTCATGAGACAATAGTTCACTTTTAAAAAAAACTGTAACAGGTTTTAAATTAAAATGATAATTATGCTAATAACAGCATTATGAGCTACTAGTATCACTGCACTAATTGGTTAACAGTGTGACGTATTTCATATGTATTGTTTCATAAACTACCAATTACCCATTACATATCTGCATGACATATTGCTTCATTTAGGAGTTATTTCTTGAGAAGAAGTGGATATGAGCCTGCAGGCAAATGTATGAAATTTTCTGACCAGATCTTTTTGTCTGAGAACAAAAGTTCATACCTTGCCCTTTCTAGCTATTTTATGTATTTCCTTACTTTTGAAAATTAGCACAATTTCTCTTCCAGAAAAAGTTCACTTTAATATGAACAATTTTGTCTGGAACTTTTCAACACCCTATATACATAAATTGACTTTAACATTTTCAGGCTAAAGGTTCATTTGTCTGCTGTGAAATGTTGATAAGTAATCTAAGCACTCAACATAATATTTACAGTAACTAGCAAATTAAGAACAACAAAAAATAAATGTAAAATTCCATAATAAAAAAAAAATCTTTCTATAAATCAGTCAATAATGTTATTAAAACCGATTAAAACATTTCTTGTAGATATATTTAAAGGGGAATTGCCACTCAGGAAAAACAATATCACTAAAATCTCATTTATAGGCCGAGTAGATAGTAGGTGGTAAAAATATATTATAATTATATGCTTCTATATGATTACAATGTAGGGTTTTGAGATTAGAGAACAAAGAGACATAAAAAAACTAACATTTTAAAAAAAAAAATGTGCCACAGAATTGTCTAGAATTTTAATGCAAAAGACCACAGCAAAGGAGATAAGATAATGGAAAACAATGTTGGTAATACCTAATATTTGTAGCTATTTAAGTGGGTGTTTTGCAAAATGAATACTACAAAACCTTTGAGACATATCATTCCATTTAATTGCCTTCAGTCTAGACCTCAATGAAATCTCTGATCAAAAAATAGTGAAGGGCAACATCACCAGGATCCTATTGGAACCAAGCGAAATCGTCCATAAACAGAATTATGATATTAAACAAAATAACCCAGCTGTAGCCAGAATTATTTTAAAGTAATTACCTCTGAAATCTATATTTCAGTATAGCCATTGGCTTTCTGTGTGCAATTTAAGTGACAAGTAGGGATGAGCAAAGTTTCGCCACAAAAATGATGCCCATAAACTTCAATGGGTGAAAAAATGTTGTGCATCAAAAAATGTTGTTGCCCAAAGACAATGGGTCAGATTTGCCCATCACTAGTGACAAGGTTCAAGGTTTAATTTGGCTGCATAATATACTAACACATATACCTCATCACGTGAAAACTCATGGAAGAGATTTAATTTGAGGTGCAATTCAATTCAGAAAAACGTATCTCACTGTTTATCACGAGAAATCTCTGTTGAAGTTAAGGGGAAAAAAAACTGGAACTGAATTCGGAGAAAGTTTTTTCTTCTCGATTTGAATCTTGTCCATTAGTTTTCACATGATAAACCATGAAATAACTTTCTCTCATTGAACTGAATCCCTGTCAGCACTGAACATTCTACAATCATTTGAATCAGGATCAGATATGAATCAGAATAATCAGTGCCCAACCCCCATTTTTTAATGGTACTTTAAACCTATGTATTTTTATTTCTTGGGGGGGGGGGTAGGAATAGCACCATACATAGTTCACAGCAGATACTGTATGTTCTGGATTGCATGTAGTTCTGTAAATATGGTGTGTTGAACAGTAGCTGTCAAAAGCAGAGGCAATTTCGGGCAACTTCAGAAAATTAAGCGCTCCAAGTGCCATCCTGCCAGCGATTTAGATTCTAGCTGGTGGGAAGGCAGTTTGGGGAGATTAGTCGCCCAAAGAATAGCGGATTTGTCGCCGGGCGACTAAATCTCCCCGAATCTCCACGTGTGTATCTGCCCTAAGAAGGCACACAACCACACAAAATACAAAATGAAGACCAGTTTGTAAGGTGTTTTTTATCAACTGTTTTATTTTACTTACATAATTGCTGTTTATTAATGATTTTCAGAAGAAAAGGGAGAGTTTTTTCTTTTGCTATTGGTCCTATAATGACCTATTCAGTATAATACCTTGGGGCACTGACACTTTGAATTTCCTTGCAAAGGTTACAGACTTAAGATTCAATTTAGTTCTTTCTGTTTTTTGGGCTCAAAGAACTAACATGAATTTCTGTGCTGACTCTAGGGTTTCATGCATGAATACTAAAGTTTAATGAGAGAATGTATTTCAAGTCATTCAAAAATATGCGCAATGTGAACAATTCTTCCATTTTGCAGTTTTATTCTTTGCAAATATTTAATACAGGATTTTGAAACTAATCTGCCATAGGAAAAACAACTGTGCTTTTTATATATGCACCAATTCTCAATATGTACAAAACTTAAATGTTATGTGCTATTACAGTTTGCAGGGTAATTACTGTATAATGAACACTATTGCAATGAGAAAATATTTTTTTTAAATGTATTTTTGGAAATTTTCAGCCCATTTAAGCATTTACTTTGCATTTCAATCTGCTGTACATCTCTTTTTCTTGATATCCATATGTTGTATGAAGCTGTTATACTAGGAAAGTGTTCTAGCCATTCAATTTATGTAGGTATACGAAAAACAGTGGGTAGAACCCCATCTATTGGAAAATAGTTGAAAAAAGCAACAATGGGCATTGCTTGATAAAATTGGATATAGGCATTTCATAATTGTTACCACTGATGTTTGTGTTTACAAGAAATTCAGAAGTATCTGAATATATTATATAAGAACAAAAAAAAGGTAATATTCAAGCGAAAAATGTCATGGTGGTGTGATGGTATATCATTGTCTTATATATATATATATATATATATATATATATATATATATATATATATATATATATATATATATATATCTATATATATATATATATATATATATATATATATATATATATATAGATATATATATATAGATATATATAGATATATATAGCATCACCCTTAATGACGTTTAATTTGCGTCAATGCCCAGTGACATAAATCACATTAACTATGTATATTACCCACACTAAATATTGAGCTATCAATTAATTATACCCCTATATCCCACTTCACAGTTAATCATTATCATGATTTTAAAAAAGGTTAAAAGGTTTAAAAACAAAGCAAGATTGTGACACATTTGTTTCATCAAGTTGTTATTGTTCTAAGTGTTAATAAGGGGCAAATTCATCAAGGGTCGAATATTCGACTGGGGAATGAAAATCCTTCGACTTCGAATATCGAAGTCGAAGGATTTTGCGCAAATACTTCGATCGAACGATCGAAGGAATAATCGTTCGATCGAACGATTAAATCCTTCGAATCGTACGATTCGAAGGATTTTAATCCAACGATCGAAGGATTATCCTTCGACCAAAAAAAGTTAGGCAAGCCTATGGGGACCTTCCCCATAGGCTAACATTGGGTTCGGTAGCTTTTAGGTGGCGAACTAGGGGGTCGAAGTTTTTTCTTAAAGAGACAGTACTTCGACTATCGAATGGTCGAATAGTCGAACGATTTTTAGTTCGAATCCTTCGAGTCGAAGTCGTAGTCGAAGGTCGAAGTAGCCCATTCGATGGTCGAAGTAGCCCAAAAAATACTTCGAAATTCGAAGTTTTTTTTCTTCTATTCCTTCACAGTTAATGAATTGGCCCTTAAGTGTCTTAGTTTGAGGAAGTTCCTAGAGTGAAAGCAAGAAATGAGCCTCCCCTTTGACCCAATACCTATTCTTCATTACCATATATAGCGTCTACCCAGGTCTCTTATACCCGCAGCCCTTTGTAATATGGCTACTCCTCACCGCTTACTGACTGTGTTCCCTCAAGACTGTCCTGTGACTACACTTCGGACTAGTACTTGGGACCAAAACTCGGGCACTCACATCACACAAAATAAGATCACCCTCAATACTTATTTCTTACTATACTAATAAGGTGTTCACGAAAATCACGTGAGTATCTCCCCGTGGACTATATGTACTTGTCTCCAAGAAATAAATAAAATAAAATAAGGAGTATTTGAGGGTGATCTTATTTTCACAAATTTTATTAATTCTTATTTTGTGTGATGCGAGTGCCCGAGTTTTGGAGGAGCCTTGGAGGAGGCCGAAACGTTGGTCATAAACTTTAAATAAATCAATATTTATTATTTTTTAAGTCCTGAGAGTGCAGCTCATCACCTGTTTTCTCTGTGGATTCTCTGACTCTGCACCCAGGCACATTAAACGCTGTTGTCGAGAGTGCCGGCATCTTTGTGTATCAAATATATATATATATATATATATATATTTATTTATTTTTAATTCCAAAGAGATCCACACTCACAGGTCTTTTTCAAATTAAATAAAATATTTTATTGCATTTTTTTGAAAAAGACCTGTGAGTGCGGATCTCTTTGGAATTAAAATGGATAAAGTCATTGACTCTGTACCCAGACACGTGAACCATTTTTCGAGAGTATATATATATATATATATATATATATATATATATATATATATATATATATATATATATATATATATATATATATATATATATACTGTATATATTACTAGAAGTCTGTGTCACAGTTCTGTTGAACTTCAACTGCTGGTCTCAAGGTATATCTATATTTAGAGTCTTAGAAATGCTTTTAACACAGCTGGAGCTTGTAATCTAATATTATAAGGAATCTGTTCTGATATAGCTAAGTTGGTAAGACATATACTGACATGCTTACTTAAGGCAACAGTGCCTGAGAAACTGTATTTGTTTGCTGCTGTAAGAATGAAATATATACCTCATAGAAATCAATGTTTGTTAGACCAAGGACAATGGGGATGGGGTTGGGGGCAGGGAATCATAGATTAGTGCATATCACAAGTAACTTTCTCTTTTTAATCAGTGATTTATTACATTTATTGATTTATGAGCTACTTAGTAACGCTATCAACAGATTTTAAGACAGGTATTCAGTGGCTCTTATCTTCAATACTGTTCAATAGGACTAATCTATCACAGTGTCATCCTTTTGAGCATTGTGTTACAATATAACATCTTTAGTTTGGGGAGATATATTTTATAAATGAGTGAATCAATATATAAATATTAAATATATATAATATCAAATATGTAATTAACAGATGGAACATATGGTATTACTGCAACAGCATTCCTCAGTGTGGTGCAAGTCATTTGTTTTATCTCTAACACTTGGCTTAATTATGGCATCTACATAATTTAAGCATTTGACAAGACATAGTTCCTTTGAATGGCCAGAATTAATTTTATCCTAATATTGTAAAAAAATGCTGCTGGAAAAATCATAGATGGGCTATGATATACAGTATATTAAGAAGTTCTTGCAATACAAATAACTACACATAAGTGTAATACATATCATTGCATTTGAGTGATTCCTGAAATATTTTGGTGAAAGGATTTGACCAATTAGGATACATTATTTCACTGTTACTAAATTTTGGTACTGTTTTCTATATGGATTTAACAATTGTAGTGTTAAAAGTTGCATGTATGAATTCCTTTAAATTTCAGTTAATTACTCTGCTTTTTTTAAAAAAAATTCAAGTTTATTGAAAAGATTTATAATAAACATAAAAAGGTGGAACTTACATTCCAAGAAAAGAGGGGGAAGAAAATAATGCAAGAACTACAGGGTATGTTAGCGATACATGCATCCGTGTAATAAAACAAAGTTCAATTGTATTAATATTGAATCACTTGAAGTCAAAGATTCTAAGACTCTGAAGCTTTTATGAAGTTATTACATTCAAGATTGTAGTTGTAAACTTGCCAGTTTCAATAACTAGCTAAGATGTTTATAATCCAGTAATAGGAAGCCATAAGCACAGGGTCAAATATCATCATTTGCCACCGAAACAGAGACATCTAGGTGTTCTTATAAACTTTAAGGGGTGATACCATACATCTAAGCCTATTAAAGTATTCATAAAATGTGAGGAATTGACTCCTAGTGGGTATACGTTTTCTACAGATTTGCGATTTCTACCTGTCATGGTAGTCACTGGTCATGTGGTGGGGATTGTGAAGAAGAAAATTCTTCCAGCCAAAAACATTATTCTGGAGTCCCATGCTTACAACTTTTATTTCTATAATCACCTGAAGCGATTGACAAAATTCTGCCTGCAGAAAAGGACACATCCAATCTGAATGACTTTGGATGGAAATCCATTAATTGTTCTTGTAGTAGATTTTTAGTTCTCATTGCATGTAGAACCAAGAAAAGTATGTTATTTTCAGAGCTTATTAAGCCTAAATTATTTAGGTGACCTATTTCCATTAATGACATGTAGCCACCTCAGAGCCTAATTGCTCAAAAAACAATCACAGTGGTTCATCTTTAAATGCACATTCTACACTTGTACTGCATTTTTTGTCTTTAAAGAAGGGTGATTGTGTAGCTGCATATTAATGATGCCTGAAACAATGAAATGTAATTGAATTTGAAAGTAATTGGCTAATGGGGATGAAATACATGCTAGTAATTGAAATCTCAGCCTAAATTGCACACTCTTGTGCACACCTAGACTTTCTAGACTAACAATAAGCCTTGATGTGGCAAAAGGCAATTTTCTTTTTATATTTTTTTCCAATTTTTCATGTATTTCTGAAAGAAGAACTGAATAGTATTTTTAAAAAAATCCATAATAACAGTAGTTATAAGCTACAGTGGCAATATGTATATATAAATATATATTGATTCTACCCAGTAGTGGGAGTATCTGAAATGTCAGCTCTACAGCTCTATATAGAAAAAATATTAAAAGTATTAAGAAAAATTCAATGTAGTCCTTGAAGCCCAGAAGAAACAAGAAGTAATCTTTTTTGTTTATGGTGCCTATTGACTTTAGAAGGCTAAACGGTGACTAGTCCTCCAAATCCTGTATATGGATCTATCATTAATCATTGTAAATCCTCTATTGTTAAATGGTACAAATTTAAAGATAATTAAGGATAGAGGATAATTTACCTGAAGACCAGGGAAAGTGATACTATATTTTAGGTCTTCAAATTACATTTTAAATCCATAACCTATTTATTTTAGGCATTTAATGCCATATAACTTCAAAAGCCAATTAAAAACAAAAGATGTATAGAATGGAGCTGCTCCTTGGAGATCCACAACAAATTTAGACTTTCTTTAAAATATCTTACAGCCAGCTCCCCTCCCCGCAGACTGTATGTTCTGCCGTGGCTGCTGCGTGCATGGGAATGCTAGCTGTATGCGTTCAATGCCACTGCGCTGTACCACCATCCTTCCCGCTCCCCCACATCTACCTGAACTCAGGACGACCCCCATGTGGCCTCCTCCAACCTCGTGCAGCAGCCCCCCAACTAGATAGTACTTGTCCTGCAGGGTCTTGGTTTAGCGCCTCAGCTGGTACTTATGATCCGGTTTTTACTTCACGTGCAAGGACTCTGGACTATACCATAAGGGCATCATGGTTCGTTTTTACTCGGTCCTGGCTGGCTTTTTTGCCCCGCCTTGCCCTGTATTGCTAGGGGGCACAGGTGAATATACAGTCTGCGGGGAGGGGAGCCGACGATAGGACGAACCGGTGCTGCGACCTCATCTGCCGGCGCGACTGCTGCTGGGGAGCCCTCTGACTTCGCCTTCCTCTGTGGCGTCCTGCTCTTCCTCCAGCCTCCTCCGCAGGGCGCCCCCTGCAAGTTCAAGCCTTGGTGTTCTTCTTGTGATGAAGGCAATGGGACTGGACTGCCAGGAGAACAACTGCCTGCGAGCCCACCAGCGCATCCGACGTTCCAAGGACCACGGCTCCTTCACATGCTGAAGAATATCTGAGATAGCCAGGGAGGAGAAATCCAGCGCCGCACGATGGATCGTCGCCCTTTCGCCTTTTCTGAAGAGGAGCGGTAGTGGAGTTTCTGTAAGTTATTTTTTAATAAAGACTTTGCAATTTTAAAGTTTCATTTGGCTTGGTGTTTTTTTTTTCGATTTATACTAACGAATTTTTTGTAAAATTTTTTTGATGTTACTGGTCCTTTAACCCAATTGGGTTAATAATTAGAATAATGTTATGAATATTATTGCTTACCTGCTGATGTAATTCAACAGTTATTTAAAAGTTATTGAAGAGTAACCAGCTCACCAAAACAATAAGAAGGCAACATAGGTATTATTTTCTTATGGACAGTCTATTCATTTCTTTGCTTTAGTTAACATATATGTAGATTTGTTTAGCCAGTAAATTAGCAAAGTCTGTGCAGACAGGCCCTTCTCTCAAATAACATCATCGTTGTAGACTGCAGATCATGCTGGCACTTCATAAGATAAGCATGTTATATGGATTAGCATACACAGTAGCATCTGAAAAGTGTTTAATAAATAAAGATTTTAATCCATTTTTCAGCAGATGAAGCAAGTACAAAGACTACAATGAGCTCATTGTTCTAGATATTATTTATTTTCACTGGCATTGCAATAGCTATCAAGCTAACTGAAACATTCTATATGGAAGCCAAGCATTTGAAATCACTCACTATATAATTGGAATGCTGTAAATGGAACTTGCTAAGATCCATCAAACTTTAATGGATACAAATAGATGCCCTCTTGCCTACAGTCTTCCTGTTTACTTAAGATTGTTTCAGGTATTGCCCACACACTTTCTCTGGTTTTCTTATGTGTCTGATTTATTCTTTTGTTCTTCTCCCTGTGCTGCTTTTTTGTTCATGGGGTGTACAGAGTTGAAAGCTAAAATTCCCTATTCTGTAGATGCAAGATAGCAATGACTGTATTATTTTTTTGCCAATTACAAGAGTATTTTTCACTGACATAATACAACTCAAAGAATCTTTGCAGACAGCCGTCTATTTTTAGTTTTACAGTTTAACTTCATTCTTGCATTTCTCCCACACAACTTTGTTTAATGTAGCATTTACTGGTCAACCCATTCATTATGGAATAGGTGTAAGTGCAGAAAGGGTGGTCGATAAAGTGCTTGGTCCAAGCCCTTGCTCAGTGCACACTTCCGTCTCACCCTCCCTCTGAAACAAATGCACTTACAATATGCAATAATGTAGATTTAATTGCATTTGGTTTGCACTGACACACAAGCTAGAGCCATGCCAGAAGATGTCTCTGTCCAATCCCATCTGTATTCCAAGCACAGGGAGTGCTTGCTCCCTGAGACTGTGGAGTCTATGGCACTTGGGTACTTAATATTATTATAATCTACAGTCTGGTCATTTCCCTATGGGACCAGACTGTAAATTATATCCTTATAAACGGCGCGTTCTGACGTCGGAACGCGCCGATTATAGCTTAATGCGTCAGCAGCTATCAGTGCTGCACTCTCCCTACAGCTTTCCTCCTGCTTTGTCTGCCTCACTTCCGCCTTCACGCTGCGTGCTCTCTCGCGCCTCCTATTAAGGTCGTGCTACCTTTCCTACCTCTCCGTTCTCCAATTGTCTCCCACCCTCTGATGCTTGCTCCCTCTGTCTCTCTTCCTCTTCTGTTCCCCCTCCATTACTGATCTTGCTTCGTCTGCCTCGGGCTTCCTCTTCCGCTCCTCCTCCCTCTGCCCCTCCCACACCCTGTCACCGTTTGCTCCTGTTTCTTCAGCGCTCCAATCCAGGTAACTTCAATATTGCTCCGTCTGCCTCTCTCTACTGCTCCCCCTCCTTCTTCGTCACACTCCATCTGCCCCTCCCACACCCTGTTACTCTTTGTCTCGATCTGTTTGCTGCTCCCACCCCCCAGCTTCAAACTTTAGTCTCGCTGCGTCTGTCCCTCCCACTCACGTACCTCTTGTGCCATCAATCTCCTCTTTATCTCACTCAGTTCATCTCTGGAGTTGCCCACCCCCCTGCATTTTACACCTTTCGTTCCTTTCTCCTTCTGCCACTTTTTAGCTTAAAGCCAAATGACTGCAACTGCAACCATGTGGTCAGAATGCCACAGAACTTAGTTTAAAGGAGAAGAATCACTCAGGGAGACATTAAAAAAAGTAAAAACACTGTAGATTATAATGCATAATGTACCCCCTACAGAAAATTATAAAGATATTAATAGTCACCTCGGAGTTATGTGACCTGTATAAAAGCACTCGGCCTGCGGCCTCGTGCTTTTATATGGTCACATAACTCCTCGGTAACATAATATCTTTATAAATTACAGTAGGGGGTACATTATCCACTATATAATACACAAAAGCCATGAATATCTTGTAAATTATATCCTTATAAATGGTGAGTTCTGATGTCATTTCTGTCACATGATTCACTGAAACTTGTGTATTATTATAAATAAAGTACCCCCAGTTGCAAAATATGAGGATATTAGAAGTTACCTCGGAGTTTCATGACCTGTATAAAAACACTCGGCCTTCGGCCTCGTGTTTTTATATGGTCATGAAACTCCTCGGTAACTAATAATATCCTTATTTTTTACAAGAGGGGGTACTTTATTCACTATATTATATGCATGAAAACACTGCAGTATCATTTACAGTATAATAAGTTAAATAGTGAACCATTGCATTTTCCCCCATATAAACTTTATCTGCACTAATATATAGTTTGCACAGAGATACTATTTATAGGAGTCTACTCAATTTGGAGCATAAATTCTCTGCACTGTACTTACTACCTAAATGTCCTTAAGCATGAAAAGCCATTATTAATCTTCTTTGGTTCGTGCTGAGCACCAGATTATTTGCAGTTTATAGGTTAACAAGCAAGCTGAGAGCCTGACCTTTTGTTATCCTGATGTAAAGAAAAATATATCATTAATCTATCATGGAAACAAAGGGTGCCCAAGAATAGATATACACAATCAAAGAAAATGCACTCATTAAAGGCTTGGTGTAATTGTGCTGTCCCATTAGTTAAAAGTTAATGTATGTTTAATGCTTATATGTTTACCCATTATTATGTTGCTACCTAGTGACCAAAGCTACTCAGCAGGCTCTGTATTTCCTTGTTTGTAAACACTCCTCCTATTCCTTCCTCATGTGTGATGTCAGTTCCTCTCATCATCTTCTTGTGTTCGTGCCTTCCATGAGAGCGGAGCTACAGCTCAGAGGTTAGGAAAGAAATATTATTTTTGACTTGCAGCATTTATACATCCACTGCTACATCTGTCCATCCATCCCAAATAAAGCAGCTTTCTGGATTCCAAGTGTCTGGTGAGTTCAGCTATCTGACAAAGATTGCCCTCAGTGGTTGTAACAACTCCATAAAGGCCCAGCAGGGAGGTCTGACTGGAATTCAGCCATTATCACAGCAATTGGAGTCAGAATACTTTAGCTTGAAGACGTCTTTGTTTAGCTCAGAAATAAAGCTGTCAGATGTTTCTTCAGCTGAAATGTGAACATTCTTCCCCTCTCTCTCTCTCTCAATATAAAAGAAAGACAAAGACAGAGAGATAGAGAAAGAAAGAAAGGAAGTTATAATATCAACTTAAAGTTAATGTCACTGAATTAAATAATATTTAATTTAGTGACATCACAACACAGTCAAAAAGACTTTTTTAAATTCACCAATAACCCAATAAATACGTGTTTGTGAAACCTTTATATCTTAAAGTTTTGCGCAGATTTCCTGTTCAAAAAATTGGCTGAGTAAAGAGCCTGAGATTTTAATCACTGCATAAATGTCTTGAGAGAGAGGTTATCCCACAGTGTGTTTTGAGATGTTAAGACATAAAACAACAAATAGGTATCATATTGTATACCTAATTAATATATCTTATTATCCATCCTAATTTACATTGGCAAAAAGTTTTCTATTTATATGTGCTTTCAATATCCAGAATGTCATTCCAGGGTCACTGGGAACTGAGCTGTTTTACAGTGTACAATGTGTGTACTAGTCCCCGGCAAACATATTAAATAAATATTTATGGGTGCTATGGCATTGCTGAAAATGAATGTGCTGGATGTGCTGGATGTTCAGTTTTAGTCTGATTGCTCTGCATTGATAGTTTAATAGACTGTTAGTTAAATATCACACAGCATTAGAGGGGTGAGTCTTGTTTATTGTACAGGGACTGAGTTATAGGCATGTGTTAAGCTGTTAAAAAGCAGGACTTCAGTGATTTTGCTTTAAAAGATGCAAACATATTTTTTGGAGGTCATGAATAACCATTGGCATACAATATATCGGTATCTGTCATTTGTTGGAGAACCCCAAATATACATTTTCAGCCCTATGAATCCTTTCATGGCTTGTGCTCAAGGGAGCATGGGAACAGAAGCACTCCAACATGTTCTCCTACTATTGGATCTATTTATAAATATACTACCTGAAAATAGTTATGCTCAGAAACTGATTTATTGAAAACTAATCTGGGGAAACCTGAAGGATTCCCAACAGTTTCTTGAAATTTTTGTCCCTATTTAGCAAAACTTTTCTGAATGTCAAGAACATTTTGGTGACAGGAAAGTTTTTAAAGGGAGTCTAAAGTCAAAAAACAAAATTAAGATATCCTCAATTTACTTACTCTAAGTTTTGCTCCATTTCAGAAATACAGTAAAGGCTAAAGTGTGCCCTAATTCCCCCTCTGACCTGACAGACATTAATAATGATTAGAGCATTGTTACAAGTGTCATTTGATAAATCAGATTCTTTGTTTTTGTTTGAGTTTAGTTTTGTAAATTCCTCTATCTGTAATGCTTCCACCAGACATGCTGCTTTTAAAAACAAATTAGAGTGCAGAAGAACAGGCCAAGAGAGAAACTTCCTATGTGAATAGTTCAATTGAATTATATATGTTCAGTGCTTAACATTTCTAACAGTGACATACTGTACAGTATGCATCATATTTGGATGAAAAAGTATGGGTATATTTTACTGCTATCATGTTACTTCTATGTAAATAATGTCATGATTAAAACGTTGCAGCAAATTACTAAGCTTGTTCATGCTGCAGTCAAAATCTCACAGTCTGCGCAACATGCAAAAAGGTGTATTTTTTCAAAATAAGGTGTATTTAAGGTGTATAAAAAGGTGTATTTAATTTAAAATAAATACAATTCTTTTTAAATACATGGTAGAAGAGAATATTTAATCTTTCACTTAATAATTGTAAGTTGTAACAGGCTGTCTTGAGATATGAGATGGGCAACATTGGGTTAATCACTCATACTATGCAGAACATCTGTTAGGACATGGTTTCCACCTTACCACTAGCTAAGATGAAGGCCAACCCTCCTAATGTGGTGGGTAGGTAAAGTCATTACCCTTGCCCTTGTTTCTGTTTTTAAATTAGACTATACATACAGTACCTGTTGCAGTCAATAAAGAGAGAATGAATAGCAGAACCATACAAACTTTGAACAATACAGGTGTGGGATCGATTATTCGGAAACCCATTATCCAAAAAGCCCTGAATTACGGAAAGGCTGTCTCCCATAGACTACATTTTATCCAAATAATCCAAATTTTTTAAAATAATTTCCTTTTTCTCTATAATAATAAAACAGTACCTTGTACTTGGTGCAAACTAAGATATATTTCATTCTTATTGGAGGCAAAATCACCCTGTTGGGTTTATTTAATGTTTACATTAGTGATGGGCGAATTTGCGTCATTTTGCTTTGCTAAAAAATTACAGAATTTCCCGTGAAAAATTAGCAAAACTGCGCCAGCATCTCGTTTTTGACGCTGGCGTCAGTTTTTTGACGCCGACGCCCGTTTTTAACGCCGGTGGTTTTTTTGGACTACGGTGACAATTCGCGTCTGGTGAATAAATTCGCCCATCACTAGTTTACATGATTTTCTAGTAGACTTAAGGTATGAAGATCCAAATTACGGAAAGCTCCATTATCTAGAAAACCAAAGGTCCTGACCATTCTAAATAACAGGTCCCATACCTGTACCAGATGCTTACAAGATTTATTTCTATCATTGTATATACAAATATAATTTGTCAAAAAGTCTCAACCACCACAATTATACAACTTGATACCAGTGTACAGTGTTGCTTCAGTTTTGAAAAGAAGATAATTCTGCTAGAAATGTCATGCCTTTTATAGTCTTCTTGAGTAACTTAGGTATTGCTGCTGGTAGAATTTTTTGAAAAAAACCATCAAATGTGTTTGTTACCCATCTAGTTACTGAATGAATGCCAAGTCACATTATGGAATCACTTTCTGTGTTTTTTTACTACAGGTAGAAATGGGCCAAAACAAATCATAGGTTTCAGTTTCAGCAAAAAAAAGTCTAGATTTGATGCTGTTAGATAAAATGACAATTTTATTCAAATTAAGGTAAATAACTTTCTGTACTAAATCTCAGTTCCTTTGCTGTTTTATTAACAGGAGAATTTCATTGTGGCTTTGAAGAAAGTAACATCTGCTTGTTTACACAAGATGACGCTGATATCTTTGACTGGACAAAACAAAGTGCTAGCACAAGAGACACCAGATATACTCCAAATACAGGTCCAACAACAGATGCTGGAGGCTCAAAACATGGTATTTGTCAATTTGCCAATTACAATTTCCTTTTTAATTAGCTTTGTTTTAGAGTAGTCAAATGTAATGCTTAAATAATTGATTCAACGCACTGTAGTGGAAATTAGGTGCATATTTATTAATATTCCAGTTTTCACATAAAAAAAATTGCACACATTCAATACATTTCATATTTGAGAAACATCTTAAATGGGTTACATGCAAAACTAAACAAAATTGTAGTAAAGAAACCTGCAATTTTTTTCCCACAAAATCTAAAAAAAATCGATTAAGTTGCTTGAATGGTGAAAATGTACTTCCCATTAATTTTTTTGGCAATTTGACACTTTTTAGGTAGCGAGATTTAATTTTTTTACATTTTCCATTCACAGTAGTCACAGTAGTAGCTTCTCTCCTCTAGTTTTTCACAACAGTTATAACTTTTATTTCTCTGCTTTCATTTTGTAATTCCATTCTTTATAATCTTAAAACTTTTCTTTTAGGTTTCTACATGTACATAGAGACATCTAGACCCCGGATGGATGGAGAAAAAGCCAGGCTTCTTAGCCCAGTTTTTAATATAGCTCAAAAGAATCCATATGGATCCAGCAACACTGTATATTGTTTTAGTTTTTTCTACCATATGTATGGCAAACATATAGGTATGTTTTCATTTATGTCATTGCGTGTTGTAATTGACAATGTTGATTGTTAGGGCAAACTTTAAAAAATATACGCATTTATTCTGATGGCGCTTGTTCTTTAAAGACTTGGTGTCAAGTAATGGCAAACCCAAACCCCAGGGCAATGACTGGATTCCTGTCTAGGCGTGATCTTCTGCCTGTAACAATCACCTCTGGCTTTGGGCCTAGCCCTCAGCTACTTGGGTACCGCCAGGACTTACTGCAAGAGAATCCAGCAACTCGAACAGGAGCGTTAAATGTATAATCAGGGATAGAGCTGGTAAAGAAGGAGCTGATTGTAGTCAGACAGGATAGTCTGTTAATGAATGAACCAGCATAATGTGCCATATATCAATGGCAGTATATATTAATTTTACAATAGGTAGCAATACCTAAGGGGGTTATTTACTAAAATCCGAATTAATCTCATTGTCCCAATTTGCCTTATTTATTAATAAGTTAACTCGATTTAATCAGATCGGTAAAAAACTCAAAAAAATTGAGTGAAAACACAACGTTTTTTCAGGCTTTTCTCCCAAAAAGCTTGATTTTTCAAGTTTTTGCGCAAAAACCTTGAAAAAGTCAGAATTTCGTGCTAAACCGCTGAAGATTTGGATAGGTGCCTCTCCCATTGACTTATACAGGACCTCGACAGGTCTGAGATGGCGGATTTTCAGATTCGGATTTTTGCAGCATTGGGGTATAATAAATCTCAAAAAATTTACGTTTTTTTCCCACAGGAAATTTACGTTTTGCCCCAAAAAGCCCGACCAGAAAAAATTGAGGTTTAATAAATAAGCCCCTAAGAGTCATTAACATTGAATCCTCGGAATGTTTAACGATGGCTGGTAATATGCAGTTTGTCCTGAAACATACTATTGTCAGAGAGTATCTTAACGACTGTAGAAAATCTTGAGCACTGTAGATTTAGTTGTTTGTTGTTTAGAAGCAGCAAAAACCTTTCATTCCTAATTAAATGTAGCTTCAATTGGTCATCCCCTGTGTAACAAACACGTTCCTGGAGGAAAGAAACCTTTTGTCACTTTTGACAACACAGAGCAATCTGGACAAGCAGTGTCATTTTAGTGATCAGATTAACCTCTTGACATGTACTATAGCCTGATTGTTGTAATTTTCTCCCTTACAATGCCACTTGATCCTAGCTGAATAAGAGCTGTCATTCTAATCTTTCCTGGACCTCACATATAACCCTGCAAGATGCTGCAAGTCTTTTGAGAAATACTGTGTCGCCCTGTTTAATGCCATGGTATTTTACAAAAGTGGCTGTGTATAAAGGTAATCAGATCTACAGTACTAGAGCGGTTGATTGGGAAACGAATTGTTACAACAAACCTAAAAGAATTTTATTGAGCACTATAGTTATTTATGTGATTAATTCAGCACAATGCTGTTTTAAAGTTTTTGAAATAATCTCTTGTTAAACAGTTATCTGTTGACCAGTAGCACCGAAAATGAACAAACCCCTTATGTGTTTATATATAATTGATATAAGTGCAGGGTCAAAACAGAATATAAAGTAGTTTATATATATATATATATATATATAATTTTTTGTTAGGAACATTGAATATATTACTTCGCTTGAAAGGACAAACTAGCACAGATATTCCATTATGGTCGGCAAGAGGAAATAAAGGCGAGCAGTGGAAGCAGGCGCATCTAAATATACACCCAACATCTTCATTTCAGGTAAGTACACGACAGAATTTTCATTCCAAGCTTGTTAACATGCACATTGTTTTTCACTGTTCTCTAATGTTAATGGACTGAAGCAATAAAATATATGTGTGGCATACATTTTATTCATAATGTGCATACATTACCAACGCAAAAGGGATGAATATATCATTGTATCTGTTTTGTGGAGAATGTGTTCCTACTCCTTTTTAAACCTATTCCTTCCTACTCTAACTTGGGATCTATTTAGCTCCTTTGATGAGGATAATGTTTTGCATGTATAGTCTTAATGGGTTAGCTTTTGGGTTGAAACTCATGGAAAAATAATAACACACTCACACACACAAACATATAGAAATGGTTACAACTGTTTAAAAAGACATAGGAAAATATGAGCAAGAGGCACACAGAAATGCAACATAGCCAATATAACACCCAAAACAATTTTTTCTACGTGTATACACTGAAAAAAAAAACGACCTTACAGATAAATATAAAATACAGAATTACATTATAGCATCTGCTGTGAAACAGTTTATAGCTTGTCTTATTTCTTGTATTCAATCAATCTATTGACCACAGATCTTGAGTGACAATTTTATGCTTTGTGAAGAAGATTCTTTCTACTATACCTGCAACTCAGAAAGTAATATGAGTCTATAGCAGCATTTAACAATTTGCAGGTAGTGTAGTCTGCTAACATCATCCAAGGTCCGTGGAGCTCTTTCATCACTGTTTTCTTAATCACAGCCATGTGTAACACATATAAATATATGTCCCCACAGTGTTTAAAGCCTTTGCAAGTCATATTGCCTGCTTAACTTGCCGGACATACTTATTAATGTTGCTTTTTCATTTATTCTGGACAAACAAACAAGGTATCCATTGCAGTCAGGCATCTTTGTAAAAAGGCTTCCCTAAGGTTTAAAGTAATGGCTAATAACACAAGACAAAGTACAGATTATCTTGAAAAATCTTTCAAACATTTTCAAAGCCTGCCTTTTAGCGATGGGCGAATTTGCGCCGTTTCGCTTCGCCGGAAAATTTGCGAAACGGCGCCACTGTCTCTTTTTTGACGCCGCCGTCTCGTTTTTGACGGCAGCGCCCGTTTTTTTTTTTTGACGAGGCGAAAAAATTTTTTGACGCCGGCGAATTTTTTCTGCCAAATTTTCGCAGCGTTTTGCGAATTTATTCGCTGGCGGCGAATCGCGCAAATTCGCCGCGAAACCACTACTGCCTTTAAAGTTAGAGTTCATAGACCAGGTTTGGCTTAATTAGGATGTAGCTTTTTAGTATTGTCAAAAGTTGCCCTAAAATATGTATAATTAGAATTTGTGGCAAAATACAACTTCCAGAACAAGCAAAATGATCATTTACAAAATAGATTTATTTCATTAACTGATCCCAGAAACATAGGAAGCCTCTGTTTTATCATTAGCTGCAAAATATTTGACCTGTGCCTCTCTAATGATGACAGTGCTCCTGAGTTTGGCTGTGCTTTATTCACTAAGGACAGACTGGGAGCGGTCCCCTTTTTCACCACCTAACTTGCATATCATTTAGATGAGCAAACTAATGGGCACCAGCAGGTACAAGGTGCAAAAGACCGCAACAGGTTTTTAAGCAACTGCAAAGTGCAGAATGCAGAAAAGTCCCAGAGGAAGTGCTGCCTCTTTGTGCTCTTACACTTGCATCTTGACTGTCTTACATAAGGCCTTTTTATCTGGTAAGGGGGGATATGTACCACAGTGCAGTATTGTATTATAATATATATATAGTACAGTAAATAACCCACCCAGTTTTGGAGTAAATATCTCCATCTTGATTTAAAAGTAAAAAATTTGAAAAGCAGTATGCATGCAAAAAAGATGGACTGGGACGCAGGGTCTGGTGAGATCAATCTAAATAGTTTGGGGGCTTTTTCAATTGGGGATGCCACAGTTATCCCCTTTGGAAAATATCTCTTACTCATACCTTACGTCAATAGCCTGTTAACCCACTGGGAGAGTTACCATGCATTCCATTATTGGAGAACCACAACTCACACCATACATAATTGTATAAGTTGGAAAACCGCAACTCTCAGCTTTTTCATCTTGCTCAATCGCAGAAATACCAATTTGCCTGAGTTGTAGAACTACAACCCCCATTTGACTTTTATTCACGTTGCCTAACTGTGACTTAGAAAAATTGGGGTAACCACATATCACAAAGCAAGTGACCACCTACCTGTAGTATATATATATATATATTTTTTTTAAATATATTATACGGTTATTTATTGTGTTCCTGGCTGGCCAGATTTTTAATGAAAATATTTGGATGTATAATAAAACTGTATATATTTTTAAATCACCTGGCCTTAAATCACAACTCTAATCTTATTTTCAATAAATGTTATCCTAAATAGGACCTTGGGGATCTAAGATATGCTTTAGACCAGTGATAAAGGTTTCCCTTTATTGCCACATCACTTCAAATATTCTCAAAAGTGTATTATATGTGGTTTAGGCTTATAATTTATGTGTTAATGAAATGCAAAATCTGTAAATAGGAATGTTTATGCATACTACATTTATTATTATAGGACAAACAAAAAGGTGCTTTATGGTTACCATTGCTGTACCAGTGCTAATACAATTGATACATTGCACCAATGCAGTTACCCTTAGTAACCATTCAGCTGACTACAAATTGGAACAATACAATGGATGCTTTTTTGACAACCCATTGCAAGTATCCCTGGCATATATTTCTCTGCAAACTAACCCACTAATATATAGGCACAAAATCATTAACCTCCTAAAATTCGCCTGCGAAGGCTTTGCTCACAATGTAACACTTCGCCAGGCGTAGATTCTCCAGGACAATGCTAATTCACTAAAATATGAAGTTGCATCCAGGGTGCCGAATAATGGCGAGGTTGCTGGCATTACTGCGCCAAGCGAACCAAAGTTGCGCTAGCATTGCCTAATTTGCATATGGTGGGAAGTTAAAGTTGAATGGACGTATATGTTGCAGCAAATACATTACACTACACAAGCCTGGGAAACCTTAATATAAGAAAATAGAGTTGTAGGGGGGAAGCAGGTTACCCCAAAACAATTTTAAACTCTTTTGCAGCCTATCACCCTGAAAAAAGGAAAAAGACGCTAGCGTTTTTTTGGGACTTAGAATTTTTTTTCTGAGGTGGTGAAGGCAAGTCTGGCTGCGTAGTTACATCCATTCGCAAATTTGCCTGGAGTTAGGGAGCAAAGTACTGCTAGAGTCTATCTCCTTCGCTAGTGAAGTTACACCAGCGACCATTAGTAAATCAGTGAATTTCGGAAATGACGTCACGCAGGTGAATTTTTGCTAGTGTTTGTCACTTCACCCTTTAGTTAATTTGCCCCTATAGTCTTATGATGCTAAAATGCTGAGCAATTTAGCTTCTTGGGGGATAAGGTATTCTAGCTATGCTAAACTCCATCTACTTACTATATGGAATTAGCCTTTATAATATGCTTTCAGAATCAATTTATTGTGCTAGAAGAACTGTGCACTCTCACTTCAAGTAGATGAGAAGCAATTAGGTAGGAGTAATAGTATTTTGATTTGCAATCAAAACTCTATATATGCCTTAGTCCTAACAGTACAATAGAAATAGAGTATGGGAGAGGTGGCTAAAAATGTAGTTGGAGCAAATTTGATGCAAAGAGATGACTAAATATTTATTTAAAAACAGCACATTGTCTACTTCATTTCCTAAACTGATGTTAATATTCTTCTTTATAGGAAATTATTTGTATATGTTTTTAAATACTCCATGATTTATCAGTAGTGTTACTTTCAAAGTAATAAAGGATGCTTATACCAACTAGGGATGTAGCGAACGTCGGAAAAAATGTTCGCGAACATATTCGCGAACTTGCGTCAAAAATGCGAACGGTTCGCGAACCCCATAGACTTCAATGGGAAGGCGAATTTTAAAAGCTAGAGAAGACATTTCTGGCCAGAAAAATGATTTTAAAGTTGTTTAAAGGGTGCAACGACCTGGATAGTGGCATGCCAGAGGGGGATCAAGGGCAAAAATGTATCTAAAAAATACATTGTTGACACAGCGCTGCGTTTTGTGCTGTAAAGGGCAGAAATCACACTACATTTCTAAACTTGTGTAATAAACTGCTTTAAAACGTCCGGCGTCTACATGCCAATCAAGTCGTGTAAAGGTTACAGCCTGTTCACACGCAAAGACAAAACGCGGCGCTTACTTTACTGCAACACAAAAAAACGCAAAGAGCTTTCATGAATGATACCGTCAAGTGAGCAAATAATAGTTTTTAATTACTAGTTGCTTGTCACCTCCAGGATGTTCGTCCTGTTGGTGGCAATATTTCTGTAGTGGTGTGTTTAGCAGTCACCGTGCTTGTGCGCACGTGCACGGTCAGGCAGAGGTAATTCAATGTACAGTGAAGTGAACCAAAAAACACTGATTCTGCAGTGTGGGCCCAGTTTTGGTCTACTTTATTGATCACCTGCGGTGACCATAAAAGATGCGATTTTGCCACTGTTGCAGAACCCTGAAAAATTAGGCATGTGTACTTTCCTGAAAAATTATGTTTTTTTTGTCGCAGCCACTGAAGCACAGAGGCCAGAAAAAATATGCCATATAAATGCTGAAAATAGTCATTTTTTTTGGTGGCAGCCACTGAAGCACAGAGGCCAGAAAAAATATGCCATATGAATGCTAAAAATATAAAAAAAATTTGTCGCAGCCACTGAAGCACAGAGGCCAGAAAAAATATGCCATATAAATGCTAAAAATAGTCATTTTTTTGGTCGCAGCCACTGAAGCACAGAGGCCAGAAAAAATATGCCATATGAATGCTAAAAATATAAAAACATTTTGTCGCAGCCACTGAAGCACAGAGGCCAGAAAAAATATGCCATATAAATGCTGAAAATAGTCATTTTTTTTGGTCGCAGCCACTGAAGCACAGAGGCCAGAAAAAATATGCCATATGAATGCTAAAAATATAATTTTTTTTTTGTCGCAGCCACTGAAGCACAGAGGCCAGAAAAAATATGCCATATAAATGCTAAAAATATGAATTTTTTTTTGTCGCAGCCACTGAAGCACAGAGGGCAGAAAAAATATGCCATATAAATGCTAAAAATAGTCATTTTTTTTGTCGCAGCCACTGAAGCACAGAGGCCAGAAAAAATATGCCATATGAATGCTAAAAATATAAAAACATTTGGTCGCAGCCACTGAAGCACAGAGGCCAGAAAAAATATGCCATATGAATGCTAAAAATAGTCATTTTTTTTGTCGCAGCCACTGAAGCACAGAGGCCAGAAAAAATATGCCATATAAATGCTGAAAATAGTCATTTTTTTTGGTCGCAGCCACTGAAGCACAGAGGCCAGAAAAAATATGCCATATAAATGCTGAAAATATGAATTTTTTTTTGTCGCAGCCACTGAAGCACAGAGGGCAGAAAAAATATGCCATATAAATGCTAAAAATAGTCATTTTTTTTGTCGCAGCCACTGAAGCACAGAGGCCAGAAAAAATATGCCATATAAATGCTGAAAATAGTCATTTTTTTTTTGGTCGCAGCCACTGAAGCACAGAGGCCAGAAAAAATATGCCATATAAATGCTGAAAATAGTCATTTTTTTGGTCGCAGCCACTGAAGCACAGAGGCCAGAAAAAATATGCCATATAAATGCTGAAAATATGAATTTTTTTTTGTCGCAGCCACTGAAGCACAGAGGCCAGAAAAAATATGCCATATAAATGCTGAAAATAGTCATTTTTTTTGGTCGCAGCCACTGAAGCACAGAGGCCAGAAAAAATATGCCATATAAATGCTGAAAATATGAATTTTTTTTTGTCGCAGCCACTGAAGCACAGAGGCCAGAAAAAATATGCCATATAAATGCTAAAAATAGTCATTTTTTTTGTCGCAGCCACTGAAGCACAGAGGCCAGAAAAAATATGCCATATAAATGCTGAAAATAGTCATTTTTTTTGGTCGCAGCCACTGAAGCACAGAGGCCAGAAAAAATATGCCATATAAATGCTGAAAATAGTCATTTTTTTTGGTCGCAGCCACTGAAGCACAGAGGCCAGAAAAAATATGCCATATAAATGCTGAAAATATGATTTTTTTTGGTCGCAGCCACTGAAGCACAGAGGCCAGAAAAAATATGCCATATAAATGCTAAAAATAGTCTTTTTTTTTGTCGCAGCCACTGAAGCACAGAGGCCAGAAAAAATATGCCATATAAATGCTGAAAATAGTCATTTTTTTTGGTCGCAGCCACTGAAGCACAGAGGCCAGAAAAAATATGCCATATAAATGCTGAAAATATGAATTTTTTTGGTTGCAGCCACTGAAGCACAGAGGCCAGAAAAACTCAGGATTTACCTGTCCAAAAAGTTTTGCTTAAAATGAAACCAATAGGGTTTGCACCCTAGTTTGTAACGGTGGCGGAGGGAGGAGGACGCTAAAGGACAGCTGTGTGTGGAGTCATGCGGCGTGCAGAAAAGGACAGCTGCATGGGGAGTCAGAACAAGTCTTCCGGCGTGCAGTAACCCTCTGAGATCCATGCCTCGTTCATTTTAATAAAGGTCAGGTAATCCACACTTTTGTGACCTAGGCGAGTTCTCTTCTCAGTTACAATCCCTCCTGCTGCACTGAAGGTCCTTTCTGAGAGGACACTTGAGGCGGGGCAAGACAAGAGGTTCATGGCAAATTGTGACAGCTCTGGCCACAGATCAAGCCTGCGCACCCAGTAGTCCAGGGGTTCATCGCTCCTCAGAGTGTCGATATCTGCAGTTAATGCCAGGTAGTCCGCTACCTGCCGGTCGAGGCGTTCTTTGAGGGTGGATCCCGAAGGGTTCTGGCGCTGCCTTGGACTGAAAAACATTTGCATGTCTGACGTTACAGAGTGGCCAAAGTGCATTGTCCTTGCAGGGGCGCTCGTGGCAGGATTACTGGCACCTCTGCCCCTGGAATGTTGATGAGTTCCTGAAGTGACATCACCCTTAAAAGCATTGTACAACATGTTTTGCAGGCTGGTTTGTAAATGCGGCATCCTTTCGGACTTGTGGTACGTTGGTAACATTTCTGCCACTTTATGCTTGTACCGAGGGTCTAGTAGTGTTGCGACCCAGTACAGGTCCTTCTCCTTAAGCCTCTGGATACGGGGGTCCTTCAACAGGCATGACAGCATGAAAGACCCCATTCTCACAAGGTTGGATGCAGAGGTATCCATCTCCGCTTCCTTGTTATCAAGGACTACATCATCCACGGTCTCCTCCCCCCAGCCACGTACAAGACCAGGGGTCCCCAAACGGTCACCACAAGCCCCCTGGGAAGCCTGCTCCTGTTGGTCCTCCTCCTCCACAAAGCCACCTTCCTCCTCTGACTCCACTTCTGACACCTCTCCCTGCGTTGCAGCAGGTGCCTGGGCTCGTTCTGGTGATTCTGACCAGAAATCGTGCTTCCTGCTCCTCGTCACGCTGGTCTACAGCCTCATCTGTCACTCGTCGCACGGCACGCTCCAGGAAGAAAGCAAAGGGTATTAGGTCGCTGATGGTGCCTTCGATGCGACTGACCATGTTTGTAACCTCTTCAAAAGGGCGCATGAGCCTGCAGGCATCGCGCATAAGCACCCAGTAACGGGGGAAAAAAATTCCCAGCTCTGCAGATCCAGTCCTACCACCCAGTTCAAACAGGTATTCATTGACGGCTCTTTGTTGTTGCAGCATGACAACGGCGTACCTGGCACGTCGAATAGCCTAGGGGGAGCTGGGGGTGCACAGGTGTGGAGGACCCAGCAGCAGAGGAGGAGGAAGCAGAGGAAGAAGACGAGGTAGAGAGCGAAGGAGGAGTAGAGGTGGTGGCAGAACCGCGTGCAATCCGTGGCGGTGACACCAACTCCACTGTTGTTGTTGAGCCACGCATTCCCTGCTTCCCAGCCATAACCAAATTCACCCAGTGGGCAGTGTAGGTGACATACCTGCCCTGACCATGCTTGGAGGACCATGCGTCAGTAGTCATATGGACCTTTGCCCCAACACTAAGTGACAGAGATGCGGTGACTTGGCTCTGCACATGGTGGTACAGGTGTGGTATTCCCTTCTTTGAAAAAAAATTGCGGCTGGGTACCTTCCACTGCGGTGTCCCAATTGCTACAAATTTGCGGAAGGCCTCAGAGTCCACCAGCTGGTATGGTAAAAGCTGGCGGGCTAAGAGTGCAGACAAACCAGCTGTCAGACGCCGGGCAAGGGGGTGACTCGCAGACATTAGCTTCTTACGCTCAAACATGGCCCTCACAGAAACTTGGCTGGGGACAGATGACTGGGAACTGGTGGTCAAGGTGGAAGGCGGAGTGAAGGGTGGTTCAGACGGGTCAAGGACAGCAGAGGTAGAGCAGTAAGATGCTGGACCAGAAGGAGGGTGGCTTTTAGTTTGTCTGCTGCCTTTGAGGTGTTGCTCCCATAGTGCTTTGTGCTTGCCGTTCATGTGCCTTCGCATAGAAGTTGTACCTATGTGGGTGTTGGGCTTCCCAAGACTCAGTTTCTGACTGCACTCATTGCAAATTACAACGCTTTTGTCAGAGGCACACACATTAAAAAAATCCCACACTGCTGACCTATTTGAAGCTGGCAATCTGGCGGTAACAGTAGAAGTTGGCGGCAATGGCGGGTGCGTTGGCCGGCTGACCACAGGTGGCGATACATGTTGTTGCCCTACTGTTCCCTGCGAGCTGTCCTCCCTGCTTCTTCTAAGTCTTATTCTCCTCCTGCCTCTCTGACTCTCCGTCTCTCCATCTGAACTATCCTCCTCTTGCTCTCTTCTACTGGGCACCCACAAAACATCAATCTCCTCATCATCATTCTCCTCAGATGCATCAATTTCTTCTAACAGCTCACAGAAGGAAGCAGCAGCGGGGACCTCCTCATCACTCATTATGTCCATCTCTGTTGTGTTGTCTGCCAGAATTATATCTGGTGTAACGTCCTCATCTCCTTCATCTTCTTCTGCCAATAATGGTTGCGCATCACTCAGTTCAAGAAACTCATGTGTAAATAACTCCTCTGACTCCAGTGAAGAAGGGGCGCCGGTGGTGGAGGAAGTGTTACGTGGGGTGCCCATAGCAGAGGAGGATGAGGATGTTGTGGCAAAGTTAGAAACGGTAGAGGATGGGGTGTGCTGTGTAAGCCAGTCAACTACCTCTTCAGCATTTTGGGAGTTCAGGGTAATTGCCTTTGTAAAACTGGGCAATTTCCTAGGGCCACAGGATAGCATAGCAGCACGGCCCCTAGTGCCTCTGCGTGGCGACCTGCCTTTGCCTGGCATTTTTTTTAAAACAACAACAACTCAGGTGGTGTTTCTGGAGACGGTATTATTATTGATATTTAGACAGAATGTGAACAAGCTCACACAGCTAGGTGGCCGTTGTTTGAAAATGAAGAACACACTGGGCAAACAATGCCTGCAAGGTCAACGTATACACTACAGCAGTGGATACGGAATATATTATTGCTGCTTGAAAAACGTCACTCAGGTGGTGTTTCTGGAGACGGTATTATTATTGATATTTAGACAGAATGTGAACAAGCTCACACAGCTAGGTGGCCGTTGTTTGAAAATGAAGAACACACTGGGCAAACAATGCCTGTAAGGTCCACGTATACACTACAGCAGTGGATACGTAATATATTATTGCTGCTTGAAAAACGTCACTCAGGTGGTGTTTCTGGAGACGGTATTATTATTGATATTTAGACAGAATGTGAACAAGCTCACACAGCTAGGTGGCCGTTGTTTGAAAATGAAGAACACACTGGGCAAACAAATTGAAACAATGCCTGCAAGGTCAACGTATACACTACAGCAGTGGATACGGAATATATTATTGCTGCTTGAAAAACGTCACTCAGGTGGTGTTTCTGGAGACGGTATTATTATTGATATTTAGACAGAATGTGAACAAGCTCACACAGCTAGGTGGCCGTTGTTTGAAAATGAAGAACACACTGGGCAAACAAATTGAAACAATGCCTGTAAGGTCAACGTATACACTACAGCAGTGGATACGGAATATATTATTGCTGCTTGAAAAAGTCACTCAGGTGGTGTTTCTGGAGACGGTATTATTATTGATATTTAGACAGAATGTGAACAGGCTCACACAGCTAGGTGGCCGTTGTTTGAAAATGAAGAACACACTGGGCAAACAATGCCTGCAAGGTCAACGTATACACTACAGCAGTGGATACGGAATATATTATTGCTGCTTGAAAAACGCCACTCAGGTGGTGTTTCTGGAGACGGTATTATTATTGATATTTAGACAGAATGTGAACAAGCTCACACAGCTAGCTGGCCGTTGTTTGAAAATGAAGAACACACTGGGCAAACAAATTGAAACAATGCCTGCAAGGTCAATGTATACACTACAGCAGTGGATACGGAATATATTATTGCTGCTTGAGAAACGTCACTCAGGTGGTGTTTCTGGAGACGGTATTATTATTGATATTAAGACAGAATGTGAACAAGCTCACACAGCTAGGTGGCCGTTGTTTGAAAATGAAGAACACACTGGGCAAACAAATTGAAACAATGCCTGCAAGGTCAACGTATACACTACAGCAGTGGATACCGAATATATTATTGCTGCTTGAAAAACGTCACTCAGGTGGTGTTTCTGGAGACGGTATTATTATTGATATTTAGACAGAATGTGAACAAGCTCACACAGCTAGCTGGCCGTTGTTTGAAAATGAAGAACACACTGGGCAAACAAATTGAAACAATGCCTGCAAGGTCAACGTATACACTACAGCAGTGGATACGGAATATATTATTGCTGCTTGAAAAACGTCACTCAGGTGGTGTTTCTGGAGACGGTATTATTATTGATATTTAGACAGAATGTGAACAAGCTCACACAGCTAGGTGGCCGTTGTTTGAAAAAAATGAAGAACACACTGGGCAAACAAATTGAAACAATGCCTGCAAGGTCAACGTATACACTACAGCAGTGGATACGGAATATATTATTGCTGCTTGAAAAACGTCACTCAGGTGGTGTTTCTGGAGACGGTATTATTATTGATATTTAGACAGAATGTGAACAAGCTCACACAGCTAGCTGGCCGTTGTTTGAAAATGAAGAACACACTGGGCAAACAAATTGAAACAATGCCTGCAAGGTCAACGTATACACTACAGCAGTGGATACGGAATATATTATTGCTGCTTGAAAAACGTCACTCAGGTGGTGTTTCTGGAGACGGTATTATTATTGATATTTAGACAGAATGTGAACAAGCTCACACAGCTAGCTGGCCGTTGTTTGAAGAACACACTGGGCAAATAATGCCTGCAAGTGCACTACTATTGGTGCACTACTATGAAGAACAGCAAACAGCACTGGACACGTTAAAGAACAGTGAGATAAGTAAAATAAAAAAATATATATATATATTAAAAAAAAAAATTACTCTGGTTGGTGCTGAACTACTAGGAGCAGCACACCAGTCCCACTCCCCACCCCAACACAGCTAGACTAATAGCACTGGGCTCTTATAGTAGCAACTAGCAAAGTAAAAAAACAAAAAAGAAAATAAAAGCAGTCCTTACAAGGACTATTGGGTTATTACAGCAGTCAGCAGATGAGAGATCAGCAGCAGTGCCCACAGCAGCTACACACAGAGCACTGCAGTAGAAGGTAGATTACTAGCCAGCAAAGCTACCTAACCTAAAATGTCCCTCAAATCCCTGCAGAGTTCTGTCCCTACAATACAGAGCAGTATCAAGTAGATTACTAGCCAGCAAAGTTACTATCAACTGTCCCTCAAATCACTAACAGCTCTCTCCCTACACTAGCTCTTCCAAGCACACACAGGCAGAATGAAAAAACGCTGCAGGGCTTCAGTTTATATATGGAAGGGGAGTGGTCCAGGGGGTGTGGGGGTGGTCCAGGAGGGAGAGCTTCCTGATTGGCTGCCATGTATCTGCTGGTCTGGGGTGAGAGGTCAAAAATAAGCGCCAGCTATGGCGAACCCAAATTGGCGAACATTCGGCGGACGCGAACACCCGATGTTCGCGCGAACTAGTTCGCGGGCGAACAGTCCGCGACATCCCTAATACCAACCTAAGTTTTCTGCAATGCTTTGCTTGCCATGCTTAAATTGATACTAATATATTGTGATTTCATTGCAGAATGGAACAGTTAATATATTTTAAAGTCCTAAAATATTATGAATAATTTAAAAGTTGTCAGAAATTCTAAAATGTCAAAATATTATCATAGTAGATAAATAAAATATTAGCCTGCTTTCACAAAATGTTTAATCCCCAAATTGGTGATAAACTTGTCAGACTGAAACGATAGCTATATAAATGATAGGTTATCTCTGAGTAACATTGGCACGCATGAAGCAAACAATTTTTATGCGCATATATAATTAAGCTTCTATATATGAAAATCAAAGCATTTTAAATTAAAATGGATTGTAAAAGGAATAATAAGACAAAATTACCCCGTAATGGCCCCAAAATACCTAGCAAACTGCAATAAATTTTGTACACAGTATTAATTTAAAGTTTTTCATAAATATTTTCATAGGCCTGCATGAAATTGTTTCAGAAAATCTTTCAGAGCTTATCTCATGCATTTTACACAGCTACTGGTACTATTTACAGTCCAGGGACAGAAGTTAAATAAACATTGTTAAAATTCCAGTGACAGATATTAGTCCTAATCCAGGAACATGTAGAGGAGGCTTTTTTTCTTTCAAAGAGAGTGTCTGAGTTCCCAGGGGTCAAAACAATCTAAATGATGGACCATGATGATTCCCATTGTTAATGCATGTTTTTGTACTCAAGATTGTACGTTAGATGCTTAGTCACATATTTATCTGTGTGCCTATGAGATATCGAGTTTCAGTGTTTTGTCGTGCAAGCACAATACTTTGGAATACTATGGCCATGTTTTAGAAGTGTGGATCTCTCAATGGGCTTTTATTCTATTTAAGACTGTATGTATTGTACTTAGAGAACTTGACAATATCACTTAAGACTTTAAGCATAATAAAAGATGTAATGTTTGCCCAGGTCTAGTAACCCATAGCAGTCAATCAGATATTTGCTTTAAAATAGCTGACCAGTAAATGCCAGCTGCTGGTTGGTTGCTATGGACTTACTTTGCTCCTTTTATTACATTACCCCCATGATACTGTTGCTAAAGTACGTCTGTTGGATTGTGGCAGAGCTTGGAGGCACCCATAGCCTATACGTCCCTCTCATCTGGCAAAATAATTTGAAACAATATACATTTTCACATTTAAATAAATTATACAAAACTTACAGAATGGCAACCATTAAGGAACAACAGATTCCCAAAGGTAACTGATTTTTAATCAGCTTACTCTGGTAAAAACAGGTAAAAAATACCGCTTACTAGCAGAGGTGCGTTAAACTGAACATTATAAATAAGCTTACCTAACAAACATTCCAAACCCCTTTTTGATGATATTCTATCTTTAATTCTCATTGCAGCTAATATTTGAAGGGGTTCGAGGTGATGGAATCGAAGGAGACATTGCTATAGATGATATATCTATCATGGAGGGGGAATGTTCAATAATAGATCAGCCTGATACCAGTATGTATATTTTAGCTGTTATCTTATTTTGAATTACAAAAGAATAAAGAATGTTTTTACAGGATCCTTATATTGAAGTAGGCACACATAAAATGCCATGTGAACCAGAATAGTAAAATCAAAAAATGTTATTTACAGTTTGTAAGGTACATGCAAGGGAATAAACTACTTTTTTCTTTCACAGGATTCTATAAGGCAGTTTTATAAAAGTGTGAAATTACAGCTCACTGCAGGAAAACTCCTACATCCTATGGAGTGTTTAGACCTGTATTTACCATATGGTGTGCTCTATTTAAAGATACAACTGTAAAGATCCCAAAAGATTGAATTGAGAATGGAGGAGTTTCCCTGTGGCGAGCTCTAATTTCACTTTGATAAATCTTGCCCCAATGAGTGCCTTCTCAAATACAGATATGAAATCCATTATTCAGAAACCCATTATCCAGAAAGCTCCAAATTACGGGAAGGTCATCTACCATTCCTCCATTATAATCAAATAATACAATATGAAACATAATGAAACAGTACCATGTACTTGATCCAAACCAACATACAATTCATCCTAATTGGAGGCAAAACAATCCCATTGGGTTTTATTAATTGCATTTGCTTAAAAAAAGATGAACAAAGATGACACAAGCTCTAAATAAGCAATAAAATCCAAAGTTTAAAAGGTCAGTGCTAAATTGAGCTCAGGGACAAAAATAGGATAAAGAAGGAAAACAATAAAAAAAGATTTTGTGTAGTATTTTGTGTAAAATGTAAGTGTAGTATTTACTTATAACGTTGTAGTTTCACACTTTCATATATTCCCAATTATACCTTTAGTGTGAATATCCTTTATAAGTCACCATGTGTGGGAGTTCGAGTGGGTACTTACAAACATTTTAGCTGTAACATGTGCACATCAGAAGATTTTTACATGTTACAGCTAAAACGTTTGTAAGTACCCACTCAAACTCCCACATGTGGTGACTTATAAAGGATAATCACACTAAAGGTATAATTGGAAATATATGAAAGTGTGGAACTACAACGTTATAAGTAAATACTACACTTTTTTTTTATTGTTTATCCTCTTCATCCTATTTTTTCCCGTGAGCTTCATTTAGCGCTGAACTTTTAAACTTTGGATTTTATTGGGTTTTATTAATGTTTCAGTTATTCTTAAAGGACCAGTAACATCAAATGTTTTTTTTTTAATTTGTTAGTATAGAACAAAAAAAACTCCACAAAGACAAATTAAACTTTAAATCGCTAAGTCTTTATTAAGAAATAACTTACTGAAACTCCGCTTGCGCTCCTCTTCAGAAAAGACGATCCGGTAATCCATCGTGCAACGTTCAATTTCTCCTCCCTGCCTTCCTTATAGGCAATAGCCAGGGAGGAGAAATCAAACTCTGCATGATGGATCATCGCCCTGTAGCCTTTTCTGAAGAAGAGCGCAAGCGGAGTTTCGGTAACTTATTTCTTAATAAAGACTTAGCAATTTAAAAGTTTAATTTGTCGTTGTGGGTTTTTTTTTCGTTCTATACTAACGAATTTAAAAAAAAATTATATTACTGGTGTAGACTTAAGGTATGGAGATCCAAATTACAGAAAAATCTCTTATTCGGAAAATCTCAGGTCCCGAACATTCTGAATTGAAAATTATTTTCTTTGTTGTGTTATGATATTAGTATGGTGATAAACTGAGAGCTTAAAGGGATTCTGTCTTGATTTTTATGATTTTATGATGTCATTTTTATTTCTAAATTACACTGCAAATAATTCACTCTACAATTTAAATGTAATTCCTGAACCAGCAAGTGTATTTTTTTTAGTTGCAATATTGATGTGTAGGCAGCCATCTTAGATCATTTTATCTGGTCATGTGCTTTTAGAAAGAGCCAGCAGCTTAGGATGGAAGTGCTCCTTGAGACAGGACTCCAGTTCTTACAATGACTTTGCATGTTTTGTGATTAACAACCTGTAGCAATTATATTTACAAACAATTCAAAACTCATTGAAAATAAATGTATAATGAAATATTACTTACAATTAGAATAATATTTTTATTATGCAAAGTTAGGTGTCACAATTGAATGTAGCTATGTAAGCTACATATATACAAAACATTAATTTATTCAGTTTGGAATACAAAATCATAAAATCTAGAACCCTAGTAAATCACTCTCACTGATTCTCTCACTCTCTGATACTAGTTCATTCATTCAGTGCAGAGAAGTTTAGTAGATTTCAATTATGGCCCAACCCTGCTGACTTCAAGAACAAATGAGGTAGCTGCAGTGCTGTTTTTTGGAGGTGACCAAAAGTGTAGCTGTTTGGTTATTTAAATGCATCTGATCAAACGTTTCATGCAAAATTAAGAACTTCCAGTAATTATTTGTGTTTTATTTTTTATTCCAGCTCCATCATCTGGTGGTAATGGGACATTCATACATATATGGCTGTATCCAGTTTTTCTTTTTCTCTCTGTTTTAAGTCATCAGAGGTGACCATATCCTGGCAGAGGCTACAAAAGATTCCGTAGGCACCAGTATGAAGAAGAGTCTTTGTAAATGGACATCTGAAAAACAAACTACCAAAGAGTCCTTCACTAAAGCACTGGGAATGAACCGAACATGGAATATAAATTATTACAAACTACACAAGACCTGCAAATAGAGGAGATCTTGAATTGAAGTGCTTCTGTGGCTGTTGTGAATTCAGTATTATCTAATTATTCTCCTTTAAAAGGGAGTAATGAAATTTCTTGTCAAAGCACAAAGTCATGGCTGGTTTTGTTTCAAATGAATAGTTTGCTAGTTACCATGGACACCTAATGGCCTGCCAACTAAACCTCACAGTAAACAGGGTACGTGAAGATCTGGCATTTATTTTCAATCCAAGAAGGTTTTTAATACAGAAAAAAAGTAAGCCCTTTTGCCTTGGCTGCCTCCATTCTACACTCAAAGCTCCACCGAACAGTTGTTTCATATTATCATAGCTTTGCTAAATGAAAGGTATTCTATATCTTTTTGCATGCAAAATGACTCCAAGAAGAGCAGCCCTGTCCTAAAATCTTCATCAACCTGCAGGATTTTGCTTGTAGTCACTGGCACCAAGACCAATTCATCAAGTGTAATAAATAAACCAAACCACCACCTTTTATAAATTGCCAGGAAACCAAGTGCCTTCAATTAAACAAGCCTAAAAAGTTAGCTGAATAAGCTTGCACTGCTGTGAGTGGTTTGTGGAATATAAACTATTTTATAAGCAAAGTACATCCTATGGGTACTAATCCACAGGCCAGATTAAAAATAGGCTGTCAGAAGAACGTTAATTCATAAATTCTTGGAATCCGATTTATTTTGTCTCACCTTTTTAAACAGCCATGGCCTTCTCACATGTTATCTGTTTGTCAGTATCTAATATCTTTAAGTCAAAATTGGACAAAATAATTTTTCAGATTTCCAAAAAATATTGAAGGTGGTTTGAAAAGTTATTCAAATACTCTCCACTTTTTTATGAAAAAATGATTTCTTACACTTATCTACATTTGAAATGAAATCAGTCTGATCTCAAGAGGAGAAACAGAAAAAGCTCTGAGTATCTACGACTGCAATGCAAGTGACATCTACTGAAACACTGGGTCTGAACAATAGTCTTCATCTAAAAATTTTGAGGGTTTATGCCTCTGCCCTTTAATCAGACTCTGTGCAGACTGTGATATATTATTTTATTATGTTGGCAAGTTTCGAAACAAATATACAATTTTACATAAAACTGTAAAAATGACTGAGCTACCTGATTATCATACCTTAACCAGCCACTTTTTCAATGCATTGTTCATGTCCCTTATACTGTTGGCTATGAACATTTTGAAGTTTTTTTTTACTTTAAAAAAACATTTAATTTCATTTAAAATATTTTATCGACTGAAATTATTTTATGTTCTTTTAAACATGGTGGTTGCAAAATGTTATGCAAGTAATTGGGCTACAAATAAATAATAAAAATCCATAACTGCAGAAATTGGTTCAAAATAAAAAAAAGCACAAAGAAAATTTAGTAAATCCATGACAACGTTTTCTTTCTTTTTCTTTCTTTTTTTTTTTTTTTACTTCTATAGAAATGTTTGTGCAGATTCAGTAATTCAACTGAAAAATACTTTTACAGCTATGTTCAATAAAGCCTCTTTCCAGGTAAGGTATAATAAGTGGTCTGGTGGTCATTTTTGTCTATGCAACTACTTGATCTTTAATCTCTTTGACTTTTATCAATTTGCTAAAATATATTTACATTGATAGCAATCTTGGGCCTTAAACAATTTAAATCATCCTTTTCCTTTTTTGTTTAAGGGATTGTAAAAGCACATGCTCTATAAATGGACATGTATTACTGCATTAATTATTGGTGGAGAGTGACAATATTTAGTCTCGGTCTATGTTTTCTCAAACCAGAATGGTGCTAATCTCACACTGGTTTATTTTGCTCTTGTTGTTGAACGAGCATTCATTCTTCAACATTTATCCAGCAACAAATGAGCCTGCATAAGTTAACGTTCCTTCTGGCAATGTGGAAATGTTTATGTGTCTACAGCCAATGGGTTCCATGCTAAACATTTTCAATAATGTCTTTTATATGGCCTGTCCTGGCTTTAAACTACCTGAGAACTCTAGCCTAACTCAGACTTATGGGCCCATATACTGTAGTAAATCTCAATTTTTTCTGGTTGAAGTTTTAGTGGGGAAAACTTAGTGGAAAAAACCCTCAATTTTTTAGAGATATATCATACCCCAAAGCTACTAAAAATCTGAATCCAAAATTCTGCCATCTCAAACCTGTTGAGGTCATGTAGAAGTCAATGGCAGATGTCTCTGAAGTTGTTTCTTGACATTGTGATCTGCACTGGATAATCTGAAAAAGTCAGGTTTTCGTCCAATAATCCAAGTTTTTCAAATTATTAAACTTTTCTCAGGAAAAATTAGATAAATCAAGTTTTCAGAGCGTAAATCATATGATTTGAATTGACGCTTGATTTTGTTGACTGTTTTCATAAAAAAGCTACGATTTAATTGAGTTTAAGTAAATCAGACCCTTAGACTTTCCATAAATCTTCTAGTGTTTAGGCATAGAATTATTATTATTATTATTATTAACATGTATTTATAAAGCGCCAACATATTGCGTAGCACTGTAAAGTAAATCACATGAATTTTATACATAGAACATATGGAGTTACATACATCACAATCAGTACTGGTACAAAAAGGTGAGGAAGGCCCTATGCATAGGCATACACTCTAAAGGGAAGGGAGTAATACACAAGGTGTGGGAGTGGGCAAGATCGAATTTAGTGGGTGAGAAATGTGGTACTGTATGTGGTGTTCTTGAAAGCAGAAAGGTTGGGAGAAAGTCGGACAGAGCGTGGGAGAGAGTTCCAGAGGAGGGGTGCAGCCCTTGCAAAGTCTTGAATGTGAGCATGTGATGAGGTAATGAGAGAAGAGTTGAGTAGCAGGTCAGTAGAGGAGCATAGCAAGCGCTTGGGTGAGTATATAGAGATGAGTTCAGAGATGTAGGGTGGGGCAGAGTTATAAAGTGCTTTGAAAGTCAGGGTCATTAATTTGAATTTGATTCTGAAAGGTAACTGAAGCCAGTGCAGGGATTGACAGAATGGAGTGGCAGAGGAGGAGCGGTTGCTAAGGTGTATGAGCCTCGCAGCAGTGTTCATTATGGACTGGAGAGGTGACTGGAGGGGAAGGCCAATTAAAAGAGAGTTACAGTAGTCTAGATGTGATATGATGAGAGAGTGAATAAGAATCTTGGCAGCATCTTGGGTGATAAATGATTGTATTTTGGATATGTTCCTTTGGTGGAAGTGACATGATTTAGTAAGTGACTGGATATGAGGAGTGAATGAAAGGGCAGAATCTAGGATAACCCCAAGGTACCTGGCCTGGGGAGAGGGGGTGATAGTGGAATTGTTAGCTATGATGGATACTTCCGGGATGTTACTGGTGTTAGTTGGAGGAAAGAGAACAATTTCGGTTTTAGAGAGGTTTAAATTATTTAAGAATCCTGACAAAGTAGCCATATACTGCAACAAACAAGTTCCAAATAACTTTGTGCCACTAAATATTAAGATAAAACAGGGGATGCAATGAACACGACATAATGCTTAAATATATTGCAATATATGAAACACAAATTCCTGTATTTTTCTTATTTGCACAAAATTGTTTAATGCCATGTAATACACTGATATAGATACTACAATATTATGTACCACAGAGCAGATAAAAAGCTCACACTGGTTAGGATTTTACCAAATGGAAAGGGAATTCATATATATGTTATATGTGTTTTTTTATCAAGTCCTATTAAATTCGAAGAAAATAGAAGCATTCTGCATGGAGAAAATTGCTGCACCAAATTTGACTCTTTTTAGGTATTGCATTAAAAAAGTAATTTCAATTTTGTTGCTATTACACTATGGGGATTATTTACTAAACTCTGAATGCAAAAGTCACAAAAAGTTCGTGATTTTTTTTTATAAAATCAGACTTTTAAAAAATCACTCATTTTTTGGTATTTATTAAACCCAGAGAATGGAAAAGTCAGAATCTGAAAATCCAGCATCTCAGACCTGTCAAGGTTGCATATAAGTCAATGGGAGAAGTCCCAATGGGTTTACACTTTCAAAACATGTGACTGAACCCAATAAAAGGGGCATTATACACCCTTTTCAAAATTAGTTCAATGAATAAGACTTGTGCTATTTGTCAATTATTCTGCAGTTGGATTATCAATGCACAGGTACATAAATTATCTACCTACAAGAACAAAACATGGAGTAGCTTCAACTTCCCTTTATGCCCTGTTTAGTAAAATAAATAACAAAAAACATAAATTTTTCCTAATCAAAACAAAAGGCAAAAATGATTTAGCAAATCAACAGGTTTAGCACCCACTCAACTTTATTATACACAGATATACAGAGAAGGTAGTTCAAATTAGAGATGATTATATTTTTAGCATCAGACCAAAACCAATAATATTTAACATAAGAGGGAGAGAGAGGTATACTGTTTAATTAAATTTGGTTTCTTTTAATGAAAATCTGAACTGGATATACCTTTGCAACCAAAGACTGCATACAACAATAATTGCAAGCTCCAATATAACAAAACTCATTACATTGTTTTTATGTGAATGGTACCAAACTATGGAGGAAAAAACTTAATCTGAAATATAAATTCTTTGAATTCTAAAAGACACAGTTAATGTTCACAATGGGCTGTCCATTGATCATCTTCCATTTCTGTAAGCAGTCTTTAGCCTGTCAGCAATAACTTTCTCATTATTCAATACACACGGAGTGTCAACCACAGGCGATCTTTATATCAGCACTTACAATGCCACAGGTGAATCCAGTAGCTCTATAAAATGAAATAAAACAATGAACAACAGTCACAAGAAATCTCCCTGGAGCCATATATCATGCCAAGAATGATAAGCTTACCAACTATTTGTTGATGGTTTTTTTTTTATGAACTATAATAGGCAATTCCTGAATCATTTAAAAACACTATATGTAGCTAGAATGTAAAATAACCTACATTTGATGGTATGTGCTATAAAACATTAAGTTTCTGATTTAGATAATATATAACTACATATTTTTAGAATATAGCACTCATTTTTCACTTAATAGGTGTTATAAACATTTGAATAATACATGCATTTTTATATTTCAGACTAGCAGATGCCAATAGGGTAAAAAAGCACAGACTTCTATAATAATTACAATAATAACAGTGAAAGAATGAAAATACATTTTCCTTTTGTCAAGTTATTGCTATATTGCCTGGGTTTATAACTATACCATTAAATTAAAAATAATGCCAGATGACAAAATATTTCAGCATTACAACAAGTGTGGGTTACAACATTAGATTGCAAGGACCCAGGTGGGCTAATTCTCATTGCTGTTACCCAAAGCAACCAATGGGATCTTTGAATTAGCTGGCCTGTGTTTTGGATTATTGTCCCCTTATTCATTTTTGGTCAAGATTTATCAGATGTATCAAGGGTCTGATTAATTTTGCAAGGCACTGTATATCACCTATCACTGTATTTTTAGTGAGGTGGGTTGTATGTATTTTATCAATAAAAATATGATTATAGAAGGGTTGGGGCAAAGTTACATTGCAGCCAGATTATAAATTTCAGTAACAAAATTTAAAACGAATTTAAAACGAATTCGTCAAAAAGAGACTCACACAACCCCAAGTTCATCGTATAGCATCAGTAAGCAATGTAAATATGTAAATTTAGTTCTTGCATGGGTGGAACTTCATTCTAATATGGCCACACAACATGCACAACTGTAATATGCAGCAGATGCTATAGGTATGGGTAAGCATCTATTTAGCAACCTATAACCATAATGGGCCCTCTTTGTTGATGTGGTTTCTTATCCTCAACTACATAAGTATACTTTATAACAGTAATTACATTTAAAATTAAGGAAGTCTCAGTTAAAAAGAACAAAGTGCACTTCAGCATGATTATTTTAGTTGACTGAAACCACATAAAATAAGAATGTAATGAAAGTAAAAATTGAAATTTGAAATTTACTGTATTGTGTTTAGAAAACACAAATCTAGCTAAATAATTCATAAAGGCAGACTTCTTAACTTCAAATACCCAGTATTTTACCAAACTGGAATATACCAAGCTGATAATATAAATTCTACTTTGATACTTTCCTCCATCATGAAAAGTCATACCAAAATGCCTCTTTACTTATTTTCGAGGTCAAGAATTTTTTTTTTTAGAGAATTTTAAATATAATAATATATATGGCTAACCAATGACATTCTCATAAAAAAGATGGGCTTTGTACAATTGTTAAACTTTTGGAAAACTTGAATAAATTCTGAAGAAAACCACAGAGCACTAAAAGTTGCATTTGGTACCATAATTTAAAAAAAATAGATAACACAGACCTGGGTTCAATGCCTGAATATACAGTAGGTCTTACTTCTGTGAGCTCTTGGGTGTGCCTTAATAGTTTTTTCAGAGTGATGCCTAGTTCCTAACCCTTTTGGTCTGATTCTGATTACTTTGATCACTGCCTGCACTGACGTCTTCCTGGATTTTGATTTTGAGCTTCTTAACCTATTTATTAACATTAAAATTTATATTGTTTTCACAAATCAATTTGTTTTAAAAAAAAATTGTGTTTTTTATATTCTGTTAAAACTCAAAAAAATTTGATTTATAAAGTGTAAAAACCACAAAAAAACTTAATTCAATACTTCATTAATTGAGTTTTTGGCAAAAAAAAACTTGAATTGCTTGAATCATTTGAGTTTTCATTCAGAACCCTCAAACTCAAACTTCCTGCAGGCTATTTACATCTTCAAATAGTTCAAGGGTCCTCTGCCATTGACTCCTTGACAAGTTTTAGATGGTGGATATTATGATTTGTGCTATTTCCAGGGTTAGGGTATAATAAATAGTGATGGGCGAATTTATTCGGCAGGCGCGAATTTGCAGCGAAATCCTGCGATTTGGGAAACACATTTTTTTCCCAAATTTTTCGGCGAAACGCGCCAAATTCGCCCATCACTAATAATAAATATGAGGGGGTTTTTCAACCTGAAAATGAGAATTTTAACTAATAAAAAAACCTCAAAAATTCACATTTTCTTTGAATACACAACTCAATCCTTAATAATCTGCCCCTTAAAGAAACCATAAAACCACTGAAATGAGAATGTAGGTAAATTGACTTGTTTTAGGCGTTCAAACTTGGATTTTTTGGATTTGGATTTATTCCGTTATAGGGTTTTGAAGTTGTTGTATCTTTTAGCTCATCGTTCAGTGTTTTTTTTGTTCACACTTTTTATATTTTGATCTTTAAATAAATGACAAGGCATTGACTATTATAGAGAAATAGTCTAACCTCTAAAACCACTAAAATGAGAATGCTGATAAAAGAATATTTATCAAAGGTCGAAGTTAAAAAAACGTCGAACTTCAAATTCAAAAAGACCAATCGAATGGAGGTCGAAATTTTTTGTGGGGTCGAAGTGGACCGAATTCAGCCTACTTTGAATCATACAATCGTACTTCGATCGTACATCTATTCAAAGTTTTTTTAACTTCGATCTTCGATCTCCCAAACTCCCAAAATGATGCCCTGTCAAGATCATGTTTCAGATCTTGCAGCATCCTCAACAGAAGGTACTAAGCCTTCTTTGCCTGATCTTCTTGCTGAAATAATGCCAACTACAAAAACAGTCACTGCACTGATCAGTTTGAAGATGGAAGATGAAATCATAGCTTTATCTATAATACAACATGGTATGCAAAAGATGAGCAGCAGCTGCCGAAATGGAACCAATATAGTGTATAACACTAGAAGATATTTGTCCCTCTATTCCTGAGAGAAACCAGTAACTGAAGCAATGCCTAACCCTTGAGCAACAAAAATATGCCTTAAACTTAGCAACATCAATATAATACACCTTTTTTCCCCACTATCCTCTGAGATAACCATTTGCTGTAAAAAAAAAAAAATATTATTAGAGATAAGTTGGTCCCTAAATATATTTTTATTGTAATGCCAACCTTTCAGTTCATAAAGAGCTTACTGCATTGGCAACTCTCTCAACTTCTTTATATCCTAATAAGAACAATTCCAGTTAAGGCTGCAGAAATGGTTAGAACTGGTGGATTAAAGGGATATAAAATGAAATGGAGACTTTACTATTGTTACACAAATTTTTTTTTTTTGTATTGTTCAGGTTGGGATAGTAAAATAGTAAAATACTAAGTAAAATAGTAAAGTACTATCTACAAGCATAGGTAAACATCCATGGGAAAAAGCCATATACCTGTCTTATTTGGTTCTTTTGATTGTTAAAGAGGGCCTGGTAGAGTGATAAAATTGAATGTAAGGGTCTTAAACACAGATAAGTATTAGATTATACTAATATATTACATTCCTACAGAAGACCTGTTTAATCTCAAGTAGCCCTAAAAAGACTGGCATTACCGTCCTTCTACAATACAACATATCTCATTCGGGAGTCTCCATTCTGATCTCAGAATGTAACCTTTTTAAACTACAGGTATGGAACTTGCTATCCAGAATGCTTGGGACCTGGGGTTTTATGGAAAAGGTGCCTTCATACCTTAAGTCTAGTAAAAAGGCATTTAAACATTAATTTAATCCAATAGGATTGTTTTGCCTCTAATAAGGAGTAATTGTGTGGGCAGGGGTACATCATTACCAATTCAGACCAAATAGTTGAAACCAGAATCTCTAGGAGCCAGCCTGCATTAATGTACCACTGTGTAAACTCTTTCGGCTGAAGGTCTGGGTCTGGATCCAGCATTGTCTGCGATAAGCTTCAACTGAACTGATCATTCAGTTATTTGCCTTAGTTGAGAGCATGTAGAAGGTACTGTTTTGTAATCACATAGAATATGAAAATATTTTTAAAGAATTTGAATAATGTGAATAAAATAGATTCTATTGGAGATGATCTTCCTGTAATTTGGAGCTTTCTGGATAACCCATAGTGGAACCCACAATAGATTAACTTTAAAATCAGAGGTAAAGGGAAAGTTTATCTTTTATCAGGATATCATTTATAATTTTAAAACCATAATTGGCAAGTTTTACATACTACATCATACTCCAATGATAATGATATAATACAACTGGATCAGTTTATCAGTCAATAACACAATGTACTTCAAAAGTCTTCTCCTAATCATTATTTGGGGGTTATTTACTAAACCACAAAGTTTTCATGCCGGGCTTTTTGGGGCAAAACTAGAATTTTTTGTAGAAAAAAAACTCAAAATGTTATAGATTTATTAAACTCCAATTCTGCAAAAGAAGCCAGAATCCAAAAATCCACCATCTCAGACCTGTTGAGGTCATGTATAAGTCAATAAGAGATGCGGGTTTGGCTTCTTACTCAATTTTATCTGTTTTTTTCCCGATCTGATTTATTCGAGTTATTTGATTAATGGGAGTTTGGTCAAGCTTTTTTCTTTCTGGTCACTGAACTCTATCTGGCTGTCTATATTAGCCAACAGCAGGCATAACACTATCTGACACTATTATGATTCATATGTTTTTCCAGTGAAACAAGCACACCGATGTCCTTTAAATCATTTAACCAAGAAATTATAACATATAAAAAACATTTTGGTCAGGTTAGAAGAAAAGCTAGCCCATTGAGAAAGATGTCTTTGCCCACCCAACCCCTGAGTTATTGATTATTATATTAATCTAAAACATGAATATTAGAACAGGTGTAATGGACAGGAAAGTTGGTGGCTTGGTAACCAAGAAAGCAAGCAACTTCTCCTACTAGTTCTAAGATAAGAAAATATCACCAATTCTGGACCAGGGGAATTAAACAATTCTGGAATTAGACAGACAACTGTAAAAGTCCAAATTTGATGCAAAAATCAACAACATGCAAAAGATAATTTACTATGACCCCAGACATAAATACTGGTAATTAGGTACTTTGTTACCCATTAGTACATGGCACTGTGACCTAACTTACCCTAACTTGCATGTCTGAAAAATGTGCAAATAAGGGGTAGGCAGGGAGGCCTATGTGCCTCCCCACCTGCCCATCATAAATACAGTGCTTTGCACCCATTTCTGTACCTTGCTACCTGCCCTACACTTTGTAAATGATCCCTATAATGTTAAGTAAATAGTCTGTTGTTTCCTTGGATGCCAGGTATACTAAATCATTATCATGAACAAAAAAATTACTTGTTACTTGTGAATAAATATAAATGTTTCCCTCCCATGAGGTAAATGTACTTACATACTGTGACACAATGTCTGGGAAGACATTAAGGGGAAGATTTATCAAAGGTCGAGGTGAATTTTTGAATTAAAAAAATTCTAATTTCAAGCTATTTTTTGTGTACTTCGACTAGGGAATAGTCCAAATTTGATTCGAATTTCAAAAAAAATTGAAAATTTGAATATCGACTTAAAAATTCGACTTTGACCATTCGCCATCTAAAACCTGCTGAATTGTTGTTTTAGCCTATGGGGGACCTTCTAGAACCTATTTGGAGTCAATTGGTGGACTTTGAAAGATCTAAGTTTTTTGGGAAAAACTGTGTTTCGAATTCGATCGAATGCAATATCGTACAGACCTTTTCCATCGAAAATGGACCTATTCAGCCAAAAAATCTTTTTGAATTTGAATTTCGAAGTTTTTCAAATTCGAAAATTCGACCCTTGATAAATATGCCCCTTAAAGGAAGGCACATATCTGCCAGGATGCTCTATGAGACCCAGCATATTAGGAGAATAACAGATGTTATGATACAGGTGCTGTGTGTGTTGATTTATTGGGGGAGGGGAGCTCTCGTCGAAAGGAACAGTAAATAGTAAATCTAGGGGGCTGACTGAGTGAGAAGTACTTTTTGAAGCAAGGAGTTTTGTGAAAAAAACTCTGGAGATAACCAATGCTGTTGTAAACTGATTTATGGAATAACTACCCTAAGTGGGGCTAAGACTTTGTTGTAAAGAGCAAGACCTGTATAGCCAGTCTGCTAAGTTACTTTTCTCTTGAACACTTTGTGAATAAAACAGATATATTTCTGTTTAAAGTTACATGGATGGCACTGCCTGTCTAGTTTGAGAAGTTATTGCTAAGACATTTGAGTGAAATCATACAATACATTAACATTGGAAAGATATCATTTTACCTCCTCTGTAGGCAACAAGAAGGGAAGTAGAAACCCAATTACAAATACAATGCTATATACCTCATAGGGAGTCCCCAAAACTCTTCTTTGGTCACAAAAAATGATGTTTTTTCAGCAAAATCCATTCCCCTATGGAATAAACAACAGTTGGAATTAAAACCATAGTAGATGAATAAACAAACAAACCAAGGGCTTTTCTTTTCCTCAGCCCTTAGCATAACTTATAGCTCAACACTCCAATAGTTCACATAACATAAACCAAACCATGCTGTACAGAAACAATTTAAAATAAAATCAGTGAGGGTAAGCATTTCTTCTTTATCTGAGATACTCTACATTGCTTAGATGACCCTGAAGATACAATATCTATGTTCTATAACCCAGAAATCACTGTAATCTGTTAGGGTGATGAAGGTTGTTAATAATACTTTCTGGTCCTGTTCCTAGATTTTGCTTATCCAGAGATCTAGAGCAATCTTGAATATTAATGACTTGCAAGGCAAACAGAGAAATAAACAACAATACATAAAGAATGGGAGCATATACTGCAGTGCAGTACTTAAACTGGTTCTGCACCCAGTGTCAATTATTACTCTCTGTTTAGTGAGTGTAGGTTTAGTTGACCTTTAAATTGGCATTAGGTTCAAAAACAGGAGAAACGCATGCACTGTGTAGGAAATAGTGTTGAATGTTTGTATCCTCATGAAAAGTACTTCCACCAACACATCCTCATAATATTTTTGTGTAAAAATGCTAAACCTAGAGGTAAATCCCATAATTCAAAGACAACATTTTGTTTCAGATGGCAGCCTGTTTGCATTGACAACATGCAGGCATTTATTACTGTCTCTAAAGTGATAGAATAATCAATAGTATATTTCTATTTACATTTTTAATTGATATAAAGCATTCCCTTATGACTACCTAATTATTATCCAGTCGAGCACTTCAATAATGAAGCAACAATGACTGCATTATATTTCTATAAATCATTAATTAGAAGAGCTGAATAATCAGAAAAGCCTAATGGGTATCCGGTGGGTGATATTTATATAAAGGGTCAAAGGTGGTAAAATAAGCTGCCACTGTTCATTCCTAATTAAACTGCTGGTGGGCTTTTAATGTTGTAGGGATTAAAGGTCAATATATGCAAAAAGACAATTGAAATCAATTACTGGTTTACCTAGATATCAATATAGTTCTAAATTACAGTGTTGTTGTTATGATTTTCTGGCAGCATTTTCTATACAGTGGAGTATTTATTAAAGTGTTCATAAAAGCATAGAAGGTACTGGACATGAATGTTTGCATTTTTATTGTGTAAATCAGTCGATATTAAAAGCAAACTGCAATTTCTAGGTCAGTCATTTCACAATATACCCAAATAATATTTATCACAGCCCCAGCATCACTCTTTTTGTCATATGTGGTTTCGTACTGGATAATACAATGCAATGGTTGTGCAAGTTAAGTACAGTAAAGCCTGTGTTCTATTTTTGTGTTTTTAATCTCTAATTATTGATAGGTTGTTTTAAAGGGGCAAAATATTTTTATAGTGGCAAAGGTTAATTCAAGAAGAAGTCAGTAGTTTGGTAGTAATTTCAGCTGCAATTCTTCTGAGTAAGCGCATATCAGCTGCATAAGGTATGAGAATTATTTTGGCCCATACTTTCAAGCAGTATTTCTCCATTTTGTTCAGGTCAATCAGATGACATTTGACCATTTTCAAATAGGGTACCAGATTATATAGTTAGGGCCAAATTATTGCTCTTGGCCCATTTAAGTGTTACTTTAACCTTGTGTTTGGGATAACTGTCCTGCTGAAAATTCTATTTTTTAAGGTATTGAAACAGGTTCTTTTGTAATATTTTACCTGCTAATGGAAAACAGTTCCGCTGCATGATGCTGAAACCACAGTAAGTAGTGCCTTAACCCAGGTGGTGGAGCCTTGCGATAGTTTCAATAAAAAACACCCGTGCACAGTGGTGACAGGCAGGCTTCAGTCTATAAATAGACACTCAGCAGACAGGCAGTGTCCATTAAATGGGCAGTGTACACCCTTTCAACATTAGTTTAATAATTAGAGCTTGTGCCAAAAAACATATTTGCCTATTATTTGAATTGACAAATACGTATAGGTTTTGTAATTCCTTCAGAAAAATCTGAAACGGAAAGTAGAGTCAATTACAAGCATAATCAGAACAAACCAACAGTGTACTGCCACACCCTCTTTATAATGAGCTTCTCCTTAGCTCAAAGTATAGCAGACAGCAGCTGGGGAAGGGAAGAGTTGTTTATACAGAGGATTTCTATGCGGACTGCTAATTTCTTATGGCAGTGGTCTATTGGTGGTCTATTCCATAATTTGGATCACCATACCCTAGGTCTACTCAAAAAGATTTAAGCATTCAATAAACCTACTAAGATTATTTTGCCACTAATAAAGATTTAAGCTAATTTACAATCAAGTATAAGGTACAGAGAAAAAGGAAATCCTTTTTAAAAATTAGAATTAATTGTTTAATCCTTGTACATTTAGCTGTAATATAATTTCACATATCCCCCACCCTTATACCCCTAAATCCCCATCCCCTCTTTGTTCTGTATCCTAACACAAGCAAATGGTGAAAAAAACACAGGACTAAAAAAAAAGAGAATTATTTGTTTATAGTGGACTCTATGAGAATCATGTAATTCGGAACTTTCTGGATATCGTGTTTTTGGATTGAACTTTACTTATACTTATGATTAGCCATAGAGTGCTTCAGGACACTAAAGTAGCTTTGCTCTAAATGTGAAACCATTATTCCCTGCATTTAAGATGATCAATTTCCAGCATTACATTAAAGGTGAATGCTCATGTAAATAAAAAAATATTATTGTGATGTAAATTGGTTTCAGTATTACACAGCCCTACACCACATGACTTATAGGCGCCCATTTATTAAACCTCGGTTTTCTCTGGTCAAGGTTTTCAGGGAGGAAACCCCAAAGCTGCTAAAAATCCAAATCCAAAAATACAACATCTCAAACCTGTAGAAGTCAATCACAGATGTCCCTGTTATTTTTTGACATTGTGATGTGTGCTGGATAATCCAAAAAAATCAGCGTTTTCATCCCATAAACAAAAAAAAGTAGAGTTTTCGAAGCGAACATGTTATAAAATCGAATTTTCAGAGCATCAATCATACAATACAAATTGACGCTCTATTTTGTCACTATATTTGTCGCTGTGATTTTTTTGAGAATTATTGATAAGTCAATTTGTGGAAGGGAGTTTGGTTGACATTGTTTTCATTAAAAAATGTGACAAATCAAATTGTGAGTTAGGGTTACACATTATTTTATTCAAATATATTCTTGTTAACTTATCTTAAAAGTGACATCAAAATGACAGCCTTTTTCTAAAAGTACATTTTCTGAATAGTATCACTAGGTGGTGAGCAAGATTGGGGACAAAAGAGTGGGGTTGAGATAGAATAGATTCTTAAATGGAGAAATTTGCTGCAAATTCGTGCCTGTCGAATTTATTCGCCCATCACTATTTCTTATTAATTACTTAAGAGCTGTTTAGGATGAACTACCATAGTGAATTAAACATATATTTTATTTTTCAGCATCTGATACTAACATTTGTGAAAATAATTTACTGTATAAATTTGTTCCTATGTTTTTGACTCCTATGAAGTCCATTTTAAGCAAATAATTCACATTTCTATGCAATAATAAAACAGCACCTTGTAATTGATCCAAACTTAGATATTATTAATCCTGATTTGAGGCAATACAGACATTTTGGGTTTATTTAATTTTTAAATGATTTTTAGCAGACGTGCGGTATGGAGAGGTATGGATTGGATGTGTCTCTGCTCTGTTTGTTCAAGTATTTGTCCCTTTCTAAAGATTGTAAAGGAATGGGTTGTGTAAAAAAAAAATGGGTAAGTAGATAGCTTGTGCAAACTAGAAAATGTTTTCAATATAGTTAGTTAGCCAAAATGTAGTAAAGACTGGAGTGACCAGATGTCTAACATAATTGCCAGAACACTATTTCCTGCTTTGCAGCTCTCTTTGCCAATCAATGACTTTAGGGAGGGCCAAATGGGTCATAGATTTTTACTTCTGAATCAGACCTGAATGCTAAGGTGCAAAAGCAAACTCACTTCAAGTCACTGACTAACTCAAAGTTAGAGAGCTACAAAGCAGGAAGTTGGGTTCTGGCTAGTGATGAGCGAATCTGTCCTGTTTCGCTTCACCGGAAAATTTCTGAAACTGCAAAACATTTGTGAAATGACGAAATTTCGTGAAACGCATTGGGCGTTTTTACGTGTGAAATTTTTCTCACTCCAAATGCATTAAAGTCAATGGCCGTTTTTTAGGTCCTAATGTATTAAAGTCAATGGCCATTTTTTATTAAAGCAACTTTTTTGTCCTAATGCATTAAAGTCAATGGGCGTTTTTTCTTATGGTGATTTTTTCTCCAAATGCATTAGTCAAGGGGTGTTTTTTCTTATGGTGAGTTTCTGTCCTAATGCATTAAAGTCAATAGGTGTTTTTTTCTTATGGAGACTTTTTTCTTGAAATGCATTAGTCATTGGGCGTTTTTTCTTATAGACATTTTTTGCGGCAAATTTTTCCGGGGCAAATTTTCGTTGCAATTTCGTGAAAAAATTTGCACAATTGTCGAAATTTGGAATTTCGCCATGAATCCATGACTGGTGAATACATTTGCTCATCACTAGTTTGGGCGATTATGTTAGACATGTTAGATTTTGTGCAGTCTGTCTATTTACCCAGTTTTTATTTTTACACAAAACTGTTCCATTAAAGGACATCTTGACGTATGTATAGTTCAAATGAACTGTACAGTTTTAATCCAATGAACATACATCCATTTACAGTGCTTTTCCCTTCCTAGTATATGATATAATGGGGTGTTTTCCCTGTTTTATAAAAGGGCTTTCCCATTTTCCCATGTTTCCAGTGGTTTGATGTGAATTGGACACAATTGCTTGACCATCTTCATTATTGGGATGTCATCATTTTCAAAATGATATCAGCATGTGATTATTTAGGTGTAAATGTGCTGCATCAGTTGGCAAAAGCTGCTATGGGTTTTCCTAATTCAGTAGGCACACTGCAAAAATATCCAAACAGGCCAAACGGACAGATTAGAGTTTTCTGGCAAAACACCAGGGACGATCCTGCCCATTTTGCTGCCCGGGCGTCCTTCGTTTTGCAATTACACTCTCTGCACTAGATGAGCCGAATTTCTGAGCTTAAAACCGGAAATTCGGCTCTTAAAGTTACCAGGAGCTGCATTTTTGCTGCCCCTGGCAACCAGGGGGGCGCTGCGGTCTGAGGCGAGTGTCTCAACTTGACTCATTGGTGGAGCTCCCCTGCAAAACACACAAGATCAAGAGTGACATTAGACATAATTATAATACCTTTATGGAATGGCACAGATCCACTCAATGACTGTGACAAAAGTTGTGCAACTGCAATGTTAGAAAAATGTGCAATGCAGAACTTTTCTGCCTTTGCACATAGTTATAGTATGATATTTAAGAAAAACACTGTGACACCCACCAGTGGAAAAAAGATTGTGTACTTTATTATTTGCTCCAATGCCTTCAATTACTGTGCAATTAAGAATTGCAGTTTACTTATCTGTGTACTGAACATTGATACATTGTGAAATATGTTTTTTTATGAATTGTTATTCCTTTACCTAAAGTCTATAATAAAAAGTATGAAGTATGTATATGACAATATATTTCCAGACATGAGAAAAGCCTTATTTTATTCATAATAATACAATATTTTCTAATTATATAACAGATTAGTATAATGACCCCTTTAACATTGTCAGAGAGTTTGAACTGTAGTAGACAATCTTTGCCATTTATTTAATTTATGTTGCAGAGTTAATCAAAGGGATTTTTGAGTGCATAAGGCAAAGTTTGAACTATATTTACAATTAATGCAGGAACATGCCTTTTTCCTTAATTATTTTTTGAAGGTAAAAAAAATCTTCATTTAAAATATTTGACTAGAAATGCAGTGAAATACTTCAGCATTAGTCTTATAAATCTTCAGTACTTCTGAGGTAAAATTCAGTACCCTTAATTTATGCGTGGTTATAAAGTACTTTAATTCCTTGCAAAGACTCATAATGACACCAGAGGCTTTTAGAATAAAAAACATAAAATGAAAGTAATAGATTGTATATCATGACAGTGGGATCAATAAAACACGAACACTTCTGTGAAATGTTTGAACTCACTAATTATTACCAATGAAAATGGATAGGATTTTTTTCTTTATAGCATAATGTCATTTGAACATTTGCAATGATATATAAAATACTATTTGAATGTTCAGAGAAGGTAGCCAAGGCCGCACATGGTTTGCTTCTATGGATGGGACATATTTTAAAGGAAAAAAACAACCACAGTATATATTAGATATTGAAGCAGGTTTACTGTTTGGTTTTTATATTTATTACCAGGTACCACTTGGAAAAAAACAAGTGGGTCTGATTCAGTACTGCTGTTTTGTTGTAACAGGGAAAATGATTTTTAACAAATTCCTAGGCTTGCTTCAGCTTATATTGCAAAATTAAAATTTTCAGTATGGGTTTTAGAGCTCATGGTTGCCACTGAGCTCTAATACCTCACAGCAGAGATTGTAGTTTAACTGCTTAACTTTACTTAAAATAATGCTTTGATATATGTGTCAATTCTTTATGGTCTTCCCAGTCAGCACGTGTTATTTGCTAGGGAAAATATATAATTAATTGGATTCCTTCTTGATTTCCTGATTTGATATTTAGCAAATCTGCCTCTTAACATTTTTAGATTTTTTTCTTTTAGGTTAAAGACAAGAATTTTGCCTTATTTATGATTTACTAGTTCAAATAACAGCACACTTCTGGAGAATAGATATGGGATAAGGGATCATTCTGTAATATTATTTTATCCACAGTACTAATTGATAAGTTTTGCATGGTAAATTACGCTCATAGACTTCAATTGGTGAAAAAAGTTTTGCACGTCAAAAAAAATGTGTTGCCCATAGACTTCAATGCATTTCGGCAAATATTTTCTGTACCGCAAATTTTTAGTGAAGCAAAACGGGTCAGATTTGCCCATCACTAGTACCAATGCTTTATGGATGCTTCGCAGGGCAACTTGCATATAGAACATGTAGCTATACAGAATAGGAACCATGCAGGTGGCACACAAAGACATATGTAAGTGCTTAAACCATTTAGTCACATTGTACAACATTTTTGGCTGGCACAGTTTTTGGCTTACTAATAATTTGGTTAGACACCTGCACATGTACATTGCTTTGTGTATGAGTCTCCTATATTGTATAAATCTGCTTCTCATGCTTCTCTGCCACTGACTTACCAGGGCACATTTCAGCGAGATAATTTATGATAGAGTTTTTCTTTTAACTTCTAATATGTTTTGTAGATTGGAGCTGAAAGGCATAATTTTGAAAATGCACATAGTGGCAAGGATGTTTTACATTATAAAAATACATTGCTCTGACACCTAAAAATTCAATTTCTATCTAATAGAAGACAGTTTCACTAATTTGAAATTCCAAATGTTATAAATATGCTGTGGACACTTACATGACAAATGGTAAAGCAGGTGCATGTAATGCTATCCATTAAACATTTTATATTCACTGGCTAAATAAATAATAAGAAGATACCAAAGGAGCATCATTTTCAACAAAGTAACCAAAATCTGGATCTGTTAGTTACTAGGGAACAAATAAATGCTACAGAGTTTTTGCCTAACCTTGAAAATAATTTATGCATTGAATGTGGATATGATAAACGTTACTGACACTGCTATTAGAATTCATGGGTAGTAATGGAATATAGCATTTGACTTTCTACTTCTTTTGCTCTTAGGTTCTTTTACTCTAAATTAAAAGAACTCAAATCTTTAAGATTAGAATAAGCCTTGATTACATGGAAACCTGATTACAGTTTTTACATTTGATCCTAACATTAAAGCAGAGAACACAAAATCCCTGACACACATGATTTCTCTTGATACACAGGCCATTACTGTAATTTTGATTTACTTTAATTAATTTGCAGCAATCTTATCCCCACAAGTGAAAAATCCGAAGACTAATTTCTCAGAGGGTACATAGATAGCACATTTTTTGTTTTTTCAATCCAGGTTTCTTTGACCAACCTGACATAACACTAACCTCTATACATATTAAAATCTCTCACAAAATTCCACAAGGACTATAATTAGTATAGTATACATCTGTATGAAAATGGGCCAAATTGCCTTAAATATAAATACTCCTTTAGGTTTGGCAGCTTTTAAGTGGCAATTTAATTATGTTTTATGCATCTGTGCATCACACATTGATTTCTGCAATCCAATAAAAGTCAACTGAAAAAAAAATCCATGTCTATCTATCTACTGTATCTATCTATCATCTGTTACCTTAGATTGAAAGGAGTCACTGATTTAAATGATATATAATCGCTGCCCTATATAAATAAAGATATAAGATGTTTATAAAAATAACAGCTCACTTGTCTTTAGCAATTCATCCTAACCAGAGAATCAACATTATTTTATAATCAAGCTATTAAACTTTCACAAATCCTTATTATTAAGGAATAGAAGAAAGCTTAATATCTGATCCTACAAATGTATATTTTAGTGCCAGATGATTTTTTTTATACACCATTGCTTCCAAAATAACTTTTGCTCCATCCACAAGAATATAAAAGTGATAGCTATACAGATGGGTTCACAGTTAATTAGAATTCTGGAGTAATTAAATGTATGATAAGCAATTAGTGCAGGGCGTGGGCGGCTTTTTCCGTTTTAATATTTTTTCTGTAGAGCTTTACAGAAAGCATGTTTTTCCTAATGTATAATTTTTGTATTCCAAAATAAAGGTTAACTGTAAATTCACTTGTTCTGTATAGATGTTTCTTTTTTTTTTTTGAAAACTGGCTAAAAAGTTAGCTGACTATAAGTATAGCCCCGAAATGCTGCATAGGCAAATAGGAAGAAGACGAGCAGCACTCTGGACAATATTTGTATTCAGTTTAGCAAGAACACCAATGCTTTGCCATATCTGACATGTTTCATGCTATGACCCTAATCATATGCACCTTTTTTCCTAGCTCTGAAGGAGAGCTGCCATTCTTAGGTGGGGAAATTACCTTACAAATCCCTTTGTATGAAGGTTTATGTTCCTTTGGTAAAATGACTAATATAATTTTATCAATTAAATGTAAACATACATTTTAAATTCAGTATAATAAACTAAAAACCCTGAATGTTAATAGCAACGTCTCCAGTCTACTTCGTTTTGAACCAAAGAGTCTCACAGAGACTTTTTGCGCTAAAAATTATGAATGTGAATAATCTTTAAAAAATACCAACGGTTTTTAAAAATGTTATTAAGTGAAAAAATGGAAAACTTGTCTTCCTAGACAAAATTTTACCTATTTGTTTCATTTTAGTTTTTCTAGTTATTCTAATTATATGAGCTTGTAAATTGAGTACAAATTTAAGGTATTCAAGTTTTCTACACAATTTTATTTGATTTTTTATATTCAGAATTTTTAATAAATACGGTGACATTTGTGCTTTTAAAAATTGTGAGTTTATTTAAAGTAGAAATTACACAAATTCCAGTTTTGATAAAAAGGACTTCCCGTGTAACTTACCTAAAAAGATGTGACACATGGCATATGTTATATGGCATATGGTGAATATGGCATGTCTAAAAATTCCTTCCCTTGTATTGGTAGCATCGCTCAGACTGTTGTTTAGAAAGTCATTACTGACAACCTGATTATTATTGCTCCTGTGTTGTCCTCTATTGGGAAGAACTGCTTAACCTATATACTCACAATTCACCAGATCTAAAATGTAACCTACCACAAACCATTATAGTCAAATATACTTACACAACATGTCTAAAACAATATCTGCTTTCCTAATACCATTCTAAATACATCCAGACCCTTTTAAAAACAATAGGCACTAGTAAAATTGGCTATAGAAAAGAGATGACAAACAAACTATATAATACATATTATAGCATCATAGTTTCTTGACTTAAATTAGATTTAATGACAAGTGATGAGTAAATCTGACCCATTTCTCTTCATTGAAAATTCATGAAACTGAAAATTTGTTGCAAGCCAAAGGATTTTTTTTTTACATTGGGGGCAGATTTATCAAGGGTCGAATTTCGAAGTGTAAAAAACTTAAAAATTCGACCATCGAATTGCATTGCTTCGATATTCGAAGACAAAGTTTTTTTTATCGAATTTGGCCATATTCGGTCGAAGTAAAATCTTTCGTACGATCAAACGATCTTCTAAAAACTTAGCCAAATGTTGGCTATAGGTTCTATGAGGTCCCCATAGGCTAACATAGCAATTGGGCAGCTTTAAGGTGGCGAAGTGTCAAAGTCAAACTTTTTTTTAAAGAGACAGTACTTAGATTTTCGAAGTCAAACTTTTTTACTTCAAATCAACGTTGAAGTCGAATTTAGGCCTATTCGATGGTCAAAGTACCCAAAAAATAGTTTGAATTCGAAGTTTTTAACTTCAAAAATTCCCTTCGACCCTTAGTAAATCTGAACCTAGATCTATTACCAAAGAACCAACTGCTTGGGTGACCCCAGCCTTGGACATGACCAATGCATTATTTAATATTTTAATATTTTATATTTTCATCATACAGTAATTTTTGGGGTAAAACTAAAGTATCTCATATTTTTATAAACCAAGCTCGACCAACCTCCAATCCATGATTTTATCTTATTTATCAATAAAGTAACTTGAAAAAGTTAGCTTGGGAAAAAACTCAATAAAAGCGAGCGAAAACCCAACTTATACAAATTTTTCAGATTTGGCACTCAATTTTTCCGGGTTATTGATGAAAACTCCATATTCTTCAGATTAACTGATGAAACCCAGTGCAGATCATGATGCATTCAAATTGTAAAAGGGATATCTGCCATTGACTACTACATGACCTCGGCAGGTTTGAGATGGACGATTTTCAGAATACTTTAGCAGCTTCGGGTATAAAAAATCTAGCAAAATTTAAGGTTTTTTTTCTCTAAATAATGTGGGGTTTTGTCCAAAAAACCTCAACCAGAAAAAAATTGAGGTTTAATAATTAACCCACTTAATGTTGCAAGAAGTATTCATAATATCTACAAAAATGTCACAATATTAACATTTAAAAATACTATGTACTAGGACAATTTTTAAACATTTTGTTGATAAATTACTCTAAAATGTTATAAAACATTATTAAAATTTTTACTATTTACTACAAAACCATTTTAAAGATCACGAAGATTAACATTTTTAGTATTTACAAACTTAATGCAAAGATATTTAAAGGGGAATAGTCATTGATGTAAATTTAGACACAAACTGAAGTTAAAGTATATAGTTTCAGATATTTTTTAGATATAAGTGGTTCATTATTGTGCCACCCAAACCTAACTGTTTTCTTATTGCAAACACCATAAACATGTTGTTTGTCAGAAGTGTCAATCAACCTAATTCCAAGATCAATCTACATGGTGTCTCACCCTTTAATGTAAATAACACCAAATAAATGTTGAAACAATAAACCACAAAGTTGAGGCTTGGAACTTTCACTTCAAAATAATATAATTACATATACGGTACTTAGGGGATTAATTATTAATGGTCGAGTTGAATAGTTTAGCTAAAAACACGAATAAGACTTATTGTGCCCCAAAGCTGCTAAAAGCCAGAATCCAAAAAATACTCCAGCTGCAACATGTCATGTAGAAGTCAATGGCAGAGGTCCATTTAACCATTTGAAGAAGTTTTTTTTGGTTTTTACGCTGGTTTGCAATTTAAAACTCGATAAATTCAAGGTTTTTAGCCTATAAACTTAATAAATTTGAGTTATTCTAATTTTTTTCCCCGATTGCGTTCAATTGGGTTTTTACATTCACATTTTTTTTTTTTTAGAAATAATCACACATTTGAGTTATGAGTTTATTCAAGGTTGAAAAAACCACACAAACTTGGCCTTTAATAAATAACCACCTAAATGTCTGTCTGCCATAGTACAGGGTTCCCCAGCCCCTTGTGTCCCATGGTATACCTTAGCTTGCATGCCTGGATAAAATGCAATTAATACTGAATGCAGTGTTGAACATAGAGTGACTATTTTGTGCAAGAGTTGTATTTATGGGCATAACACAAAGGGGAATGTGCTTTGTGCCCTGTTTTATTTTTTTTACTTAGTGCCTTGCCTGTGCTTTTGTGCTTTAATAAATTAAATAACTAGTTTTATTATTTGGTGTTTTGCTTTTTGAGCATCTGGGATAAACATATGTGAGAGGATTTGCTTACAACTATCAACACTCAGAAAATTGACCTCTTGTAATATTTTACATAGCTCAACTAGTCAGGCGATTAAAAATCTCTCACGTTTAGGAAGATTTTATGATGCATTCAATAGGATTTGTCAGGTACCATATGTGCATAAGCAATACCTGCTTCTGTATTCAGTTCATGTTTTATTTTAACCTATTACCATATTGTTCCTCTACTGATAAATTAGAAATCCTGAAGTAAAGAATATTTGCAACCTTGCAATGAACTAATTGCAATGCTACATGGAATTGGCAAAGTTTAAAACTTTATTCTGTCATTGCATTAATTCCAAACAGTGAGTCTCTGCTCTACTTGATTCATTGTTAAAAGGCCTCACTGTAATTTCATGCAAACATGTACACATTTTGCCCTTTCACATTTTCCTTATGGAAATACTAAGAGTATGATAAAATAATATAGTTCATTGTTTCTAGGTTTTTTTGTCTGCCATTACCAATGTTACTATATCAGGTATCCACAATCCTCCTTGGGGCAGATTCATTAAAGTGCGAAGTGGCCAACGCTACCATCCACAGGGAGATCGCTAATTAACTAACAGGTGTAGGTGTCTATTAGCTAGCGAATGGGACCGCCACTAGCATTTGTTTGAACTCTATCGCCAGGCGACTTTTCATTCTGGCGAACGGTCATTACTCTGCAAATTCAGCAAAGTGCGATTTTTACTGAACATTACCATGCCACCTCAGACCAGGCGAACTGCTAAAACGAAGCTAGATCTTCCTCAATCTTAGTCAGTTACATCATATTCTGTCTCCCGGAAATGCATTAAAGTTGCAAAAATGTTGTCCTTTTTTTAAGCGGGATCGTCTGCAAAAGTCCTAACTATTAACTTTTTTTGGGATAACATTTTTCTCCAGAAATTTGAGGGGCATGGAGCATTCATTTGTGGGTTCATGTGTAGGGCATTAGCAACTCTTTTGTCTTTATTCAGGTTCCTTGGACATTTGTAATAAAAAGTGGCCACTTCTAGCATTTGCACCAACATCTCTAATAAAGACGTCCATATGACTTTAATGTAGCCGCCCTTTTCAAAGTGACCTAAGCGTAAGAGGACTAATGAAGTTTCGCTAGGCAGAAGCTATCACTAGTGTAATTTTGATTTGAAATGCTCGCACTGCTGAAAGTAAGGCTAGCGCAAAATTGCCAGTGTTCGGCACCCAGGACACAACTTCACATTTTAGTGAATTAGCAAATTGGTAATGAATTTTCACCTGGTGAAGTGGCGTGAAGTGTGGTGAATCGTTCACTGTCGACAAATCGCCCTTTAGTGAATCTACCCCTTATCTCTTGCCAAACAATTTTTTTAACTTGCTTATCTGTGGTAGTATCTGGTTTTCCAAAAAATATTTAAAAGAAAGTTTAATGGAGAAGGAAGGGTTAAAACAAAGTAAGCTTTATCAGTAAGGTCTCTATAAATACAGCAATAAATCTTCAAGAAACTCTGCTCTAAAAAGAACACAGCATTTTTTTCCTTCTATTGTGTACACATGGGCTTCTGTATCAGACTTCCTTCTTTCAGCTTAAACCTCCAGGGCTTGGCCTTGAGCATTGCTCCTCTCTCCGCTCCCTGCTGTAATCTGAGCCCAGAGCTATGAGTGAGCAGGGAGAGACTCATGCAGGAAGTGATGTCACACCAAGCTAATATAGCAGCTACTATCCCAAATAACCAGAGAGCTTCTACAGCTATTGCCAAGTTATGGTAAAGCATTCTACAGAATAAATGTAGCATTCTAGCTTGCACTATTGTGGCTAATCTATTGGCAAAAACCTGCTTCAGTAGCTTTCCTTCTTCTTTAAAAATCCAGTTAAAATCATCACAAAAATTGTGCCTATTTCTATGAGGTAGGTTCAAAAAACAATGCACTGCTCCTGTGTACACAAAATCATCTAAATCACAAACATTCAAATGACATGTAAGATAATGCCAGTAAAATGCTGCAGATGTGATACACACACTATGTAAAGCAGGTAAAAGTTTCAGCACGTCGGGCACTTTGTGGAGACATGTATGATATCATATTCATAAATTGTGTTCAAATACTGGGGGGATATAATGCATTTTTGGAAAGCAGAAATTACATTGCAGTTAAGGCATTTTTTGCCCTGCAGTAGCATATACATTTCCCTGCTTTGTTGGTGGCCAGAATTGCAATGGATTCCTGGTAGATAATGCAATATTATATGTAAAAAAAATCATGACAATTGACAACAGTTTTTTGCATATTGCACAGGGTTAGTAAAGAGGCCCCATAGACTGAACCATTTATTTTCATTAATATATGGCACATTAGTTTTGTTAAGTTAATGGACTTTCCAGTTGGTTAAGGTTAGTTGTTAACATTTGACTGATGCAAAATGTTTTTTTATGATAATTTTTTTATGATAATTCCAAGTGAAGAACCATTTAGATGTAAGTGACTGGTTTCATCTTCTTATAATTAAAAGAGAAAATATGCTTAAACATGCTTTTGGAGCCAAAGAGATCCCAGACTTGTTAACAAACAAGTACTTTTGAGTATTGCCACCAGCTGTTAATTTAGTTTTTCCTGGCCACTTCATGTCAGCAATACTATGGGTATTCGCCCCGCCCCCATATCCCAGTTAGCATTGTCCCTCCCCCAAAGAAAACGATAAAGGACCCAACCCCTCCTCACTTACTTGTCTTTTTTGCTTAGTCTTCATTCTAGTTAGCATGGGACATCTTGGCGGCAGTTTTTGATCAGATCCAACTCTTCAGAAAGGTTGGCGATTTCTGAGGGCTATTCATTCAGTGAAACTGTCGCATGAAGCCCCCTCAGCAGGAATCCAATTCCTTATTACAGGCTGCTCCAGGTTAGTGATTTGAAAAGTCGCTACTGGTGTGTGGGATCCCAGGTGGTTTTTTTACCAAACATACTTCCTAAGGTGCATGTTTTTCGAGTGCACGTTTTTTTCGCGCGCGTGCGTATGGTCGCGCGCACACGCGTATGGTCGCGCGCGCGTTTTGTCGCGCGCACGTTTTTTCTGGCATTTTTCAGCTTTTTAAAAGAAGTCGCCATTTTGGTATGCTGGAAAGTGCATACATTTGGAAGTGGATACTTCAGTTTTTCTGTTCCAGTCAGGTAATTAGATGCCTGTCTTACAGAAAGGTCGGGTTTGTAAAAACTCAATTCTCATTGTTTTTTCTCCTGTATTGCTTGTAGCACACCAGGAGGGACTGAAGTGTACTGGTGATCTCACAGCCTCAGTTACAGCTGCCCTTGTTGCTTGGTATGTCCCTCTTAGTTTTCTCTTAGCAGTGTTTTTTTTTAACACTTTCATTTTCAATTGGTTTTTTTTTTTTTTTTTTTTTTTTTGTTGTTGTTGTCTCTTCAGCTTGCCTTATGGAGTCCTTACAGAGGAAAAGAAGGAAGCTTGGCTCTTCTTCTCAAGTTTGTGCAGGCTGCTTTGACGCTCCTTTGCCGGGGAAGAAATTTTGTAAATCATGCTTTGGCCTTCTACTACAGGATACGCCTGTTAGTGAAATCCCTTCAGGCCAAGGGGCTTCAGTGTCCAGGGAGGAGTCTGACTCCTCTGATTTCTCAGGAGAGGAAAGTCTAGATTATATCCATTTAAAGAACAGGATACCAAGAACTGGGATACAGCCCCAGCAGTGGATTCACCTGTGATTCATTTGGCAAAGAAGACAATTTTGCCAATTGATGATTCGTCAGTACTAAGAGATCCCATGGATAAAAGAGTGGAGACGGAGCTTCGTAAGGCATATCAAGTGGCAGGAGCCTCATGTAAGCGGCAGTACTCTGGTTTCATGGCAGGGCAAAGGCAGTCTCCTTGTGGATCGACAGTTTGGATAAAGCGATTGCTGAAGGTACGGATACAGCTGACATTAGTGCTGGATTATCAGAATTAAAGATGGCAGTGGCATTTATGTCGGAAGCAGCAGTGGATTTGACGCGGTTGGCTTCCAGGTCGATGGCTGTGTCAGTGTCGGCAAGAAGAGCATTGTGGCTCAGATCTTGGGGTGCAGATGCGGCTTCTAAGCTAAGTCTCTGTAACCTACCTTATGTTGGGGAAATTTTGGGGAAAACTTTTGGTCCTAAATTACAAGAGGTCATAGAAAAAGCGACAGGTGGGAAGAGTACTTTCCTGCCGCAAGAAAGGAAAAAATTGAAGGCTCAACCCTTTAAAGGTTTTTTTTTTCGAGGCCTCAGGAAGAGCTAGAGGTTATGCCAGTAACTATAGATACTTTGGCAGAGGCAGTTCAAGACAGTCGTCTTGGAGAGGGGTCACTCGGCAGTTATCAGGGGGAACAGAATCAAACTGTCCCCAACTTCTAAAAAATCCTCCTGACGATCATGGAGTAATGGCATGCTCGAGTAGGGGCAAGACTTTCAAGGTTTTACGTATGAGCCTACATAGCTCTCCTGGAGACGCAGTCAATTTCAGACCAGTGGTTACTGGTCTAACTTGAAACAGATGTCCTCTACGATATCCCAGCAATATGCAACTATACGATGAGATACTATAACTCATCTCTGAGCACTCAGCCCATCCTTGTATCTCTAACTCCTCGAAATTCTTCTTGTCGGTAAGCTTTGAGTCCGGTATCTACCCACAGCTACCTCTACGCGCTCGCCGCACTTAGAGCACTACCTACAAAAGAAAGTTGCCCTCGCACGGTCACAAGTAGCCACACATGCATCATCAAAGAACCTCCATGGTAATGTGATATAGTTACTACACTCTTGACACCCACTCGAACATAGCCTCTGCCCGCATCCAAGCGAAAAGTAGCGCGTCTCAGACAGTGAGTTTCCCTATATAAACATCATCACGTCCTGCTCCCACCCAGACCTTGGCAGGAGTAGTGTGCCAGACCTGTCATCATCAGGATAAAAAGGAGCTCGCACTTACCTATATAGGCAATTAGTCCTCAATCCTACTCACGCCGTAGCAACTATCCTGTCTACAGCTCCAATTTGCTGTCCGATGCGAACACTCTATCACGTTATTGCCACCCTATTTCTACACGGCACTCTCTTCAACGACCGATCCTCTCTGCATTATGCGATAATCGATACACCGAGTACCAAACCGAGAAGCATATTGCTCGACTGCTCGTCCCAACTATTTCTGACAATAGAAACTCAATTACCTTGAATGCCTTTCAAGAACGCATCTTTACAATACTACTAGATATCGGAGTACCACCGTCAGGTATCAACAACCTAGCTGACCCGCATCTATATGCTCAGACCGACAGACTATCCTCTCACCACCCAGGCCATGAAGACTCTCTTGGACTGAATTCCGCATTTGAAAGAGCATTACCTTACATCTTCCCCCCGATTCTAGATATCCAACGGATTCGAAGACCGACACATCTGCTAAGCGATCTTATCACTACGCACAGCGACCTAACTACTCACCTCGTCTTCTCTCCAATAACACCCCTCTACTACACTCACCGAACCACTACACTACTCCACAAGCGCCCCAACTTCGCAATATTCACATGCGCATATCGATTCAACACTGAATAACAACTCTCACGCTCACTTCATCATTCGTGCTATCGTCATTGCCACCCTGCCTCACACAAGCTATATCCACACCTACACTTCGTCAGCTCGCAAACATCTCCAAAGACACGCTTATTGTCAACTCTACCATCACATAGTCCACAAACCGGTAAACTCGTCTAGACCCCCTCGTATCTCCAAACGAGATCCCGCCTAAACGCGCACGCTCCATACTAAGTGAAACTTACATCTAGACATCCGCACACTAAACTAGTCAAAAACACCACAACCTCATATCGCTATGGATGACATGATCATATCACACTTCGGCCTAACTCGATCCGAACTATCTCCCACGTAATCATATCCTCTACACCGCCTCACGCCAGAGCATCACCTCATCCGCAAGACACATCGTCTAATTATGTAAGCATGGGATTGCCAACTTTTCTTTCTTCACTCACTACACACTCTACAATTAAGAATCACAAAAAGCGGACGAGACCACCGCCTCACCTGCTGAGACGCGACTACTACTCCTTCAGACTCACCCCTTCACAGCTACGCGCTCGACACACTACCTCAAACAGTCAGTTCTTCAGCGCCCATCTTCAACAACTCCTACTCACTAAACCAATCATTATTCCTGCGTCGGCAGCAGCCGCTCCACTATCTCACACGCATTCCCACAATCCCAATCTCGCTTCTGAACCTATCACACACATACTCCCCCTGCCACAACTTAAGAACCACCGAGCAGACGCATAGGAAAGAAAAATGGAAGTTTTCTGTCTTCCAAGGTCTCCAGCGAGACAGAATTCTACATTTTCTCTTCCTGGCTTCTATGATGGCGAGCTCTCCCTTCACCATGACAATATCGATGGGCCAGATTCCATATGAGGGAGGCACAACGTTATTCCTTGACCCATTGGAATCTGATGGGAAATCAATTGGAATCAGTTAATTCCTCTTTCTCCCGAACTCAAGGTCGGCCTTCAATGGTGGATGAACCCTTCAAATTTGTCCAGGGGTTTTCCCCTTGCTCCAATAAATTGGAGGATAATAACAACAGATGCCTCCTCCCAAGGTTGGGGAGCTCTCCTGGAGAGCAGTGTGGCCCAAGGAATCTGGAAGTCTCCATTGAAAGTGCACGTCAAATGTGTTAGAGCTAAGAGCAGTGTTTCAAGCACTGCAGGCCTTTGCTCCAGATATAAAAGAAATGGCGGTAAAGGTCAAGGGAGACAATTCCTCAGCAGTGTCCTATATAAGGAAACAGGGAGGAACAAAAAGTTTGCTACTATGGAAAGCAGTATGTCCAATCCTGAGCTGGAGAATCTGACAGCAGTTCATGTTCCAGGGATTCTCAATCAGAAAGCGGACTTTCTCAGTCGTATGACTTTGTCAAAACACGAGTGGAAGCTGCATCCAGGCATTTTCCACCGGCTAGTAGAGAAGTGGGGTCTTCCGGAAGTGGACCTCATGGCCTCTCCGGACAATGCTCAACTGCCGATATTCTATGCAAGATATTTCAGCCCTCTAGCTCAGGGGACAGATGCACTCCTTCAGCCCTGGTCGTTCCGTCTAGCCTATGTGTTCCCACCAATCCCTCTCCTCCTTCAAGTCCTACTGAAGGTGATTCAGGAGGAAGCGGAGCTCATCCTCGTGGCCCCTTATTGGCCTCGTCGCCCATGGTTTCCTCTGCTCAGAAGACTGGCAGTAGCAGACCCGTGGCCGATTCCTATGAGGGAGAATCTACTGACCCAGGGACCAGTGGCACATCCAGACCCACACTCGCTCTCATTGATGGCATGGAGATTGAGCGCAAAAGGCTTGTAGCTTTGGGGCTCTCTGAAGCAGTGGTGGCTACATTGCTTAGGGCAAGAAAAAGTAATACGTCTACCACATATTATAAGATTTGGGAAAGATTTCTCCTATGGCAATTGGAGAAGGCTAATTCCTGTTTTCCACCACCTTTACCTCAGGTTTTAGAATTCCTGCAGGAAGGATTGAGCAAAGGTTTGCAATACAGAACTCTAAAAGTTCATGTAGCAGCACTTTCAGCTATGACTGGGATAAGATGGGCAGAAGATCCGTTAGTAAAGCGTTTCTTCTCAGCCACATTAAAGATTTGTCCTCCAAAAAGGACTTTATCTCCTGCTTGGGATCTACCAACGGTGCTAAAAGCCCTTTGTGAACCTCCATTCGAGCCTTTGCAAGAGGCGTCCTTATGGTTGGTTACCCTAAAGACTTTATTCTTGGTGGCAATAGTTTCAGCAGCGAGAGTCAGTCTCCTACATGCTCTGTCTGTAGAAGAGCAAAACATTTCCTTTTGGCCGGATAAAGTAATTTTAAAGCCTCCAGACTCATTTCTACCCAAGGTGGTTTCCACATTTCACCTTGCACAGGACATAATAATCCCTATCATACCGGAGGAGCCCAACCTTTCCTCGAAGCTCCAGAAGCTAGATCCGGTGAGGATGCTGAGACATTATTTGGCTATGACTCAGTCTTTGAGAAAGTCTGGAAGTCTGTTTGTGATACCGGCAGGTCCTCGAAAAGGGGAACAACCAGCGAAGTCTACAATTGCTAGATGGATTGTGATCTTGATACAAAAATCTTACAATCTTCAAGGCAAGCAGGCACCAGCAGGGCTAAAAGCTCATTCAACTAGGGCTGTGGCTACCTCCTGGGCAGCAGAAGCGGAGGTTTCAGAATCGGCAATTTGTGAGACAGCAGTTTGGTCATCTGCTCGAACCTTCTTTAAATCGTTTGAATGTTAAGAAACCTTCTCAACATAATTTTGCTTCCGCAGTTCTGCGGTCTTTTTCTGTTAATTAAAAGCTGTTTATGCCCTCCCTCTTGTTTGGTTGTCATTGCTTGGGTATAACCCATAGTATTGCTGACATGAAGTGGCCAGGAAAAATGAAATTTCCTATCATACTTACCGTAAATTTCTTTTCCTGGCCACTTATCATGTCAGCAAACCCACCCTCTGTTGACTAAATTATGAGACAAGTAAGTGAGGAGGGGTTGGGTCCTTTATCGTTTTCTTTGGGGGAGGGACAATGCTAACTGGGATATGGGGGCGGGGCGAATACCCATAGTATTGCTGACATGATAAGTGGCCAGGAAAAGAAATTTACGGTAAGTATGTTAGGAAATTTCATTTTTTTTTGTCGGTAAATAATATGTGGAACGATAGCTGTTTTCTAAACAAATATTTATTTAAACTCAAACCCTTTCCATCATTTATGTTTCAAATATTCATGTGGGCATTACATAAATATTTTTGAGTCAATCTGCGGTGATTGACATGCCAGGCGAACCAATAGGTCTGAATCAGCGGTGCGCATTGATGTAACCCGACGGTTCGATACTCTCGCGAGATGTACATCCATTAATTTAGTTAATGATCTGTGTGAAATTAACTCTAAGAGACTGAAAGTATGACTATGAAGATTTTGAGACTGATAGATTTGGATTCACAAAATCCTGTTGAATCTGTGGGAAAAGTTGATCCCTCCACAATAATGGATAGATTTAAATATCTAATGAAGAAACAGTGTAAATCATGGTTGGTGGAACCTCCAATTTTTTAAGAAATACAAGTCTAAAGGTTTAATTTCCAGAGGCCTTAGAGTGCAAATCTTTCCCATATTCGAAGCACTTTGTAATTCTTTTAAAAACAAATGGGAGGTAATACTTAATGAATGTTCTTTTAAACTGATAAATCTACTTAGAAGAGGAAACTGAACTTGCCCAATTGGATGAACAAATCCAGCTTATCCATGTTGACATGGAAAATTTAAAAAATGAAGGAAATTACATTATGCTAACATAATAACAGAAGTTAACAAATTAGAAGGTTCCCTATTGGAAACTAAAAAAAAAACAAAACCTAAAAGTATAAAAGGGAAGATTGGTCAAGTAAACCCGTCCATGAGATATACATGGGCAGGTAGAAATAAGGATGAACTATCCCAACATACAGGGGGTCAGGATACAATTGTCAACAGCCCCCCCCTAAGTCCAATAGTAGGAATATAAAACATACCAACCACCCAACCACACTATATCCAATTTTTTTAGGACCGGGTAGAGAATTAGTAGACACAAAACAAACCCCAGAGGACAAAAGGAGAAGGAGCAGAATCAGATAAAGGGGAGTCTCAATCTGAGGGAAAAGAGGAGGGTCGATTATGCACCCATGAGGAGATATCCAGGGAGGAGCAAGCATTAAATATAATCAACCTTTCCACCCTTACCCCAAATCATATTAACATACTTAACAAGGGACTCTCCTTTTCACCTACTTTTGAAATTGATATTTTTGAAACAATTAAGTATCTTAACCTCTTTACTGGGATTACTTCTCAAAACATTTTGGTCAAAATAACTATGAACCCCTTACACCTATTGGTACAGGCCCTACAGGACCTTATTTATTGCACGAAAATTAACCTGAGAAAATGAGATCAGATACTTTAATGGAAACTTGGCAAAGTAAGTTAAAAATAAAATCCCAATTTACTTCATCCTCTTTCATTGCTTCAACCCAGTATATATTAAAAAAATTATCTGTAAGAGAAAGAATGGTAATTAAGGAAATGCAAAAAATGGGATGATGTAGTTATCTGGCCGAACAATATGTATTTAGGGGAAGCTTACAAACAGCTATCTTTCACCAGTTATAATTAGTGATGGGCTTCGCCGAAAAATTCGCAAAATTCGCAAAACGGCAAAAAATCGCAAAACGGCACCGGCATCTCGTTTTTTGATGCCGGCGCCTGTTTTTGACGGCGGCGAAAATTTTTTTGACGTTGGTGAATTTTTGCGTTTCGCAAATTTATTTGATGGCGGCGAATTCGCCGCGAATTCGCGCCTGGCGAATAAATTCGCCCATCACTAGTTATAATGAAATTTTGGATGACCCAACAGATAACTTTAAACAATGTTATGACATTTTGGTCAATGAAGCTTTAAAAGCACATGTAATTAACAAAAAAGAGAAACGATTTTTAACAGTGGATCACCCAAGAATAGCAACCTTTTACTTACTACCTAAGATCCACAAAAAATGTAATACACCACTAGGGAGACCAATTATCTCTGGAAATTGTAATCTGAAAAAGCAAGCCAGTATTTAGTTATCAGAATTAAACCAATGGTGGAAAACTTTTATTACATAAATCAATGAGAAGTTCTCAAGGGAACTTTGTTAATAACATTAGACATGGAATTTACACCTCCATAAACCATGATTTAGGCCTAAATTCTCTCCATTATTTCCTCATGGAGTATATGTGGGAATCTGATGAAACAATCATATTCTTAGGGAAACTCATGTGATATTATAACTACTTTACATTCAATGGGAAGTTTTACCTACAAACCCAGGGGACCGATATGAGAACTTCTTACTCTCCGTCATATGTTAACTTATTTTTCTGGTTTTGGGAGGAAACAATAGTCAATGGTAACACACTATGCTTATATACAAGCAAAATATTAAAGTGGATCTGCTGCATTGATGATATTTTGATAGTATGTTTGGGCACCAAAGCGGAGGCCTTAGAATTTGATTAAAAAATTAATAACAATAACCTCAATATGAAATTGAACATAAATTTATCTGAATCCATAATTTCCTTTTTGGATGTTATAATCATCAACAATGATCATAAACCTGTGTCCCCTGTAAGTATAATGGTAAAATTGTGACATTTTTCCCTCTCCCCCGGTGGGAAGAAGCTATTTATCCTTGGGTCCATGGGTTAAGAGGCGGACTGCAGTGATTGACACGCCGGGCATGCCAATAGGTCTGAACCAGCGGTGCACATTGATGTAACCCGACGGTACGATACTCTTGCGAGATGTAAATGACACAATACATGGAAGCTTTAAAAGGCTACTCGATGGTAAGCAAGCCCATTTGCCTTGATAAAGCATATGCAAAACGTGCAACAGCAAGCCTTCAATTGTTATTATTTATTTTATATTTATTGAAGAATCTTTCTCCTTTTAACTACTTAATCAATTGATCAGCAGAACTTTTATAGAATTGTGGCCAATTTGAGTGCAGCATTAATTTTTCTGAAATCTCATTTTACTCCAAGGCACTGGGGATTTGTGTTTTTTTAATAAAGTTGATCTTTTACTCATGAATGCTGGCACTTTTCCTTTTCTTTATGAACTCACCTTTAAACAATTAGTTTTAAGCACAAGCACCTTATTTAATTAATATATTATTCACTTAAACATTTGATTGATTTTTTTAATTAATTATTTATTAATTGTGTGCTGGCACAGAATTGATTGGAATTTGTGCACATGATTGCATTAGCACTAAGCACTTTATAGAACACGAAAACACTTTATATTTAGCTCTAATTAAAGGAAGTGTGGTGTTTTACTGCTACTATTTTTTAACAATTTTGGTTGGTTTATATACCTCTACACAATCTTAAGCCATCTAGCAAAAGTGAGTATACATTAAAATACAAGGAAAACATTTTTTAATCGATCTATAAAAATATAAATGCTGTATTTTCCTTTCTAATTGGTCTCTTATACAATTAAAATGCATAATTACAATTGCAATGTAATTCTATGAACTATAACTAAAATAAACTTCTGTCTTGAGTTCCATAAATCAAGACATGCCCATGCTATTCTGGCAGCAGATTTGTAATAAAATAAGCAACATTATATGAAAATAAGCATTATGGCTTTGTAAAGGTTAGGACCTGCTTTTCTTAGTATTTCATTCAGAGTTCAAATTAAAGACATTTTGGTTTTTTTTAGACCTTGAATGAACTGTAATGAACTCATAACTGGAATGGTTTCTAATTTAAGAAAAAACTCTAATGGAAAAAACTTGAAAACTGGATTTTATTGAGTTTTCCATGGTGAAAAACTGAAATAATTTGAATTGATCGAGTTTTCAAGCAAAACCCTCTGCTCTTGCCCTCTGCTATTGACTTTTACATGACCTCAACAGGTTTTAGATGGTGTACTTTCAGATTCAATCTATTTCCAGGGTTGGGATATAGTAAATCTCGAAAAAACACAATTGGAAAAACACAACTCAAACCTTAATAAATCTGCCAGTTTAAGTAAATTCTGTTGATTCTTTCCATAGATGATTTGTATTTTTTTTTTTATTTTTGGTACTTAAAATGTTGCTGTTTTACTTTTTGGGACAAATTCTTTTTTTTTCCCAAGAAAAAAAAATTCACCAGGTGAAAAACAACATTCTCAGAAATTTACTGTCGTTTGTAGTCACATGTGAAGAAAAGAAATTTGCCTGCCTGACTTTTAAAATGAGAAAATAATTTTTGGTAAAGCATTTACAACACTGGTCATAGTTTATAATGATTTTGTGCAAGGAGTCTGACTTTCAACAAACATGAAAAATAAATTCCACTATGGAAAAACAGAAATTTTAGAATTCAGAATTTGAACAGGAAAAAAATGTAACCATCAAAGATGTGCCCCTGATGGTTTTTTTTTTGTTTTTTTTTTTTGCAAGAGCCGATCATTCTGTAAATAGACAAATTATTACCTGCAAATGGATTCAATAACATACATTTAGCATGATTTCGAGAATATTCACTCTAGAGTTTGCTTAGTAACTCTTTCCTATTTTGCATTAGTCAAATTAGCCTGTAGAATATGATACATGTAAGGACACACTTACTTACACTTACCCTGACAAAGTAAGCAAAATGCAATCAACATTTCTCCCCAAAATACAGCATTTTCTCTCAGAATACCACCATTATTTTGGGTGGAACATGGATGTTGCAACTGCATCCAATTCATCAAAATGTATGCAATTGCATGTGTACATGACGCAGTTGAGCCAAATACTTCATTACTGGTGTTCACCATGCAGTAGTTATGTCTGCACCCAATTCTTAAAACATAACTGCACTTTATTGAAAGTGATTTTAGATGCAAATCACTGTGGGGAAAAGTGTAAGTAGCCCACTGTGCTTATGGATGTAAAAGAGCACTATAGAGTTTTCTCAGCTGCCATTTCTTGGTAAAGGCAAGTTAAAATTTATTGCGATAGAAGTTGTACTATGGCACATTTATTATAATTTATCACCTGTGACTGGCAGCATATTGCCCCTTAGACAGCAACCGAATAATGCCACCACCTAAGGTTTAGAAGGTAGAAGTACATCTGATTGATTTGCAATCACCTTTATTTAATCATCTGAAATAATAGCCATTCAAAATACAGTTGTCAGATACAGCAATGTTAAACTTTTGTTGAGAGTAAAGAACACATGCAACAAGTCTGCTGCTGCTGCTACTTAATATTGAAAGTTCTACCATACTACTATGCATCAATGTTCACAACCTAGACATATGTGAAACTTCATGCTGTAACTCCAGATGTAATCTAGCTATTGTGAGTGATCATTTTGTCATTCCTTAAACCATGACCTGGTACTTGGAGTCTGTTCTGAGTTTGGGTTCATGCAGCCCTCTAATGCTCTCAGCTGCTATGAGGGAAAAGAAGGAAAATTTATGACTTACCAAAAACCAACCTAAAAATAAGAGATATTAACAAAAACAAATAACTTCTACTTCAGTTTTTAAGATACAATGTTCACATTTGGCAGATAAGAAAATAAAAACTAAACTATGTTGTATGTAACACCAGAGCAATGTATACATACCTTCTTTACACATATTTTAGAAATCTGCTTTCTCCAGATAATATATTTAAAATGAACATATATTTTGGTTCATTATACAGTAAATACTGTATATATTTTCTCAGCAAGGATAAAGTTTGTAATAAAGAGGGGTTACATTTCCACTGGGAGGCCTTGAACGTAAGTCATGAAACACCCACTGTCTTAATTGTTTAATGAACTTTGCTTATGCCAATGTAATCATGTTTCCCTAGATTAATTATTTAAGATTAAGACCACAATATTAAATAGAAAGCAGCAGGTGGTAATGTATACATACAGAACAAAATAATAGCACACCATATTTATTTAAAGTAGTAATTAACTGCTTAGTAAACTTCTTACCACAGAGCATGTAATCATATGGCTTAGCAGAAAATTACAAACCACAACATTGGAGTAATAAGGGAAAATAACCTTTCAGCTATGTAGGAAACATTCATCTGCATTATCAAAAAAAAAATGACTACATATTACATACTACTATATAATACATGTTGGCAAGAAATTATTAAAATGATAATGTCAGGCAAATAAGTATATGGAACTTAATTGTTCATGTATTTGAAATGCTAATAATATAAAAACTTTGCTACTACCCCCCACCCCTTGCCAGAAGGATCATTTCCAATGTAGAGACTTGTCATACACATGAAAAAAATCTTTAAAGGGACTTAACTATATCTATATTATCTATATTATCTATATTTTGGCTATACTGAGCAAAGGGGTAACAGTCATCAAGGCAGATACAACTGTAGAAAAAAAACTGCTGAAACAAACAGTAAACTATTATGGTACAAATGTGAAATGTAACCAAGACTATTGTTTTCACATAAAAATATACAGGATATTGTATATATAAACAGAGAAGAAAAGACATTTGCCTATAGAAGAATCTGAGATGTTGCTATGAGCAACTCTGGCCAAGTGACATGTTCAGCAGCTCCATTATATTAAAGCTTTTCAAAGCTAAGCCATAAAGATGTAAAATATGTTGAATGAGGAATTGAGTATAATGGTCTCGCCTGCACTGTTTTTGCAGTCTTTGGTGATGCCTTAGTTGTCCAGATGCCTGGCTGGACATCACTGTATACCAGTTTATTAAAACATAAATAAATAACATCACTCACATTAAACTTCTAGGCAATACTTTCAGGAAACAAGCCTTCCTGGCGAAGAGAGGATTTGTCCCCCTGAAATATTAAATTTACTGTTTTTTTACATGAGGGATCAAGAGCGTTCAACAGGAGCTTGGGGAGGGAGGGAGGGAGATGAGAAATAAACCATCATGTTGTAATGACCAACTATCACCCAAGTAAAGAGTTTACATTTAGAGAGAGGCAAATGAGCCCAAGGGCAACACCCCCTAATTACCATGTTAATTTTACAAAATTTGGCAGGTTATGAAAGTATGAACATATTTCTCTGGTTTTTATGTGTTATTACAGTTTTGCTAATGAAGGTGAATTGCCCTTTAAGCTGCAAGTCACAGTTTCTCCAAGAGACCTGATTCTCTTTATTAGTTACTTGTTAATTGTTTCTTTGCTTATCTTACATTCTTACAAAAGTATTTAAGTGCAGTTGCCACATATTCTGGGCTTTCTGTCAAAAGCCAATTGAATTTTAGAAACATTGTTTCTTTTTCTGGCTGTTCAGTGCAGAAGATCAAAGAGAAAGTCGGGATATTTCAGTAACAATCCGGGGCTGCGGGTTGAGCTGTCAAAATCTGGACTGTCCTGCTCAAAATGGGATACTGTTATACACTTACACTTATACTGTTATCAAGACTTTGCAATGTTTGTCTTTTTCATTTGTGATAATGTAAAAAATAACTTTGAACATTTGAGTTAATGTGGCAGCTACACTGTACTTTAAATATGTTTCCCTATTTACAAATGATAGTTTTAATATCCGGTGGATGAATAGAAAATTGTAAACAGGTCATACTGTGAATAAATCCTAATATCTTTGAAACAGATAAACAGGAAACACAGCTCAGTGCTAATGAATACTATAATTTAATGCTGCAAAGGGCTCGGCCTTGGAAATCTTTTGTAATTAAACTACAAAAACACAGCAGAAACAGATGACTGGTGCTGATGTTTAATTATTTGTCTATTAATATTCTTAAAGGAAATTAAAAAGTCTATTAGATCATATAATTTGCAATAGAAACATTTAAAATGTTACATAATTAACTGTGGTTGAGTGGATACTTATGATTTTAAGAAGTACAGCATCAATACTATTTCATTTGAAGATTCTTTAAAAGATCTACTGTTCACTTTTTTTTGATTCAACAGACATACCTTTGTTTTAACATGAAAGTGACCCACAAACTATAGTGTACATTAGTTTCGCTTTGTGTATGTTATGACTGATTATCCAATGTAGAAGCATCTGGAAGATAAAATATCATAAAATATAATCCAAAGTAGTCACTTTCAGTTTAGCCATGCACTGACTTGGGAAATCAGTGGACTAGATCTGGAGTCTGGACAGACCTATTATAATCCAAAGGGACTGCACAGTCTTTCAAAAGTTGCCATCTGACAGCGAACCACATGGAGCTATTATCATGCTGTCAGAATATGTCGGAAAATGGTTACTGCTTATTGATTTAGCATAATAAATCTACTAATACAAGTGTTGCTTCACTTGTTTGTCTAGGGGGTTGCTAATAATTTTCAGGCCTCTTATACTATGTAAAAATAAAGCATAATTGTCCTGTTTAGTGCATAGGGCACAGTATAGATGGTCAGTACAGTATTTAAGTGAATAGGATACAACATTGTGCTTAGAGGCACAGGGAGACAGCACAGATGGAGGTAAGATACTGTTTGCCTAAACCTAATAATAATTACAGAGGTATAGATCCTATATCCAGACTTTCCTAGAAAAAAGCATTTCCTACAGCAGGTTTACAGGGGTTTATTTTAAAAAATATATATATACAGTATATACAGTATATATTTACTGTGCTGCAGATCTGCAGCTGCTGCTGGGCTCAGTCTGATGCCAGGTTTCCCCCCCCCCCGTGCATGGCACCGACCAGACTCAGGCCTAGGGCACAAAGAAAAAAGAAACTTATAGTTGAAAAACAAGCTAGCTAGCTTTAATTTTTTGGGCTTTTTCCGGAATACAGTAGCTCAAATTTTTTGAGTTTTTGATACTGTAGGTGCCACTCCCATTGACTTATACAGGACCTCGATAGGTTTGAGATGGCTTATTTTCAGATTCAATTTCCTTCCTTTCTAGTGAAAAAACTTAATTTTTTCAAATTTTACTAAATAACCCCCCAAGACTGAATTCTGCATTGCATAAACAGTATCCTATTTCTAATAGCAGCTTGAAACTGCATATATTTTTGAATGCTTTTTTCTTTTCTTAGAGCATCGGGTATGAAAAATGGATTTCTAGTGCAAGCGGCATTGGCTAACTGTGGCTTAAAATATTTTTAAACAGCATAAAACACAAAATGTTGTATTTAAATGAGGGTGTTACTGTGTACCGAAGCTTTCCAAAATAAATACTAACCACAAAGCCCTTTATGGCTTAATATGCTCAGCCAATGTAATGGGGAGTACAGAACAGGCTAAATAAAATAAATCAAAATGAACCCTTTTAAAAGGAATTAAAAAAACTATTTAAGAAGACATACTTGCACAATATATATCAATTAATATACAGAGGTATTCCTAATACTACCGTGGCTTTTTCTTCACAAAAAATATGCACCGGGCAAATAGTCATTTTGTCACCATAATAATATTATTTCACCACAGCTAATTTTAAAATATTCATGAAAATATTCACCAATGGCAAAATGCTAAATTTCACTGCAAATCCATGCCTTTCACTCATCACTTAATTCTAGGGGACCAATTTACTAACAATCAAATTTCTATTTTTTCCATGAATCTCTAAAAATTTGTGGTTTTCCTATGTTTTTTTTTTTTTTTAAAAAAGTGTAAAAACGACAAAAACCTTTAATACAAAACGTTTCCAGGTAAAAGTTGTCAAGCTAATAGGCCTCTATGATTAATTAACCATAGCAGGGTCATCCCACTAGATACAAACAACAAACCCTCTTATGTGTTTATTTATGGATCCCACCTTCCTGTAACATTTCAGCAAATGGGATCCATATTCCTGTCACATTTTGTTAAAGACAATAAAAAATTGTTTTGTTCTGTGCAGGAGCGTTTAACAGTGATCATCTACTGGTATACAGCTAGTGATATATTAAACTGAAATGGGACATCAAACTAGACAAAGAATATGGTGTGTAATCAATTTCAAAAGTGTATTATCAAACATTGAATGTTAATTTCTTTCCTTTGAAGAAAAAGAAAGATTTTCTTTTGAATATGGACTTTAACCCTGAAACATTAGTTGAATGAGTGGGAGGGTAGCCCTGTACAAAATTTACTTATTTTAGGGAAAGAACAAGGAGAGTATACCCTATGCCTATAACTGAGTGGAGTTATAAATAGGATTGTAGGCATGACATGACATTATTACTACTTACATCCACTGCGTAAAGGAGTACATATAATCAGTGTGTGACTCTTTTTGATTCCTTAAATCCTGACATTTATTACCCCCACACTTCTAAACATATTCATTATTACTTTTATAGCAAACATACACCCCAACCCTATGCAGGTGGGGATGTAACTACAACCGGTAGAGGTGGCAACTTACTCTCAGCTTGAACATGACTTGATGGTGCCCTTATTATTTCTATTTTGGAGTTGCAATAATGTCAAGAATTGTCTCACAGTGTATTAATTTCAGTTGATCAGACTAATTGACTGTATTTGATATATTTTAATTGTCGCTTCTCTGGGGTATACTAATTAAAGAGTGAAGATAGAGATCACCCCAGTCCTCTAGAATGAAATTCCACACCTCTCCATTCATTTCTATGGGATTTTGCAAGGCGTATTTATCAAAAGATGAACTTTCACCCATTGTTAAATACTCTTTTAAAAATCCCATAGAAATCCCAAGATAAATATACCCCTTTGTTTGAATTTTGTCTCTGCAGCTTTACCTGAGAAATATTGCAGCCATTGAAAGTTCACTAAAGGAGCACAAGCAGGAAGTAAAGAAAATAATATCTTCTTTTTGTTCTTCATGTATCAGCCTTTAATTTTAATAAAATAACATTCTGATGTCATAAATTAAGAATTAATCATTGCTACAGACAAACTAAAAATATTGTGCACACATACATTTTACTATGCAAGGATACCAATGTAATTAGAGACATTCCAACTATCCTTTGAGTAACAGTAGAGAACATAATTTTAATATTGGACATTAAAGCTTCTTAACAATTTATAAATGCAAAATAATTCTGCATTTGTAATGTTCATTTAGATAATGCTTCTGCAATACCAGTTTGCTCAAAGCCGATTACAATATAATATTTATCTTAAAAAGTAAAACCTGCCAGCTAGGTACATAGAAAAAACCCATGCACAATTACATAGCCATTACGTGTACCACAAAAGGAATAAAAAAGATGCAGTGTAGCATGTACAGCAGAACATATGGTACCTGTACCATAAAAACATTGCTTCTAACAACGATTTGATGATTAAAAAATTAGGGGCAGAGGATTTCCAGATCTTCCTACTTCCTATGGACTTTTAAGGAATCAAACCAACAAGGTCATCAATTTGCTGCCCACTTTAAAAAACACAATAGAGAATTTATTATCCCAGGCCAGCCACTCCAACGACAGGTTTGGGCCGTCAAATGCCTATGGCAGCAATAAAAGTTTTGAGTATTTTTCTTAATGTATCACCATTGACATTTAACATTTAGTTTGCCATAGTCCTAGCAAATTTGCAATTGGTCTTTAATGTTTATTTTTTAATAGGTTTTTTTTAAAATATTATTTGCCTTCCTCTTCTACATCTTTCTAGCATTTAAATTGGGGTCACAACATCAGCAGCCAAAAAACTATTGCTCTGTGATGCTACAATTTAAATATTATTATTGTTACTTTTTATTTCTTATCTTTCTGTTCAGTCCCTCTCATTCATACAGGATTTCAGTCTCTTACTCAAATAACTGCCTGCAACCAGATAGCTACTGAAATTCCAAACTAGAGAGCCACTGAATTAAAAGCTAAATAATTGAAAAACCACAAAAAATAGATGAAGAGCAATTACATAAATAAAATTACATAAAATTACATAAAAATGAAGACCAATAACAAATTGTTTGAGGATATCAATGCCTATGTCATACTAAGGGGCACATTTACTTAGGGTTGAATATAACAAATTGTTTGAGGATATCAATGCCTATGTCATACTAAGGGGCACATTTACTTAGGGTTGAATATAACAAATTGTTTGAGGATATCAATGCCTATGTCATACTAAGGGGCACATTTACTTAGGGTTGAATATTGAGGGTTAATAAACCCTCGATATTTGACTGTCGAAGTTAAATCCTTCGACTTCGAATATCGAAGTTGAAGGATTTACTGCAATTTGTTCGATCGAACGATGAAATCCTTCAGATCGAATGATTCAAAGGATTTTAATCCATCAATCGAACTATTTTCCTTCGACCAGAAATTTGTTAGAAAGCCTATGGGGACCTTCCCCATAGACAGTACTTCGACTATCGAATGGTCGAATAGTCGACCGATTTTTAGTTTGAATCGTTCGATTCAAAGTCGTAGTCGAAGTAGTCAATTTGAGGGTCGAAGTAGCCAGAAAAATGTTCAAAATTCAAAGTATTTTTTCTTCTATTCCTTCACTCGAGCTAAGTAAATGTGTAAAAGTTAACTTGAAGGTGAATACTCCCTTTATATTGTAAGCAATTCAAAACTAATCATTCTGACTTTTCTACATCAGTATTCTCATTAATGCATTTCAGGGAGCATTATAGCCCAATAGAACTCAATTGATAACTAGTTTACACTAAAAGGCTCATTTAAGAACAGGAAGGCAGTGCGCCATGTGCAAAAAGAAAAAAGTTAACCCCTTTGTAAATTAGTAGGAACACAGATAAAAGGTATGCAGATATAGCGGAGCTCACCCTCACTGCAGCGTAGCGTCTCCCCTTCCAGTCGCTGCTCTTGCGGGAATCTGGTCACTTCAGTCCGGAGGTTTTTTTTTGTATTAAAGATGCGGTTTTATTGTGTACACCATGTAGACATTGGCAGTGGGTTGGAGGTGAAACTATCGTGTTTTGCCCTTTGTAAATTACCCCATTTGTCTGAATAAAATTACCTTTTCCCACATAGTGCATTATATATTTTTATTAGGACAGCAATTTATTAAAATTTTGCATTGTATAATTTTGTAACTGTATGTAGTACAATATTTTGTTTGTGGTTTGCAGTTTTTCACGTGGGCTATTATAATTTTACATCTGTTTTTCTACTGTTATCCTGCATTGCATTTGCTAATATTCATATTTATATTGTAGAAACTTGATATAGGCAGTTTTGCACCATTTAAGAATCTTTTTAGTGCTGGCGATTCAGTGGTTCAGTTATTATTAACACAGAAGCCTATCTGCATAGTGTATACTTCATGTCAAGATACTGCCTCCGTGTATGGGGGTCAAAAAATCCAACAAGCCCAATAAAGCTCAGACTCAAAGCTCTTGCATTTTAGCAATTAATCATTGGTCCAGTTATTTAAGGTTGGAAAAGGCTGCATAGACGGGGAGAGTAAAATCCCACAGAAAACTGATGATCATGTTTTTAACATAATAGATGCTTCCTAATTTGCCTTTGGGATTCTGCTTTCCAACCTTCTATTGTTTCTCTATCTATCCCCTTCTTTTCCACTCCTTTCATATCTGATGTTATTATGTCTTATAGCCTTGTCTTCTGAACTATGTTTTTTCCCCTTCCTTATCAAGAAAATATTCTTATGTTTTTTCCCTCTTCCTTTTCTTACCCAGTTTCACTCTACTCTTTCTACTGTCACTAGTGGCATAGACATCTTATGTGCCTCTCACAAGGGTAGGATGGGTGTTGTAACATGATGAGCTCTCCCAAAGAGGAAATCAGATGCTATCCACAGCAATAGGATCATGATACTGTATGTACTGAGTGCACTGGGCAGTGGCTGTCATTGCAGTTCATGTTATTCATGGGTTGGCCTGGGATGCTTAGTCACAGCAACACATTAGTTCTGCAAATATTAGCTCTTAATAAATTACAAAATGTTTACTTTGTGAGACAATTCAGATTTAAAATAATCCATACTCCCCCCACATCTGCGTTGGTGCTGCACCTGCATATGGTTCCTTCTAAGCCCCTCCTGGTGGATGTGCCCCACAATTTGGGACCATCTGCTCTAGAGAGTCACAGAGCACAACTTCTATATTAGTATATAATTATACAGATGTAGTATAAATACTATTGCTTCCCTTCAATAGAAAAGTACACTACTAAAATTATCTTTGACACACATAAGGATAAAAGGTAAACATCTGTGCCACCACCAATAACAGTTTTTTTTGCAATTCCTTCTTTTATCTCTCCTCCAACAGTCACTGAACTGAAACTTGCAAAATGTCAATGAAGTTTTCTTGGTTTTGACCCCTGACATTGTCACTTTAAATACCCAGAAATAACTTGTGTGTGTCAGATGGGATAATGTCACAAATGTAACTGTGGAAGAGCAATATGACAGCTCACAGAAAGGATATAAAAATGGCTTTTAGCATAACAAAATGAACGAATTGCATCCATATTTCTCAAAAACCATGTCAAATTATAATGTTAATTGGATAGTTTCTGTTTAATCACTTCTCCTGGTGATGTATTATAGCACTTGCTCTTCAACTACTTCAGCTAACGAGAGCTTAGTGCAGATACAGCACAAAAAAGGATGTTTTCAGAAAGAGTTAAAGGTTAATGATGCAGCCATTAATTGAATTTATTAAAAGTACAATTAAAAATAGTTTCTAATAATAAATGACAAAGGTTTACTGTAGTGGGTCTGGGTTCCTTATCTAGATGCTCTCTCACTTTTCCTGGGGGGAGTTTTTGTGTATTTTCACTTTTGAAACAAGATTTAAAAAAAATCTAAATACCAATATAAATATATTATATAGGGATTTATGCCAGAAAAAAAAATTGATTTGGAAATCCAAATCATAAATGTGCCAATATCAGATATTTATAGTTTTATGGAGATTTCTGACTTCTATCGATCAAAAACCTCCAGCAGTAAATTACTGAACTTTCAAAGCACTACTCAGAATATGGCATGCTTTACATTCCAAAGCCAAAAAATCTTGGAACCGTAGCCATATATTTTTGGAAAGTTCACATTCTGCTAAATCTAAAATGGGTAACCATGTCTTTCTACTCCAAAGTACCAAACATTAAAGCTTTTCTGAACTTAGCGATTTCAAAAATGTATGAAAATTCTGAAAAATCACCTCAACTTTTATTTTGCAAGTGCATATCTACCAAATAGCATTAGGTACCAAGAACATCCCAAATATAAATGCCAGTGGTCCACTGAACAATTTGATGCCCATTGTGCATAGGATTACCAAATTATTTGGTGCTTAGAGACCCCAAAATTAAGTTAGCACATACAGTACAATTTGTCCCAGAAGGCATTTCAGCTACTGAAGAATCAACACATTTACTGCATTTTTTGTTGGATAAAAAACACAAAAAGAAATGTTGACCCCCCCCAAAACCATATATTTTCTATACATTCAGCCAAATGAAAAATGACTAACCATGTCTTTCTACTCCAAACTACAGAGTCGCAACATTTTCTCAAAATTGTCGAAATACCTAAAAATCATCTCAAAGCTTCCACTTTTTAGCATCATATCTCCCACATAGCATTAGGTACCAAGAAAAAACATTTTCGCCAGCGTTAGTCACTTGGCCCTTTAGTGATTTTTTACCAGAATCCTGATTTGTTTTTTTTCTGCATTCCAAAGTATTATACTATAAAAGCACCTCCAAACAATCCGACAAATGAAATGAAACTTAACAGTATTAATGCTTAGAGCTGTCTATCTATTTGGGTTCTGGTTGCAATCTTGGGGACAGTAAATCTTTGAATGTGCTTAATGTTATATGCCTTCAAAATACTTAAAAAATAGAAACACATTCATGTATTGTAACTGACATACACAATAAATGAAAACATCATTATATAATATATCTAGAATTATACAAATTTTAAAGATCCTACTATTTTTCACACCTCCACCTTTGAACTTTATTAAGACACACGAAGCAATAACACTTATTTACTGGACCTAGCCTTTATCAAAAATCAGATTTTTCAGCTCATTTGTAATAGTGACCCCCTTCAAATTTTATGATCATCACCTTCCTTTCCTCACTGGTGTAATTCAGAATACCTGTACTATTGATCTGCTCTCTTTAGTCTACGTTACTCCATAGGTAACTCTATAATCCCGATACTCTTATTAGTAACTATAACCACATGTTTTCTACCGCATTGACATCCACACTTACATACACATGACCAAAACCTCTGCACTAATGAATGAGTTCATTAAACATTACTCAAAGGCCAAGCAAGATTGTTTGTCAAAGGCCTTTCAAAGCAAGATTGCTACAGTCCCCAATATCTATATACAGTACCTTTCTGCATATCTAAAACAAAACATTCACTCAAGTTGCTACACTCTCCACAGTTAATTAGCAAATCATTGCTTCTACAGACAAAGGTTTTTCTCCTTTCTAACCCATTATTGATTTTTTCATTCCTGTAATCCCCTTAATTCCTGTAATCCCCTGAAATATCCTAATTTTTTTTTCTCATCTCTACTCCCAGTTTGTTCTCTTGATTATAAATTATCTACTTAAATGTCCTGAATTCAATCTTTACTAGCATCTTACCCATTTTCACCTAGGATTGTACAATCTGTGGCTACCCATTAATCAAAAAATACCTCAACCCCTTCTCATTACTTTTAAAGACCTTCAATGCTCTGCATCTCCTTACACCTCTTCTCTTGCATCTACATACATTCTTAGCTGACTGTTTCACTCAATTCAGTCACTGCACGCTGACCACTGCTGATTATTTCCAGAAATTCCATATCTGAATTTCATAGCTGGCATCACCCCCTTCTACTGCTGTACTGCTACTACTGCTGCTTCTTACCTCTGGAATTCAATACCTGAGAACCGTCATTTAATCACTTCAAAACTAATCTCATGGCTGTGCTGCAAGAGCTAGTCATTAACATCTGACTCATCTTGACACTTATAAGGCAATGCCAACTGCTGTAAATTGCAGCACTTATTGTACTCTTGCTTGAATCTGTAACGTATCTACCCACTGAGAGTACAGGTCAGCAACCTCCTTCATACTGCCTTTTAACACTTAGCACTTCATCTCTTATGTAATTGTAGTATTTATTTATATTGTATCATTGTATTGATTCTCGTCTATTCTAATAATGCATTGTTTTAATGAAAAGTGTTGCATAGACAATCAATGCTATATAAGTATGCATACAGTACATAGATACCTAAATATAAATATATATATATATATATATATATATATATATATATATATATAGTCAAATACAAGAGTCCTCTGCACTCAACCCATTATCAATATATTTAAGACAGCGACATTTTGTGCATACTGCTACTAAAAAATGCCTTACCCTTTAAACAAAACAGGGATTGTTTGTCCATATATTGCAATATATTTAAGCTGGCCAACTACGTCAAAGTCATCCCATATCTGGCCAGTCCTATGCTCAATTTTATCTGATTCATTAAGAATTCTATTGCTTCATTATACATGGCGCAGAGAAGATGCGCACGGAACTAGCACGTCTCTTAGCGCCGAAGACAGTCTGCTCGCTGGGCCTTGATACATCCCGCGGTGCACTGGGTAGAGGATCTAAGAATACTGTGTTCAAATGATAAGGACAGCAAACAGCCCGAGATGGAAATAGTGTGCGAACTACAGATGTGGGACTTCTCTTCTCATACCGGCTGTTACATCAGCGCGCAAATGACGTCACCAAATCTATCCGCCCTCCACCCAGTGCACCGCGTGATGTATCAAGGCCCGGTGAGCAGACTGTCTTCGGCGCTAAGAGACGTGCTAGTTCCGTGCGCATCTTCTCTGCGCCAACACTCGCCCGTCAGGAGGAGAGCCCTTCCGACTCCAGGACAGGGGCCTGTGTTTGGCCTCAGCTGCTGGCACAGTCTTGCCGGCTGGATCGGAGAAGCCCCAGGAGGAGGAGGACATAACAGTTCCGCAGCGGCAGCCGCAAGTCACCGAAACAGTGTGACTCTGTGAGAAAGAGAATGAATATGCATTTATACTTCATTATATAATAATAAAGAAACTATATAAATGATGACCAAGTTACAGTACTTAGCAAATCAGTTACTAAAGCACACGTGGTTCACAGACGCCAGAGAGATATAGCGGAGAGGAGGGGGAAGCTCCGCCCCCTTTGTGACATCATCGAGCTCACATTCTGACAGGAAGCAGGAGTCTGGCTGCCACTGTCGGCCACAGTCGGATGCAGAACTGGGTTTATTAAGTGAAAGAAAGCTTTAAGGAGAAAACAGTCAGCATGACATATAGGTAACTTCAAATGAAGAATCATTTTTTTAAAAGAAGTTTTTTTGGTGTCAGCTTCCCTTTAAGGACTATAAAAAGGCAAAACTATACTTTCATCCATCTAGTTAATGTTCTTTTATGCAAGACAGAACAGTATTTGCTTTAGTAACCACTGATTGCCACTGCCTATCTTTACACAGTTTATTATCCACAAAAATCTCAAAATCCTTCTCAATTTAGGAGGCCCTCAACATAATACCATTGAGTGTATAACTTGAACGTATGGTATTTCTACCATAGTGCATAACCTTGCATTTATTATTGACCCCCATTTGCCAATTTGCAACCCAGTTCTCCAGTTTAGTTAAATCTCTGTGCAAAGTGGCAGCATCCTGCATGGGACTTATAGTTTTGTACAATTTAATATAATTAGGAAAAATACAGACAGAACTTACCATGCCAACCTCAAGGTTATTTAAAATAACTAGTGATGGGCGAATTTGTTCCATTTTGATTCGCTGAAAAATTCTGGAATTTCCTGCGAAATTCACAAAACAGCAAAGCTGGCATTAATTTGCAGGCATCAAAATTGCAGCAACGTCGCCCCTCACTAAAAATAACATAGGGCCAAAGACAGACCCATGAATTACTTCACTAACAAACCTGGTCCAATTAAAAAATGTTCCATTTACCACCACTCTTGATATGGGGTTGATATGGATCCAATTTTGCAGTCATTTAATAAAATAATACAATCTATACAAAAAAACATTTGTAGTACAGGTATAGGATCCCTTATCCGGAAATCCGATATCCAGAAAGCTCCGAATTACGGAATGGCTGTCTCCCATAGACTGCATTTTATCCAAATAATCCAAATTTTTAAAAATGATTTTCTTTTTTTCTGTAATACGGTAATAAAACAGTAGCTTGTACTTGATCCCAACTAAGATATAATTAATCCTTATTGGAAGCAAAACCAGCTTATTGGGTTTATTTAATGTTTAAATTAATTTCTAGTAGACTTAAGGCATGAAGACCCAAATTACGGAAAGATCCGTTATCCGGAAAGCCCCAGGTCCCGAGCATTCTGGATAACAGGTCCCATACCTGTATTAAGATTTATAATAAACAATTTGAGATAAAATAGGTCATAAATAGGATAAATGTCTACAGAGCAAAAATTATTTATAACCCACAACTGTTAAAAGTTAAAATATCTGGTGCTGAATCCGGTAGAGTACCTTTTCCCATCTATAGTAGAGAGAAAATGAATTCCTATCCTAAGTGTGTATCCTAAAAATATCTAAAAATATCTAATTAGATTCTAATTAGATTCTCTCCCAATGGCTCACAATCAATAAACTTGGTAAACAACAATTCAATCATTGAAACTAATTTATCTTTGTAAAGGCTGCATTGAGAAATTTAATAAAATATAGGTGTTCTGGCTAGCTGACCACTGGCCCATTTTAGTTGGTAACTAATGGTTCTCAACTTTGTACTGATAAAATTTCCTTAAAGGGTCCAAAGATAAAACTGCTTAATATCATACTTTATATGCATTTATCAAAAGAATGGGAAAATATTGACACTGCGCCATACAGCAGCATGTACAGATCAGTGTGACTGTTTTCAGCTGTAAATAATATAATAATATTTTTTTAGAACCACTTAAATGACTCTAGAGCTAAATTTAAAACGTTCTTTTGGTACATTACTCAGTAAAGCAAACATAAATCCACACCTTCCATCATTACCGCCTTTGAACAATAGTTGGTTTTGTTCTGGTTTGAAACAAAGACATTATTTTGCAGCTGTTTTTCTTAGATTTATGAATGTACGTACACATTACAAAACAAGAGAGGCATCCCATGCTTTGGCAAATTCAGCTCAGGAGTAAAGTAGTGAGAATGACGTCTTAAAATTTATTGACTTAAAGCATAATTAAATTCCACATAGCCTGCTGCACATTCTTATAAAATTTACTGCCATAAACAGACTTCTTTCTGCTTGTTTTATATCTGAGGAAATTTCTTTAGAATATGGAATGTCAAGGTATTCTGTTATATATGCAGCAGACTTGAAATCTCTGACCTTTTATTTTATGACTGTCATGAATCTATGCAAACGATGCTTTTAACATATGCATATTTAAATTGATCGATTTTTTAATCTCCTTTTATGGAAATTGAGTTGAAGCCTTGGTAAAGGCACAACCTTGTGAACTGTGTAACTATCAGAGTAACATTACATTTTTTGCTGTCATTAATTAGGTCTACTTGGAAGCTCAATATACCAATAATATAATAATTTATAATATATTCTAATCGTGATTAGTATATGGACTGTTTTAAGCGCATGTGATACCAAGGAAATCAGGGAAACTTGCAGACTGAAGATGTATTGGAAGTATCCATGTGTACCCCTAAACATCTGTGTCATTCTTAATTAAATTAATTCACTGCATTGCTGTAAATTGATTAGTGCACCATCTCTTACTTAATGTTTGGACAGCTTAAGGACACGTACAATTTTTAAGCAAACCCTGCAAAAATGTTAAATGTTAAATGTCAGGCAATGTCAAATATGCCATATAATTACTTCGCTCTACACTATAGAAACCATTAAAAACAGTAGAACTGTAAGATGAAAATGGAAAATAAAGAATTTATAGTGCCAACAAAATAAAGACTGCATAGTACATTGTATAAGCTATGTGCTGTAACAACAGATAAAATGTAAAGAGGTTTTTGAAAACAGAAATATGCAAAGTAGATGTACAAGTAGTTAATACTTAGCCCTATATGTAACAAAAAGCATTACGATTGCCCAGTAACAATAACCCATAGTAACCAACCTGTTTGCTTTTAAACAGATGGCCAGTAAATTCTACCTGCTGATTGGTTGCTGGGAAAAAGATTATCTTTGTCCATCTGAAAGCAATGTTTGTTACTAGATAACAAATCTATATACAATACTGACCCTCTTTAAATATACCTTTTAGGCTGCATTTATTTGTATATAATAATGAAATTCCCAAACCATAAACAAAAAGCATCACATATCAGCCCTCACAATTAGATCTCATGATCAGGAAGTAACAACTCTTGAGGAAAGAGTAAACATATGTTAGGAAATGCATATGTTGTGCTTATAAACTACAAATTATTTGATTTGTCTAATACGCATTGAATATTTTTTTTTTGAATATTTTTTTACACGTGTTTTCATTGATATTTCTTGTATCTAAAGATGCAGGGAGACAAAACAACTTGGAATTGCAATGAAGCAGCCTCTTAAGATATGCATAAATAAGTAGAAAGACAGTGAGATTGTGAATATTGAGTTTTTTTGAACTCGTAAATCATCACCCAAAAACGCGTTTTTTTATGTTGCAAGGACACTTTATCATAAGATGATAGGCTAGCACCCAAGGTCACAAGCAGAACATAATATAAAAAAAGTTTTAAGAGAACACTTTACTGACAAATAAAGAATTTAAAAAAAGACTTTTTTTCTGTAAAGATTATTTTACTGAATAAAACAATAGAAATACATTGTTTTATTTAAATATTATTGTTGGGCATTTTGCAAATTTTTACAGCTGTTTACATGCCTCATAACAAGTAGTTAATTTAAGAAAGTGTGCTTACATTAACTCAAAGAGGGTAGGTCAAAAAAAAGCAACTATGTTGGTTTAAAGAAATTGCCATTAAACTAAGGAGGAGTAATAATATCATCCAGTTGGGTGCAAACCTAGACATACCTCTCAGAGCTGCATAGGAACTGAATCACTACCCCATGTCGATTTGTCCACTTCTATTCCTAGGGGCAACGAGAGCATGAAGAGAGCGATGTTCATAAAATATGATTTGGGGCATCCCCCCGCAAGGTTACATATGTATTGTCATTCCTCCAATTTGGCTAGTGTAAGCAGACAGCTAGAGCCCAGCAGTGTGTCAGTTGTTCATATATATAAGTAGTGGGCAGCAGTTTTACTTTGACATTAATATACCATGTCTAGAGTTATCATTATTATATCTGTCCCCATAAGCATTCTAGCTCAGACAAATGAAAATTAAATGTTACCCCAGAGAAGTGCCTGCGGCAAAAGGGGGCATGACAAGGTGGGACAATCCTGCCTGGAGTAAGTAAGTTTGGAGGGGTTTGCGATGTAGGGAAAGTGGGGAGGCTAGCGGTAGACTGGTGTAGGTTACAGAGAGGAAAGGAAGCCATTTTAGGACAGAGAAAAATTGCGAGAGAAAAGTGTCACTCACAATGGCGGAATTGAAGGAGCTCCTGTCCTGGATAGAGGCCCAAGTAGCAGCAAGTTGGGTGGGTGCAGCAGCAATTGGCAACCCTTCCCACCTCATCCAGAGCAGGTCAGTCAAGGCCAGAAAGTCACGTCCCCCAGAGTGGCTCAGCCATTCGCCAAGTATCGGCCTGTGCACCAGGAGTCGTCATAGAAGCTCTTCCCTGGACGCGCAGACATGCCAGTGTTATGCTAGTGCCGTAAGCTTAAGCCAGAGAAGGCAATAGGTGGGAACATCCAGGCAGACACCAGGGGAATGAGTGTTGGCAGGCAAGAGGCAGGGCATCAGTGGCAAGGCAAGGAGAAACAGCCGAGCAACTTAAGGGAGCTGCGACAAAAAGGGCAGAAATACAAGCAGGAGAGAGGGCAGCAGAAGGGAGAGAGAGTTGAGGTGGCCAGTCATTCAGAATACCAGGGATGTCTGGATTGGCTTCAGCATCAGAGACTGTTCAAAGCAAGGAGGGTGCCACAGGGTATGGGGGAGAATTTTGGGCAGGAAGGATATGAAGGCATTCATGGTGGGGTTGATAGAACTTTTAGCCAGGTGGGATGGGGGTGAGACACAAGGATCCCCTCCCCAAGCTGCAGTATGGCAACCTCAAGGGCAACAGCAAGGGTTAACACATGGTGCAAAAGGAACAGATTTGGGGCATGTGCAAGGTTTGCAAATATAACAAGAGGTGGCAAGGAGCAATGACACTGTATCTGTAGTGGATTCAGAAGCAGTGTCGGGGCTTGTGGAACCTATAGGTGTGTCTGAACAGGAATAGGAGGAGGGGAAAAAAAGGTTTTTCCAGTGTCATATGCAGCATAAGGCAGTACATACATTTGTTTTGAAGGTCCTCTTGGGGCACATCTGAAACCACAGGTTAGGGGAAAAATATGGAAGGAGTATATTGATATATTTACTCTTCTTCCACTAGAACGTTTTAACATTGAGAATTGGGAGAAGGGCAAGGAGCATCATAAGGAAGAAGACAAGGACAGGAGGAGGTATAAGCTTATGCCTAGAACCTTTGGGAACTGGCTTCAAGTATTTTCCATTATGGCCAGTGTAATTGGGGAAAAGCATTCCTAGTAATGCTTCGGTTTATTTTGCTACTTAAGGAGGCATATATGAGGCATATAGGACATATAGGAGAATAGTCTATGATGAGCAGTTCAGGCAGAGGGTGTCAGTAAGGCATTCCTTACAGTGGGATCATAGGGATATTAGTCTTTGAATGTGCATCATGACTGCGCAAAAAGCTCAGCCAGCAGCGGTTGTTTCAGGGACAGGCCAAAACTCTTTTCCAGCAGGCACCAACGGACAGAGTCCTGCCAGCACAGCAGGCAGCACCAAAAAAGAAGTGTCTGCTGGCAGTATGATGACAGTCAGTGCAGGTGGGGCACAGAGTGTAAATTTTGTCATGAATGCTCAGGATGTGGGGGTGCTAATCACAGACGCAAGGGGAAGCCAAGCAGGGGTGACAGTGCTCGAAAAAAAGAAAAGACCCCAGTCAACTTAAATGAGATGGGAAGGGGTTTCTATCAGGGACTAGGATTCTATTCTAGGAGTGAAGGGAGGGTACTGAGGTGGTTATGGAAAATTGGAAAAGAAGATAAGCCTCAGAAAGAATGTCAGGCCTATTTACAGAACCACCTATAGCTAATTTCTGGGTTTCTCCTTTTGGGGGTGGTGCCCAAGAAACAACTGGGGAAGCTTTGTCTCTTTCATCACTTGTTGTACCCTAAGGGTTTTTTCTATGAATAATGACATAATCGAGGAGGTGGCAAGAGTGTCCTTTGCATCTTTTGATGATGCAGTGAAACTCATTTAGGCACATGGTTGACATTTAGGCATTGATGGCAAAAGTTGACATTGAGTCAGTATTTTGACTATTGCATGCATCTTTTAGGCCGCAAATTTCAAGGGCAGGTGTACATTGATAGATGCTTGTTTTTAGCACTTTCCAGGAGTGGGTGGTGAGGGAGTAGGAAGGGGCTAGGGCTGTCATCCATTACTTGTACGACTTATTTTGCGTTGGAGAGGCAAATTCTGCAGAGTGCCAGGTGACTTTACAAGTGCTATTGGACCTTTTCCAGTGGTTTTGGGTACCAATTGCCAAAGAAAAAAAACTGAGGGTCCATCATCAGTGATCAAATTTCTGGGAATAGAAATAGATTCTATTGCCATGCAATGTCGGCTTCCAAGGGAAAAAATAGGGGAGTTGAAAAATCTGATAGGATACATGGAGGGATCAAAGAAAGTGACAGCCAGATGCAGTCATTACTGGGTAAACTTAATTTTGCCTGCAGGATAATGCCCATGGGTCAGGGATTTAGCCGAAGGTTGGCCCTAGCAACAGCTGATGTGGTAAAGCCTCATCATTATATCCCACTGAGTGGCCAGCACAAAGCTGAAATTAAAGTTTGGGGGAGATTTTTGGCGGACTACTATGGGTGTTCCATGTGGCAGGAATAGGAGCTTGACCTATACACATATGGTTCTGGGGCAATTGGGTTTGGGGACTTTTTATAGAGGACAGTGGTGTGTTGGACAGTGGCCGGAGATTTGGCAAGCTGAGGGCATAACAAAAAACATGGCATGTTTGTGGTTGCCATAGAGGTATGGGGAAGGGACTTGTCCAACAGGAGCGTAGTCTTTAATTCAAATAACATGGTAGTGGTCTCAGCAATTAACAATATTTCAGACAACTCAGTACAGGGGATTAATCTGCTTAGGCATTTGGTTCTCTGATGATTAGAAATTAATTTTTGTTTTAAGGCCATGCATGTGCCAGGAGTTGCTAATGGAATAGCTGAATCCCTTTTCTCGATTTTAGCTGGACCGCTTCAGGGAGCTTGCACCGGGAGCAGAGCAGTTTCCAATTCCTTTCCCAACCTGTCTGTGGAGGATTCAATTTGGCTTTGGACTAATTGGGTGAGGAGGTTCTTATCTCCTTGTACATGGGAGACATATAGCAGGGTATGGCGGCAGTGGGACATGATAGAGAGGTATGTGCAGGGTCCCATTGGGGATGCAGAGAGGCAAGACCTATTGTGGTTTTTAGTGGACATAGGCATGAGCAAGCAGTCAAACACAGTACTGAATAGGACATTAGCTGCATTATCTTTTTTGTTTAAGATGTGGGGTTGGAAGGATGTGACTAAGAACTTTATTATTAGGCAGCCTGTTAGAGGTTTTAGGAAGAATGGAGTCTGCATTGATAATAGGAGGTTGATAACTTTTGCAGTTCTGCTTATGAGGTTTATTTGTTCAGGTTGGCTTTTTCGGGGCTTTCCGCATAGGTGAGTTGGTAAGTCGGAATAAGAATCTAGAATGGGAGTTACAACAGGAATTTGCAGTGTGTGATGGCCACTGCCTTCACATAAAACTGACAAAACAGGCAAGGATTTGTCTGTGTATCTGTACAAGGTTGATAACCTTACCTGTCCAGTTCATTGTTTTTGCAGTATTGTGGAAATGTGTAGCTCACAGAGGTTTTCTTTGATGATGCACGAGGATGATTCAATATTGTTGAAATATCAGTTTGTGGCAGTTTTAAGGCAATGCTTGGACTTCCAGAAAAGGATTTTAGTTCACATTCCTTCAGGATAGGGGCAGCTACTGAGGCAGTGAGGGCTGGATTGAACGAGGTATTGATTAAGAGAATTGGGAGGTGGGAATCAAATAGATTTCAAACTTATGTCAGGCCTCATTTGATGTAGAGATACTGTATGTTCTATGGGTTTAATCAATTATATTAATAAAAAAAAGGATGGGTTAAGGAAGGGGCAAACTAAGTAGTGTGAAATCCTTTTTGCATTTCAGGAGCAGATCGCTGTACAGTTTGGGTGTGCAGTAGCCTCATGGGACCTCCTCCCCTCCTAATTATAGGGATCATCTGAGACCAGACCAACAATGTGTTAGGAGCCCTACCTAATAACTCCAGAACATCCTTTTCATGTATTTTATTAACTCCCTCATGGGGGTTTTACCTACATCGCCCAGGCGATGTAAGAATGACTGCACACCCAAACTGTACAGCGATCTGCTCCTGAAATGCAGGTCATTAGTAGGTCATTGAAACCCGGCGTACCCACCATGCTGGAGGAAGTCAAGAGGCTGGTGGCTGGTAAGGTTACATGTACATCTACTTTGGACCATTGCCAGGGACTTAGGGATTACTCAGATACGTTAATAAGTATTAATGTTACAGAACGATGGTTGTTATGTTCAAGGTTTTGGTATTACAGAATCTGTGTAACATTTTGTCTTACATCAAACTGCATATTCTTGTGTATACAGTACATGCATACACTACAGAAAGGAATATTTAAATATGTCCAACCTAGTGCAGGAGAGATATATGCTATAATGACTGTTGTTGCTCAGGGGTAGCTGTTTCCAGCATCTCAAGCCAGGGTCCCCATATTGCCTGGAATTTGCCCAGAAGAGCCCAGAAGAGAGAGAGATCAATGCGCACCTCCTCAATCTTTGAAGTGAGGGTTGCGCTGGTGGTCGCCAGTTTGGTCATGAGGGCCTCTTTAGAATCAGCAATCGCTTGCAGTAGAAGTTGGGTATCATTGTGTTTGAATCCAGTGGTACAGCAGGATTCAGCTCCGCTGTTTCACTGGCCTGGTTTGAGTCACCATCTTGTTGAGAGTCGCGCTGTGAAGGTGCGGGCCTGGTGTAGCAGTCACCAATTTTCCCCATTACTGTGTGTGTCAGACTCGTCCCGCGTCTGATAACCAAGTTATTTGGTCCGGAAAAGTGAGCTGGGATAGTGGCGTATCGTCCAGGATAATAACAGGAGCTCAGAGCTATGTCGCGGCATGTCTAGCTAGTTTGGCATCCCAGCCACGCCCCGTATGTTTTGCATTTAATGTAAACTCTACTAAGCACTACATCACCAAAAGTTGGATGAAGCTCATGTAAGATCTCTGTGAGCCCCAAATAGTGGTGCCTGATGCCTACGCTATAGTGAATGTGATAGTATAAAATTAGTTTGAGGCATCTATAATAATACATAATACGGTGTAAAAATACATAACCTATAATTGTTAGGTATTTAGAGGCACTGCATTTGCATTTATTGTGTTGTGTAATTGAGAATGGTTATGTTAGGTTAGGGCCTGTGTCCCAATGCTCTTGGAAACCTAGTGACAGAAGAATCAATTGTAAACAAGGGGAACCCCTGGACAAGATAACGATGATGAGTTTGCATTGGAATGGAAATGACATCACACAAGTGATGCATGTTGGTGCAATTTTGATTTCTGCACCATGACGTTCCTCTCATCTGCCCCTTAAATGTGTTAAGGCTGTGGTATGTTTGTTTTTCTAGTTTACAAGTGCCTTATTGTATTATCACAGCTGGCGCTGAATGCTTGCCAGTTGGGGGCAAAGGCCTATGATTTATTTAAAACTCTCATTCTTGTGTACCATAAAGTAAAGTAAAGACACCCTCTAAATATACCCACCCCTAAAATATACTTAAAACCTAAAACCTTTCCATACAATGAATGTCACTGATTGGGCTTTAATTTAGACACATTATCCAAAAGAAAGAAATGATTTTCCCTAGGAACACTTTTTGCTACAGGAGCTTTCTGCCACAATATATCTTGAATAGGATTAAATCTACTCCAAAGGAATAAATTATATAATCGACTCCTCTGACATAGCATTCCAGATACAAGCAAAGTTAATTTAATTTACAGATATTGCCACTTAGCCAAGATACCATTTTTTCTCCTTACAGTAAGTGGCAATCAATTATTAGTTACCATAAAACAGTCAGGCATTACTGGTCTAAATCTAAGATAAATAAAAAGCTATAGGTGAAAGAGCACCAAGCTGGGTGACATAAATGAAACTGATGCTGGATTAATAATATCTAGAAATGACCCTCATAGATTGTAATGCCGTTTAATCCATTATTTTGGTATCTCAAAGAAAAAAATGTCAGTAGAAAGGGTCATAGGCCAAATGAGTCAATGATTCAGCTATAGCTAAAAAAAGAACATCCACAGTAATAGGGCAAACTGCACTGGCTAAAAAGCAGGAGACAAGCTCAACCAAAGTACATATTTATTTTTTAGTTTTATTGTAAACAGCAAATAATTAAATGATTAACATTTTGCAAATGCAGTCTATTTTTCATTTATGACAGAAATGTTACTGTTCTAAAATTATATAAACTGCATTGTATTTTGGGAAACTGTAAAAACATAGGAGTGATTGTAAAATAAAATTAGCTGGTTGTTGGTTTTTTTTCCTCTTACAATCCACTAGATGGCACAATGTAACACATCACTGCCATCTGAAAGCATTTTAAGACTTTATTACAAAGTCCATGGATTATTTTGACAGCTATTCAACAGATTTTGCAGAATTCAGGTGCTCTCCCGTATTGTATTTACTAGATGTCTGCTGTCTGCTTCTTTACATAGACAGAAACTGTCAGGCTGTTTACTTTGTCTGAAACAAGAAGGGTTAATTTTCTTACTCTTATCTGACCAGCCCTGCTCCCTAGCCTAAGCAAACAGGTTGTGCAAATCTCACTCTGATTTGTCTTAAATGAACTATTCTTTTGGACTATGATTGGGCACTAATTAGAGTTTCTCAATATTAACCAAATCTAGACTTTTGGCCTGTCTACCCTTGCTATTGCTTTATCCCTTTGTACCCCACCTGCAAACTTCCCTTTTCCAGTAATTTTCCCACACTTAAATCCTAGTTAAATAGCAGCGCTTGTTGTTTTCTGGCTGCCTCAGGGTAGGACTACTTGAACATTTTCAGCACGATCCGACGCTCTGCAACAAAATGCAGAGCGACGCGATTCTGCGCAGCGCGTCGGATCGCGACGGAATCGGCCGTGTAGTCCTGCCCTAAAAAGTAGTCGCATGCTGACACACTTAACAGTTAAAAAGGTTTTAGCTACTCAGTGCTTATTTCTTGTTTGTTTTGTTTGCCTAAAAGTGATAACTTAACTATACCTAGTACGTCTGGAGAAATCATTTTCAGTTAGTAGCTTCATTTCTTAGGGAAAGCAAACATTTTAGGTAACAAAGATAAATAACAAAAACGTTTTTTATGACATGGGCTGTTAAATTAGCTTTAGTGTCCAAAAGGAGAACAACCCCTTTAAATCAGCCCCTTAATTTCAGGAAGGGGCCTGATATATTGTCAGTTATCGCCTCGCCTTCTATTCAAGATTTTCCTGTGCTTAAAGGGGGTGTTCACTTTTGAACACATTTTTAGTATGATGTAGAGTGTGCTGTTCTGAGACAATTAAAACTAATTTTCATGTTTTATTATTTGTGGTTTTTGAGTTATTTAGCATTTTATTCAGCAACTCTCCAGTCTGCAATTTCAGCAATCTGCTCACTAGGGTCCAAATTACCCTAGCAACCCTGCAGTGATTTGAATAAAGACTGGAATATGAATAGGAGTGGTCTGAATAGAAAGATGAGTAATAAAAAGTAGCAGTAACAATACATTTGTAGCCTTTACAAGCATTTGTGTTTTAGATGGGGTCAGTGACCCCCCAATATGAAAACTGGAAAGAGTGGGAAGAGGAAGGCATATAATTAAAAAAAAAACTATAAAAAAAATAAATAATGAAGACCAGTTGAAAAGTTGCTTAGTTTCTAACACATACACATTTTTTTTTAATTAAGGTTTCAATATTACATTACTGCTTAACTAAAACACAGCATACCCCATGATCACGAAGCTGACATTGAGGGTTGCAGGGTCTACTGTATAGTCGATCTTTCCCTGCCCCTTATGCATTCTAGCATGGTGATGTGAGTTGTTGGCTGAAATTTTTTGGAGGGGGACTGGTCAATTAACATTGTACCACTAACAAAGATAGTAGAAAAACATCACCAGTGCTCGGTCTAACCCACGCTTAAGCATTGACCAGCTGCTAATTCCCCTTAGTGACAGCGCTCCTTCTAACCTACATTCTGGAGTTGTCCACCTGCTAAAAACCATAAAAATTGATTATTTGTACAAAAAGAAGGATTATCTAATGAGATTTATATAATCTAATGAGATTTATATAATTTAACCATTAAATAAACACAAAAGGATTGTTTTGCCTCCAATAAGTATTAATATTATCTCAGTCCAGAAAGCTCCAAATTACGGGATGGCCATCTCCCATAGACTCAATTTTATACAAATAATCCACATTTTTCAAATTAATTTCCTTTTTCTTGATCCAAACTAAGATATAATTAATCCTTGTTGGAAGCAAAACCAGCCTATTGTGTTCATTTAATGTTTCCATGATTTTCTAGTAGACGGTATGAAGATCTAAATTACAGAAATATTCCTTATCCGGAAAGCCCCAGCATTCTTTATAACTGGTCCCATATCTGTACACGGTATTGTTTTATTATTATAATTTTTTTTTTTAATTCCATTATTATTAAATTGAATCCAAGAAAGATGGCCTTCTTATAATTCAGAACTTTTCTGGATAACTGATGCCATACCTGTAAAACTATAAAAATATATATTTTTATTGAAAAGTTTTATTTATATGATACATTGTTTTACATATGGAATGTGTTATTTGATATGTGTTTATCAAGTACTTGATAAAAATATATATATTGAAAGTCCCAGGAATTTCCCTTGTTCTCCGATTCACAGACTCGTGGAATACAAAACAGGAGTCTGGGAGCTGTACACCTAAACAACGATCCGGGACTGAGGGCTTTGATAAGGAATTCAAGAGTGTTGGAATGTTGGGCGGATTTGTATTCCAATATCAGGGCAAACAACTAAAACAATGTGAAGAAATCCTCCAGGGGTGCGGGTGTGGTTAGCTCTTGCCAGCCACTTCAGTCTTAGAAGTAGACCTTCAGCGTGTTCTTTCTCTGCTGTGGAGCACTTCTCAGCACAGGGCCCAAATGTTAGCAGACAGCAGCAGGGATCTGAATTTGGCAAAACCACCTGGGATGTATTTGAGATGCGCAGATTTGACTAAACGTTTGTATGTACCCACCTGAGTTTTAATACACGTGGTGATCCAGGATGGTGGTATTTTGAACATCATAGAGTGATATAACAAATCTATAATCACTGGTGAATATAGATAGTGGATCACAGTGGGCCATTAGAAAACAAAACTTACTACACTATATCACTTTTCTGTTGTTGTGTACCTATTCCCCTGAACTTATTTTAGCGCTGAATCCCATCTATCGAAAGGAACTTTTATGTGTTTATCAAGACCTACAATTTTAAGGGGTATAGTTTCCCATTATGTCAATTGTTTTTAAAAAAAGAGATTTTGAGCCATGTCGAGACATAATTACCCATTTGTTAAGGTATGTGAATAAGCGCTACTGTGCTAAGTGCAAAACCCTACAATAGAGAACTTTTAGAAATACATTTCATTTCTGATTAAAAGAAAATAAAACTGTGTCGTGTTAATGGCCTGGCTCAAAATCACATATGCCACTATACAATTCTAATTCTTTTAGACTAAAGAAAGTGACTACTACCTAAATAGCTGCACTCAATGAGATCTCAATTATTGGGACATCTGCCGTGTCTAAATGAGCCCTAAACCTACTCAGAACTTCTTGTTTCTACATAAGGCACTTATTCAGTTTGCATTAACTAGCAAGTAGCATTAGAGTAGACTATGCCAATGTATTTGCATTTACATTGTAAAACAATTCTTACTGCTTTTGAACTGCCATGGAGCATAAGCCTTATGCTATATTTATAGATCATACTCTTGCCATGGGTCATTTATTTTTAGATGATGTCTTACTTTATGTCCTATGTGACATTTATAAATTATGATTCTACTGTACAGTATGTAGAAACCATGTATGGCCCAAGGGCATTGTATATTGTATGTTGTGAATGATACATTGGCCTATTATTATATATTATAAAGGTCACTGAATTGCTTTATATATAGTAAGTGTCAGCTTTACACTAGTTTTTCATAAAATACATATTTCTCTTGAAAAGAAAGGGAGAAAAAGAGACAGAGAGTGGTAGGACAATGCATTTCACACAATTAAGAGGATAAATCAGTATTCTTGAAGAAGCATTCCACATATTTACAGTATTTGTTACCTAAAGTATGTAAATAATGCAGGTACTATTTAGTTGTATGTTATTGAGAATATTTGAGAGAATAATGACTTGGAGTGTTTAACATTTCCAAATTTTGTATCTGTAATAGACTTTTATTGACCCCACCCTTCCACACATACAAAATAAATGCATATTTCTCATTATATTGTGCATAGTAGTAATAGAACAAAAGGGATAGTTGTGCTCACCACTAAATTTTAAACCATTAGACAGGGGTGCAATGAGGCTGTGGCCACAAAATTCATACAGACAAAAACAAGAGGTCTTCTGGCCTGCTGAGAATATTAAGACATTTTGGGGGAAATGTAATAAAAGTTGGTACTGGAAAAACTATTCACAGTGCAAAAATGTTTGCCTTTGTGGGAATAAATTTTCCTTTGCAAAAATTTTATATAGCTTTTATGAACATGGAAACTGTTTAATGACCACTTCCGACAGTCCAGCAGTGAAAGAAAGACTGCAAATGTTATAGTGCGCAGTGTATGGAACAAAACCTCTTATTGAAAAAGTTATGTTTGTTCCAAAAGATTACAACACCAAGTAATATGCAATAAAGAACTTGCAATGCAATAGCAGCCTATGGAAGAATATTAGATTGCAAAATGCAAATTTTTATTCTTATTCATGCAAATTGTTTATGACTTTTATTACATTTGCCCCTTAGTGCATATTGTGGTGTGAGTTCTTCTGCATTCATCAAAGATCAGGAGCTTGCAGTCGTTGGAAGAAAAATCAGAGCAACACCAGAATAAATATATAGCATGTCTCAGCTCCATATAAAAAAACAGGGCATATTCAACTACCTCTTTTCAGGCAGTCACCCTACACCCTTCATCCTGCTTGCTCTGAGAACAGGAGTTCTTATGAACAGCATTTTAATTGTTACTTGAGTATGCAATGTTGCCTTTCCCAGCAGTCCATGCTCTTAAAGGAACATTTAACTACAACAGAGCTAAAACTATTAACAAAAATGCATCTGAATAAATGTACATTTTGGTTTCTATCTCCTTATAAAAGGAGCTTACAATCTTAGGTCCTCACAATAAAAAAAAAACAGACAAAATAACATCATCAGCATATAAAAAAACACATTTTGTTTGAATGTGACCTGTTAATTAAGCTCAGTGCATGTATCCTAAACACACTCAGTGCTAAGGTTTCGCCCACATTATACCGAATGGGAACTGATACACTTGGTAAATAACATTGTTGGTGATTTTTGTAATTCTGGGTATAATGTGTTTTGTTTGTAGATGGGAAAAAAATGGACGGAAAAAGAGGTTTGCTGGCCAACAATAGAGAAAGGGATAAAATAGTTATACCACACATACAGGCAGACTTAATAAATCACTGTGCATATCCTAACAGTGCATTAAAGTAAGTAAAAAAAAAAAGTAAGTATAGTAAAAAAAATACTCTTCAAAATATTCATATGCATTTAGAGGGTTATTTACTAAAATCCGAATTGATCTCATTTTTTAAATTAAAAAAAAGTACGACCAAACTCTAATACAGATTTGACCTTATTTATTATTAAAAAATCTTGATTTAATCGGTTCAGGTAAAAACTCAATAAAATAGAGCTAAAACCTGAATCGTACAATTTTTTTCAGGCTTGTTCCCGAAAAGCCCACATTTTTGGGATTTCTGCCCAAAAAGGTCAGATTTTTAGGCTAGTTCCAGCGCAGACCACAGAAACCACAGAAATGGGATACGAAACCTCTGCAGGTCTGACATGCCAGATTTTCAGATTCAGGCTTTTTGCTTCAACAGCCTTTAATACTGTAAATCTCAAAAAAATCGAGTTTTAAAAAAAATCCTGAGAATTTCGAGTTTTGTCCCAAAAGTCATGTTGATAATTTTTCACTGACAGGGATGAATTTAAAAATAACTGTTTCTTGAAGGTTGAAACCTGTTTTGCCAGCCTGTTACCAAAAATGCCTTCCCCTTTAATCAAAAGAGGGGTTGTTTACCAGCTGGAATATATTTTGAAATATTTTAAAACACAGCAAATACTGATGGAGGGTATCCACTAAAGTATGCATACCGTATGTCATGTTTCTTTTTCTATTCTATTTGTTAGATGCAAAAAATTGTAAATGATTGTATTGGATTTTCAGATGCAGTACATTCCACATTAGCCTTCCACTGGAAGCTTGCCAGATTGGATGGAACTGATTATTATAGTGTGCATTCAAATCAAGTTAAGTACAGCAGGCAACACATTGCATTGAAGGTAAGATGTATCCAAAGCAGAAAGTTAAACTAAATGTTAGACAGCAGTAATATGGGAAATGGCTGTAATATTTGAACCAGTTATGATCAAAGCAGAGTCAAATAATTTTTTCAGGTAGATACATTAATAATTAAAGATGGGAAAAGCCCAGGTTAGAGAAATATAGTGCAGTACAAATACTATAATATTAAGCACTATTTTTTCACAAATATTGTACATGCACATTTTGTTGACCAGGTAAATGACTTCACCCTGTGGTTGCCCATATTTTACTTTGAGTAAAGTTGTATTAAGGTTTACCACTTCAGCTGTTGCACTACTGTGGAAAGCAAAAGATGAATTGCATTACACTGACAAAAACACATTTTGTTGCATTTAATAAAAAAATGAAAATTAAAGCCAAGTTCCTATTAGTTGCTGCTTTGGAATGCATTGGTACAATTAGGCACTTGTATTCATAAATGAGTCCCTTTGTCTCTTAAATTAAGGGCACATTGGACTCAATTTGTGGGGAACAGGCACTGTGTGTTGTACTAGCTAGTACTTATATTACTAATTTTTAAACAATACATTGTATATAATGCAATTCCCAGCACCTTGATAAATTTTACTCCATGTTCTCCAAGGGAATTATTTATCAAACTTTGAGTTTTCTTTACCTTGAATGAACTTGAATTCAGAAGAAACTTGAATGTGAAAAACCCGATTCTGCAAGTTCAAGTCCTGCAAGCCAAAAGCTCAAATTGAAAAAAGAACTCGAACCTTAATAAATCTGCACCTGAGTTTGCTTAATAGGTTTAAATTGAAACATCATATAATTATTTTTTATAATTTTGCTCTTTGGTAATAATTTTTTTTTATTTCTTTGAATTAGAGAACAAGAATATAAATATGGAAAACAAGCAGAAGATATAAAATCAATAACTGTGATATGGTGTCGCCAAAAATGGCTGAATCAGGAATCAAATATATGGTAAAGGGTAAGCAAAGCTTTCATGCAACTTATACTTACCACAAAAAGGGACTTTCTTTTAGCTTTGCATATTATAACTCTAGGGAAGAATAATTAATTCAGATAATTTATTATTATTATTACTACTAATTATAGACACATACCTTGACGAATCCAAGGTTTCTTCTCATTTAGTTGGGCTAATTATTCTTCATTTATTCCTTAAATGGATTTAGGATCCCTTCCAGTCTGCATTTAATAACTATTAACACACCATAAATGTGTTACAATGCTCCTTTGGCATACTAACATACTAATGTTTTTGTCCCTTCCAAGTTGGCTGTTAAGGTTCCTGCCCAAGAGTAGCATTTCTAGTAAGGCACTCCATGTTGTTTCAAAGGCCCTGCTAGCCATTCATATCATTTCCATTTTTCTACATATATGGAGATGCAGGTAAAAGGGCCTTTAGTGATACTAATTTGGGAAGAGGACCACAGTGTTCCTTTAGGTTCCATAGAATGGAAAGCCTACAACCTAAAAAAGAAAGATTGAAATGAGATTCATGTAGGAAATTAGAAGGGAAGATGAAGGGTTGCATTAGCCAAATGAAACTAGCAAGGACAATATGCTTTGCAATGAGGATTATGCATGGGGTTAGAACCCAGGTGACATTAAGCATACTCAAACACACAGCTTTTTGGGATCTCAGAACCAATTTTGCAGCCTGCCAAATTCTCTAGCAATTTACCTATTGGTGTGAAGCTCTAAATCTGCTAAAAGAGTGATATAACTTTATTTAGGCACTGCACATACAACATCCAGATATTTGATTGACTGACTTGTAGCTGTGGTTGTCTTGCTTATTATGTCCAATTTTATTGAGATAACATGTTGAAAACTTTAAGAGTTTCCCAATAGAAGTACCCTTGTCAGTGTACCTACTGTTCTGTCATTTGTCCTGCTATACTCCACTTTACTATAAATTCCCCCATTGAGTAAATATTATAGCAACAGCATTGCATAAGCTAACAAACACAAGCTATTTCATTCTATCATTTCTTTTATTTTTAAAACTTAATTACGATATGTTTCAGTCACATAAGTTCTCTGATAGTAGGCAGAGAAGGGCAAGAAGATTGAAAGTAAACAAGGATTTTGATATCCACAGAGATGTCATTAGCAGAGCATAAAGATGTACCAGCCAGTTCAACTAGTTGTGAGACCATTACTACACTCTCACTTGTGCCAATCATTGCCTCTAACAAGAGGATTGAAATTTTTTTTCTACCTTAAATGCAAAATAATAGGTATCATGACACTGGAAGACAGATATTATTTTGACAGGGGCAAGTCAAATACTAGATCCTACTAAAGATAATATGGTGTTATCCAAAAGTAGAACATGCTAACTTTTTTCATGCCTTTATTTCATGGAAAACTAACCAGTATTTCTCTACTATCTTGGAAATATGTTTTGGGGTATTTTCAATGAAAATCACCTTTTTCTAAAACTACTATACAGATATATTGATACATATAGTGAGTTATATAATGTGCATTGCAAATGTGATTTCTGTTATATTAGCCTTTGGAGCAGGCTTTTGGTTAATTGACAAGTTAATTAACACCCTTAACAGAGCACTTTTTTCACTATATTTTCTCTATATAAGGGGTAATTTACAAAACAGAAGGCAGTGCGCAAAATGCAAAAAAAACTGCAAACACCCATTCTTTTAGCATTTTACACATTATGCATTAGTCAGTAATCTATTGGTTTGGGGCGGTAGGAGGTACATATACATTTGTCCTAGTGAGTAGTGATCTTGGGCACAGCACTAGGGAGGATGAAGATAGCAAGTTGTGTGTCAGCAAATTAGAGTTTATAGTTTTTCTACAGTGCCTGAGTCAGATTCTGGAATTTGATGAAAGCTAACAAGTGTGGGAGGCTTGTTTAATATGCAACTTCATGCAGGTTGGGGTAAATGAAGTTAGCAATGATGCGGTGTATGTGCATACACATCTAAACAGAGTTGATTAAGCAATGCTGCAACTATTTGACAATTTGATAACTGTATAGACTGGCCACCACAATAACTAATTAAAATCATAGGATACAATGTTTAGGAGTTGGGAACTCTATGTAAAACTCTATGTAAAAGCTACTAAGCCATAATATTGGCAATGTGCTGATAATTGGTCCCTGTCAGGGCCTAGCAGCTCTAGTAGGTTGGAGTTGGGACCAAGGAGGAAGGACATATACAGAAAAGTCCAATTTGCAGTATCTGAGGGGTTAAGAGAGTTTGTAGTCATATCCAGGCAAAAGATCAGGGCAGGCAGGGAGTAGCAAAGTCAGGAACAAGGCTGGAGGTCAGGAACCAAAAGATCAAGGCAAAACCAAATCAATTTAGAAGCTTTCAGGAACTTTACCAAGAAAGGCCTATATTCGGGCATTGAACCAGGGTCTCTGGCATCCTTTTATTCAGAATTTTCACACAGAAATGCAGTACAATGACTTCAAGCACTGAAAAACATGTTGGTGCTCTATAAACACATATTAATAATAATAATAATAATAATAATAATAATAATAATAATGCTCTGCTATGTCAAAGTGCCCATGGTGCCGCCATCTTGGATTTGAAGAGGAGCGCTCTGCAGTGGATCACACCTGACAGTCCCATGTTAATCATCTTTTTGTTTTTCTCTCCTGTGTTGATTTTAAATCCTGGTAAATAAATAAGCTAAACACTGAATAAGCTAACACATAAATGCAGCGTAATGACTTCACTAAGTGCCCATGGTGCCGCCATCTTGGATGTGTAGAGGAGCGATCCGCAGCGGATCACTACCGACAGTCCCATATCCTGGTAAATTTTTGAATCATAGACTAGTCCATTTAACTGTTTTAAGCTTTTTGTTTTTCTCTCCTGTGTTGATTTTAAATCCTGGTAAATAAATAAGCTAAATAATATTTAATATAATATCAATAAACCAAAAATGCAAATTAGCTCATTATGTTAGGGGGTAGTATGAATTTATTGCATCTGTAATTATGTCTACTTCAGAGCACAAGGGGGTCCAATTTTTTTTTTTAGGAAGGCCCTTTAAAGGGGTTGTTCACCTTTGAGATAACGTTTAGTATGATGCATAGAGTGATATTCTGAGATACTTTGCAATTTGTTTTAATTTTTTATTATTGAAGGTTTTTGAGTTATTTAGCTTTTTATTCAGCAGCTCTTCAATTTTGCATTTTAAGCAATCTGGTAACTAGGTTTCCAAATTACCATAGCAAAGTTGTTCAAATTAACCTATGAAATTGTGACTTTGTTAATTGCATTTGGTAATATCCTTTTCAGGAATGAATGATGATCAGCTAAAAGCAGGCATTGTACTGTAACCTTTACTGCTAAAGATCCAGGTTTGAGAGACTGTGAGATTGTTATTATTTTGTAATAGATGCAATATTAAAGCAAACTGCAGAACAGACATTATTGATGGGATTCTTATTTTACCTAGTTAAAAGCATATTAGAATGATTCCTATATAGTTTTGCTCTTATAAATAGAATATATAGTGAGTAAAAATATAAGTAAAATATGGGCATGGAGCGATCAACACCTGCCTTTGCATTCAAAGGCTTATTGGTAATTCATTGTGTAGCTTCACATTATTCTATAAAGTCTGCTTGTAATTGTTATCTCAGAGGCACCAATAAAGAGTAAGATCACAATTATAGAAGATTTCAATCTGCCAAATGTTTCTTTAACAAGTTTGCTCAAATGAAAGCATAGCTTTACAGTGCACTTGATGAGAAACCCCAACTGCTACACAAGTAATTGAACTCATTCAGTGTGTGGTGGCTGTGTTTTAGATGTGAATCTAAGTTTCTACTTCAATGTGTATCCATCAGTGTGGTAGTGGGTTGCAGGTGCCCTGCTGCTGACCCTTAAAAGCCCTGTTTAAGAGGTCATTATATTTAGACATGAAGAAATAATTCATAGGAGTGCATATAAGGAAGAAGGTTTCAATATTAAAAGCAAGATAAATGGTCGAGAAAATCAAAAGACAATTAACTAAAAAGACTCATAAAGTATGTTGGTGTATTTTAAGATATAAACTGAATATTGGGTGGATCTGGTTCATCTAGCAGCCAAACTATAGTTAGCCTGTTTTATTAAGTTGCTCTCTAGTGCAAAGCTTTGACAATTACAAGTGTCAAATGTATGCAGCATTTTCCCCCAAGTACAATATAATTGCAGGCACCCCCTGCAAAACACCATGCATCAATTAAAGCTAAGCATGTGATTCATTAGGTGCAATGGAACCTTTGATGTTATACTTCTTTAAGACAAGTGTTAATTGTGTCTGTGTGCCTGGTCCTTTGCACTTTCACACGTTTGCATACAAATGATCACAGCATATACTGGCACATTGTGATATGTTTAAAGGGATTCTGTCATGATTTTTATGGTGTAGTTTTTATTCCTAAATTACACTGTTTACACTGCAAATAATTCACTCTACCATGTAAAATTACATTCCTAATCCAACAAAGGTATTTTTGTAGTTGTAATATTGGTGTGTAGGCAGCCATCTCAGGTCATTTTGCCAGGTCATGTGCTTTCAGAAAGAGCCAGTGTTGCACTATGGATCTGCTTATGTATGAGGGAGCTGTTATCTGGTTACCTTCCCACTGTTCTGCTGATGGGCTGCTGGGGGAGAAGGGAGGAGGATAATATCTCTTACTTGCAGTACAGCAGTAAATAGTGACTGAAATTTATCAGAGCACATGTCACATGACTAGGGGCACATAAGGGGGAAATTGACAATATGTCAAACCCCATGTCAGATTTCAAAGTTAATAAATAGTAAAATGTTTGCTGTTTTGAAAAATGGATTTCAGTGCAGAAGTCACTGGAGCAGCACTATTAACTGAGGCATTTAAAAGAAAATATGTTTTCCCGTGACAGTATGCCTTTAAGTTGTAAGGAGTGTGTGTGGGAGCAAAGTACCTTTGTGAAAAGCTTTGCAAGTGTACACAAATTTGCATTCATTTTAGAACTTTTTAGCCTTTTCGGGGTGAATGAACACCTACCTTAAACTGCCTGTATAAAAATGAAATGTGTTTATGACAACACCCATGCCTGTCTAATGCCGACTTTGATGCACATGCAAATTTTGCTTGAATTTCAAACTGCATACATTTTGCACCGGGACTAAGGCTTATGGTTGGAGCAACAACATAATACTGTTCATTGCCAATTTTTAACACCTAAGGGGGGTAAATGTTTAAAGTAACATTTTTGCAAATGTTTAGCACTGCATGCATTGTAAAATCATTCACTGGAATATTGTATCGCTCATTATCACTAAGCAAAGGTTAGTGTTAACACCTGCGAGTTTTGTTAAATATTTTAGTGTGGAAAAGCACTTTGTGATTGCAATATTTATTACGTACACTACACATGTTTGCAAACTTTGCGGAGAAGTCATTGAGGTCTGAAATCAGTAAAAAAGAATGCAACAATGGAAATCTTGGTCACTGATGTTCACAATGGTCTCTGCAAACTTTTTTTGCATTAAAGAAAAAATATGACATTCCTTAGATAGTGGTATATTTTTTTTTAATCTAACTTGTTCAACTTGTTTAATTATACAATATACACTGCATAATGTACAAACTACATAATGTGCAATTTTTTCTGTTGGCACTGGCACAGACAGGGTTAGACTGGGCCAGTGGGACACAGGGAAGAAACACTGTATGCCCCGGCCCTTATGAGCCCCACTGACCGAAGTCTGCTCCCTGCTAGCAACCCCCTGACGCTTCCATAAGTAAAAGGACCACTACATGGCTGACATGCCAGCAGTGTGGGTGGGGTGGAGGAAGCACACCCAGAAGATGGAGGAGTTCAACACTGACTGGGGCCCTGAGATTGCAGCCCGGTGAGCCCGAACAGCCCTGTCCGACACTGGGCACAGATGCTATGGATTTCAAAACATAGTATATATTCTGTAAGCTTGCAGAATCCCAAACAGACTCTGTCTTTAGGCAGTTTATTTACACACAGACAAGACCATTTCAGCATACAAAACATCAATCATAAAAATAAATCCTGCCCACTGGGCACTACCTTCACACATTTGATGAGTTCAGTCACTAAACTGGGCCCTTGTGGACTACCTGTAAAAACACATAGGTTGGGGTCACCCCTGTACTCTCTGTCACTTGGTCACGGGCTGCCTCCCTGCAGTGGCAGGCAGCACCCCCAGTCCCTTCCTCCTCACACAGACAGGTAGCCTTCCTGCTCTGTGAGAGCTGCTTAATAGTACTACATCAGCTAGAGTACTGGATATGAGTACCAGGCTTGTCTGTCCCTTCCAGAATACTCCAGCTTCCAAGATATGGTCACCAAAGTCTTTAAATAGAGAAACCCTTCTCTGTTTATTAATACCCTTCCTGGTGCCTACATCTCCTACTGGGGAGAAATCAAAAAAAAAAAAAAAAAATATATATATATATATATATATATATATATATATATATATATATATATATATACTAGACATTAAGCCCGTTAAATTAATGGGCGCTAGAACATATGTAGTCAAACATTTATAAAAACAGAATTGTTCTAGTCTAAAAAAAAAATTCGCCAGAGACGGTCCGTGGGGCACATGCGCAGTAGCGCAATCCCACAGACACAGGGACTGGACGCAGAGACACTTCAACTTTATTATATACGATACGCTATTATGCGCTATTATGCGCTATTATGCACTATTATGCACTATTATACGCTATTATACACTCCCTGCACTGTGTTAATAACTCCCTGCACTGTATTAATAACTCCCTGCACTGTATTAATAACTCCCTGCAATGTGTTAAAAACTCCCTGCACTGTGTTAATAACTCCCTGCACTGTGTTAATAACTCCCCGCACTGTATTAATAACTCCCCGCACTGTATTAATAACTCCCCGCTCGGTGGCAGTGCATGCGCGTTGGGAGGAACCAGGAGCTGCGGTGTTTGTTTGCGGCCGAGCTGACTGGAAGTGGGTGACAGGAATGATGAGTCTGGGGGAATCCAGTCAGTGAGTCCATGCCAGCGCCGCTTCCCGCAGCCGGAATGGAGTTCGCCGAGCTGATTAAGACCCCCCGGGTGGATAATGTGGTTCTGCACCGGCCTTTCCACTCCCCTGTGTTGGGCACCCTCTGTCTGACCGGCCACCACCTCATCCTCAGCTCCCGGCAGGACAACAGCGAGGAACTCTGGCTCCTACACTCCAACATCGACTCCATAGACGGTCCGTGGGGCACATGCGCAGTAGCGCAATCCCACGGACACAGGGACTGGACGCAGAGACAATTCAACTTTATTATATAGGATATATATATATATATATATATATATATATATATATATATATATATATATATATATATATATATATATATATATATATATATATATATATATATATATATATATATAACCAAAGGAATGGTGCACTCCGTAGACAAAATTAATACCTGTGTACCTGCATGGGAAATAAGCAGTGAACAAGGATTGCAGCACTCACAGGGTTTTAGTGAAAAAACAAAAAAACATTTTTATTATTAAGCCTCAACATTTCGATCCCCCACAGGGATCTTCGTCATGTTTGTTTGTTTTTTCTCCTGACGAAGATCCCTGTGGGTGATCAAAACGTTGAGGCTTAATAATAATTTTTTTTTTTTTGTTTTTTCACAAAATTGGGCGTTTGTTTTGGGAATATCTCTCCTTTAAAAGCCTGATTTCTGGCTGGGGAGGATTTAGCCCTCAGTGAAAAAACAGCGTTCAATGGACTTTGATTACAGGTAATGCTAGAATGCACATAAAAAATAAATAAAACAAGTTAGGGACCGACATTCGGGGTTTACCTTGACGTGGTATGGTGGCTTATCAATTTTATGATCATAACTTTGTAACAAAATAACCCCTGTTTTGGGTACATATGCAATAGCATTTATTATACTTATATATATAAATATACTTTAAAGCCTTTAGAGTGCTCCCACAACCCCCCTGTTTTGATAATATATATATATATATATATATATATATATATATATATATATATATATATATATATATATATATATATATATATATATATATATATATATATATACACATGGAAAATAGCAGCGCACTCCTGGGGTTTCATCAATACAAATTTAGTTTATTGATTCATCATTGTAATAATCGACGTTTCGGCTCGTGTCCAGAGCCTTTATCAAGGTGATATATATATATACATGTAGAAAGCTGACGCACACTGGGATTTATCAAAATAAAACTCGTTTTATTGGATCGACGTTTCGGTCCACACACGGACCTTTATCAAGATTATATATATATATACTGTAAATAAACAAAAAGAGTCTGCACTCATAGGGCTTGTGAAGAAAAAAGTGAATTTAATCAACGTTTCGGCTCTTAAACGTGAGCCGTCTTCAGGAAGTGAAAGCCAAACACTTCCTGAAGACGGCTCACGTTTAAGAGCCGAAACGTTGATTAAATTCACTTTTTTATTCACAAGACCTATGAGTGCGGACTCTTTTTGTTTATTCGTATTCGTGACTTCATGTTCCAGCACCTAGGCTTTAATCAGGTATTCTGAGTGCACCGACTATTTTTGGTTTATATATATATATATATATATATATATATATATATATACACACAGTATATATATATATATATATATATATATATATATATATATATATATATATATATACACACAGTATATATATATATATATATATATATATATATTAGAGAGAGAGAGAGAGACAAATACAGCCCCTGATGCTGGCTGTCCATCAAAGTAATATGTAGTATACCAGGCACAATACACAAAAAACAGTAGCAGTAGAAATATATGTTGGGTTCTTGAGGACAGAGACACAATACTTTAGATAAGTTGAACAAACTGTCACTGCCAAATGAACAGAATGTACATAATTAATTGTGTCCTCTATGGTCATTATTAGAATGTAGTGATTTTTTTTCTTTTAGGTTGCTTATTAATGTAAAAATATACTCGTTTTATCTGAAATATCTTTTCAACCCGGCACTATGTGGAATAAAGCTTAATATTTTTCTAAATCAATACAGTTATGCTGCAGATATTTTCTCACACATGTTTTATTACTTTTTAAATCTGTGTTCTGAAGATCTGAGTGTTTTTGTTCTCAGTCCAGGCACCTAGAGAATCCTTACTTTTAACAGCAAGCAGATGAATGTGAAAGATCCATTTCAACATTCAAAGCATGAAGGCGATGGATCAATGTTGCATTACAACAAGTCAACTCCAATTATTAGAGTTGAGCCTTTCATTTACCAGCCACTAAATGTAACTATGTAATATTAACCACAATGAATTGAAGCAATGCTGTAATTAAGTCACTCTAAAATTTCTATTGTCAAGCATAGTTATTTATAGAAGTTACCCCATAGTTAATTTTGCAAATCAAATCTCTTTGGTAAGGAATAATTACCAGGACATTTAAATGCTTCTAAAAGCACTCCCAATAAATCCCTATTATTTCAAGCCCAGCACTATTTTCCTGAATACATTTTTTTTTCTGGAAATGTACACAGTACCTTGGAAGGAGGAGCATATGGTTCACTGTAAAATTATAGTATTAAATTATTGTTACTTTATGGCTACTTTATGGCCAATCTTTTGGACAAGACTCATCACTTTATTACAAGGTTACAAATATATAAAATGATTAATAAATTAGTCATCCTGATAAAGTTAGAATATTGATAAGGATGCATGGGGTAGAAAAGGTGGGAAAAGTGTTCAGGCTCCGAAAAGGGTTCAGGTTCAGTATGGTGATGAGCTTAGTGGCCTTCATGCTTGACTACTTGTGTAATCTAGATCAACAAATTATAATTAGTCCCAAATTTCCCACTAACAAGCTTTGCCTGGGCACCCATTCAGAGCCTAGGAAAATGTACACACAAATTTTAAAATTTGCATTTTTTTCAGTAAATAGAAATAAGGTGGCTACGATTCAGTTTCAAAATAAAGTTTTAAAAAAATCAACATTCTAGCCAATGTGCACTAGAATTTCAGCATGCATCTTGTTTTGCTGGGAAAAAAATATTGTTCTTTTACAGGAAAAAAACACCTACTGACTCCAATGCATTTTGGAAAATATTGGCAAAATGTATAGTGGTTCCACAATTTTTTCGGGAACTTGAATATGGGCAGTTCAGTCGTGGGAATAATCAAAGCCCTTCAAAGGCACACCATAAGGATGCTGTCTTAGTCCTAAGCTTTTTTCGTTATACACTTCAGACTGCTAATTTTCTGAAAATGCTACCAAAAATAGGAACAAAGGCACACTCAATTCAATGCTTCTGCAAAAAAACTCCAAACTTTTTGGGGCCAAGCCCCTTCATCAAGTGCTATTAATCTTCTTTACATACTGTAGCTGCAAAGTCTTCAAGTTTGCAAATGACACAACAGTGCTCAGCCTCATACAGAATGATGGTGAAACAGAATACGGACAGCTAGGGGCAGATGTATCAAGGGTCGAATATCGAGGTTTAATTAACCCTCGATATTCGACTGCCGAATTAAAATCCTTCAACTTCGAATATCAAAGGATTTTGCGCAAACGAAGGAATAATCGTTTGATGGAACGATTAAATCCTTCGAATCAAACGATTCGAATGATTTTTATCCATCGATCGAAGGATTATCCTTCGATCAGAAAATTGTTAGCAAGGACCTTTCCCATAGGCTAACATTGGCCTCGGTAGGTTTTAGGTGGCGAACTTGAAGGTCGTAGTCGAAGGTCGAAGTAGCCAAAAAAAAAACATTCGAAAAATCGAATTTTTTTTCCTCTATTTTCCTCTATTCCTTCACTCGCCCCCTAGTGTGCGTTATGATTAAGTACAGCAAAAGTCATGACCTTGTTGTTAACACAACAAAAACAAAAGAGATGATCATTGATTTCAGAAAACAACATCAACATGATCCATTGCAAATTGAAGACGTAAAAATTGAGCAGGCTGAGAGTATAAAATTCCTAAAAATCAAGGTTTAATAAATAGTCCCCTAAAAGTCATGTTACATTCAAACACTGCATAAATTACATTGACATTATTGGATGGGGGTGATGACATTTTTTTTAAAAAAAAATATGCTCATATTTGAATTTGAAACTATGGTTGAGATTCATTTTGGTATTGGGCTAAAATTTAGGCAGGCAAAATTATTCTGTGAATCTAACAATGATTATTATTTTTTTGTAGGTGTTTGAAAAAAAATCCTTAAGTAAGGTCGCTGAAGCCATGAAAGAACATTTCAGAGAAAAGTCAATAGTTGATTTATTCTCACATTATTAAATGCCATTACTACTTTTCCATATTCTCTTTACATAGTTACATAGTTAAATTGGGTTGAAAAAAGACAAAGTCCATCAAGTTCAACCCCTCCAAATGAAAACCCATCATCCATACACACACCCCTCCCTACTTTTAATTAAAATTCTATATACCCATACCTATACTAACTATAGAGTTTAGTATCACAATAGCCTTGGATATTATGTCTGTCCAAAAAATCATCCAAGCCATTCTTAAAGGCATTAACTGAATCAGCCATCACAACATCACCCGGCAGTGCATTCCACAACCTCACTGTCCTGACTGTGAAGAACCCTCTACGTTGCTTCAAATGAAAGTTCTTTTCTTCTAGTCTAAAGGGGTGGCCTCTGGTACGGTGATCCACTTTATGGGTAAAAAGGTCCCCTGCCATTTGTCTATAATGTCCTCTAATGTACTTGTAAAGTGTAATCATGTCCCCTCGCAAGCGCCTTTTTTCCAGAGAAAACAACCCCAACCTTGACAGTCTACCCTCATAATTTAAGTCTTCCGTCCCTCTAACCAATTTAGTTGCACGTCTCTGCACTCTCTCCAGCTCATTTATATCCCTCTTAAGGACTGGAGTCCAAAACTGAACTGCATACTCCAGATGAGGCCTCACCAAGGACCTATAAAGAGGCATAATTATGTTTTCATCCCTTGAGTTAATGCCCTTTTTTATGCAAGACAGAACTTTATTTGCTTTAGTAGTCACAGAATGACACTGCCCAGAATTAGACAACGTGTTATCTACAAAGACCCCTAGATCCTTTTCATTTAAGGAAACTCCCAACACACTGCCATTTAGTGTATAACTTGCATTTATATTATTTTTGCCAAAGTGCATAACCTTGCATTTATCAACGTTGAACCTCATTTTCCAGTTTGCTGCCCAGTTTTCCAGTTTAGACAGATCACTTTGCAAAGTGGCAGCATCCTGCATGGAACCTATAGTTCTGCACAATTTAGTATCATCTGCAAAAATAGAAACAGTACTTTCAATGCCCACCTCCAGGTCATTAATAAACAAGTTGAAAAGCAAGGGACCTAGTACAGAGCCCTGCGGTACTCCACTAACAACACTGGTCCAATTAGAAAATGTTCCATTTACCACCACTCTTTGTAGTCTATCTTTTAGCCAGTTCTCTATCCAGGTACAAATACTATGTTCCAGGCCAACATTCCTTAATTTAACCAGTAACCTTTTGTGTGGCACTGTATCAAATGCTTTAGCAAAGTCTAAGTAAATCACATCCACTGCCATCCCAGAATCGAGGTCTCTACTTACATTCTCGTAAAAAGAAATTAAGTTAGTCTGGCAAGATCTATTACGCATAAAACCATGCTGGCACAAACTCATAGTATTATGATTTGCTATGAAGTCCAGTATCTTATCCTTTATTAACCCTTCGAAAAGCTTTCCTAATACTGACGTCAGACTAACTGGCCTATAGTTTTGAGGCTGAGAACGGGATCCTTTTTTGAATAGAGGCACCACATTAGCAATTCGCCAGTCTCTCGGCACAATGCCAGATCTCAATGAATCCTGAAAAATTAAGTAAAGAGGTTTGGCAATCACAGAGCTAAGCTCGCTAATTACCCTGGGATGAATACCATCTGGCCCTGGACCTTTGTTAATCTTAACATGTTCAAGTCTCTTTTGAATTTCTTCATGTGTGAACCATGCATCATTAGTTGTATTACTAGAATTGGGAGTGTTAAGAAGGAAACCTTCACTTACTGGTTCTTCATTTGTGTACACAGATGAAAAATACGAGTTCAGAATCTGCGCTTTTATTTTGTTTTCATCAACCAGCTGACCCCCCTCTGATAGTAAGGGTCCCACCCCTTCCTGCTTCATTTTTTTACTATTGACATATTTAAAAAATAATTTTGGATTTTTTTTACTGCTTGCTGCAATATCCTTTTCTATAGCAATTTTAGCTTGCCTTATAGCTTCTTTGCATGATTTATTGGCCTCCTTGTACCTTATAAATGTTTCGGCTGTACCAGCTAACTTGAAAGCCTTAAAAGCACGTCTTTTCTTACCCACCTCAACACCAACGCTTCTATTGAACCAAAAAGGTTTTGCTTTGCAACGACGTTCCTTGCTTACAAGTGGAATATACTGACAAGTATATTTATTAAGCAGCATTTTAAAGACTTCCCATTTTTGTTCTGTGTTTAACCCTGTGAAAAGCATTTCCCACTTAATATGTTGCAGAGATGCCCTTATACTGTCAAAGTTTGCACGTCTGAAATTTAGTGTTTTAGTTACTCCCTTATAGAATTGCTTCTGCAACAGAATCTCAAAGGAGACCATGTTATGATCACTATTCCCTAAATGCTCACCCACACAAATGTTAGAGATGAGTTCAGTATTGTTAGTTATTACAAGGTCCAAAAGAGAGTTATTCCTAGTAGGTTCTTGAACGAGCTGGAATAAAAAGTTGTCATTCAGCATATTTACAAACCTACTAGCTTTTTCTGTTTTAGCAACCCCATTACCCCAGTCAATGTCTGGATAATTGAAGTCACCCATAGCAACAACTTGACCCAGCTGTGAAGCCGCTTGTATCTGCAAGAGTAGCTCGGCTTCATACTCAACACTTATACGAGGTGGTTTATAGCATACACCAATGATAATTCTTTTTGATACCTTTTGCCCAGTCGAAATCTCTACCCAGAGTGATTCTACACCCTCACCAGTGCCAGCTATTTTTATTTCTTTAGCGCATGGCTTTAATTCAGGCTTTACATACAAACACACTCCTCCACCCTTTTTAATCCCTCTATCCCTCCTAAAAAGGGTGTAACCATTTAAATTCACAATCCAGTCACATGTTTCATCCCACCAGGTCTCAGTGATACCAATTATATCATAATTTTTAGAGCATGCAATTAATTCTAGGTCTCCCATTTTACCTGACAAACTCCGTGCATTTGCCAGCATACAGCGGAGGTTATTACTTTTACTTTTGAAATGTGCATTACTTGGTAAAGCATTATACGTTAAGTTAGTATTATTCTGTTTTCCTTGTAACAGAGGGACCTCCTTAGCTGGTAAACTGTATGCCCCCCTCACTCCTCCCCCATGACCCCTTACTAACCCCACTGCCCCGTCTACACTAGCTTCCCCATAATCCTTTCTCTCACCCACCCCCCCCCTTGCCTAGTTTAAACACTCCTCCAACCTCTTAGCCATTCTTTCCCCTAGCATCGCGGACCCCCTTCCATTGAGGTGCAAACCGTCACGGCTGTATAAGTTGTACCCCAACGAAAAGTCAGCCCAGTGCTCTATGAACCCAAACCCTTCCTTCCTGCACCAAGACTTTAGCCACGCATTAAGCTCCCTAAGCTCCCGCTGTTTTCCTAAACTTGCACGTGGCACAGGCAAAATTTCAGAAAAGATTACATTGGAAGACCTTTCCTTGATCTTAGAGCCTAGATCCCTGAAATCATTCTTTAAGGTCTTCCATCTACCATTTATTTTGTCATTAGTACCGATATGCACTAAGACAGCTGGGTCGTGCCCAGCCCCACCCAATAATTTGTCTATCCGATCAACCACATGCCGAACCCTGGCACCAGGTAGACAGCAAACTGTTCGGTTGTAGCGATCCGGACGACAAATTACCCTATCCACTTTCCTAATAATTGAGTCCCCTACAACCACAATCTGCTTAGGCCTGACTCTACTCTCCCCCCCACCACTACTAGAGAAACTGTAGATCTTGACACATTGATTCTATATACTCATTGCATATTATCACTTATCTTTCAGGATATTGACTGGTATACAATTATATATAGAATAGAACAGAATGGCCTTAGAACCAGACATCTAAGGCTATCTGGAGAACATAAATGTTTCTGAATGCCAAGGTAAAGCAGTACCAAGATCAGCGCTTAGAATAAAATCAAGGGAACAAGAGGCATAAAAGGGCTTTGATTATTCCCACGACTGAACAACATACTATCAAAAGGGCAAAATATTAGAATAGACAGTCAGTCCACAACCATTGTCTGTCTGGGCAGAAGAACCCAGGGGCAGGCACATATTTATGTAGAGGACAGTGCAGGTTGTGCAGGGCCCCTTACACTTTGTAAATCATGTGCAACTTACATTTGAGTTTTTCTGTCATCAATGTGTGTGCAAACTATATCTTTTTTGGTGTTAACAATAGGAAAAACCCACAAAAGAAGACTAGTAATTCTCATGTTGCATCTCATTCAGCAAAATGTAATTAATCAGCATTTTGATGCAAAGTGAAAGTATAGAGAAGAGTTCATTGATGCAAGTACCTTTGTGAGTAGAGCTTATATTAGCAAAGTTTGGCACTTTCCACTTGTGTTCTTAAATGAGCCCTGTAATATCTTATTTTATTTGATAAATTTAGACCTTCTGCAAATATAGAAACATACAATGTTAATGCAAAGATGTCCACTTAGATGAATATTTGTTTAGGCTGAAAGGCAAGTCTTCATAAAAATTCTCTGTTAACTACCGTATATACTCGAGTATAAGCCGACCCGAGTATAAGCCGAGGTACCTAATTTTACCTACGAAAACTGGGAAAACTTATTGACTCTAGTATAAGCTAGACACAACTACAGCCCTGTCTCCCAGCAGCGCACATTCTGCCAAATCGACCCCCCCAGCGATCAACCGGACTTCTTTGCAAAGTTGATGGTGACAGAGAATTGCCAAACGGATAACTGTGTGCATTGTCCCACTGTCCCACTACCATGTGCAGAGGGTGCTGTTTGATATTGCCATCACTGTTAATCTTTCGTATAATCAACAGAGGGCGCTGTGTGATATTGCAGTCACTGTTATTCTTTCACATAACCAACAGAGGGTGAAGTGTGATATTGCAGTCACTGTTAATCTTTCATATAACCAACAGAGGGCACTGTGTGATATTGCAGTCACGGTTATTCTTCCATATAACCAACAGATGGTGCTGTGTGATATTGCAGTCACTGTTATTCTTTCATAAAACCAACAGAGGGTGCTGTGTGATATTGCAGTCACTGTTAATCTTTCATATAACCAACAGAGGGCACTGTGTGATATTGCAGTCACTGTTATTCTTCCATATAACCAACAGATGGCGCTGTTTGATATTGCAGTCACTGTTATTCTTTCATATAACCAACAGAGGGTGCTGTGTGATATTGCAGTCACTGTTATTCTTTCATATAACCAACAGAGGGCGCACTGTTATTCTTTCATATAACCAACAGAGGGTGCTGTGTGATATTGCAGTCACTGTTATTCTTTAATATAACCAACAGAGGGCGCACTGTTATTCTTTCATACAACCAACAGATGGCGCTGTGTGATATTGCAGTCACTGTTATTCTTTCATATAACCAACAGAGGGCGCACTGTTATTCTTTCATATAACCAACAGAGGGCATTGTGGGATATTGCAGTCTCTCCCCAAGTGTACTGTTGGTATAGGAATGATTAAAAATGACTGCAATCTCAGATACTCGGGTTGGATACCGCTGACCCGAGTATAAGCCGAGGTAGACTTTTTCAGCACATTTTGGATACTGAAAAACTCGGCTTATACTCGGGTATATACGGTACTTTCATTGCTCTTGGTTTGAATTTTGGAATATTTTGCAGAGAACTTGTTTGAGAATTTTTCTGTATTATTTAGAACATGTTTCTAAGTCTCCCTAGCCTTTATGATTTCTAGTTTTCTATTGTTTTAATCCTTTGTATTTCTTGTGGGGGATAAGGAATTTTGTATAGACCACAACAGCAACAGACTAAAGAGCATAGTATCAAAATATAGGCAGCATTCCATTCAAGGCGCATTCTGCAAAATGTAGCGCCGAGGCCTGCGATACTTTCAAATTGCCCCAAGCAGTGAACAAAGTGCAAAAACATTATTTTTTTACAGTGCATGGGGCATTGTAAATAGGGCAAACACTAGTGCAGTATGCATAGTACTGTTTCAGGCACAATTCACATTATTTTTTTAACAGATAATGCAGTTTTTTCCAGTAACGTAACTAGAGGGGGAGGGCCCTGTGCGGGACGTGCAGCCGGGGCCCCCGCCCCCCTCCATATGGCCGGAACTCCGTCGAAGTCAGTGGTGCGCAAGCTGCTGGGGGGGCCTGAGGGGGTGCGGGCCCTGGCCCAATTGCACCCCCTGCTCCACCGGTAGTTACGTCACTGGTGTTTTCCCAAAAATTGTGTTTACTAGGGGGAGTTACACTTGGCGCAATTGCCACTGTTACTGTAAAACACAAACAATTGTGCATTGACAAGAATTGGACACAATTTTTCTAAAAATCTGAAGACTGATTGTCACCATTTCAGTCTTCAATGTTGCTGTAGTGCAAGAGTTCCCAAAAACCAACAAAATTATTGACAACCGAGACTTAATTAGCTGAAGCCCACCCTTTGGAAAAAATAACTATAATTAAGAGCTACCTATAGCCACAAATAAACTTTCTACATCTCTCTGCTGAAAGTCAGAACCAATTTTCTTTTCCAAACTGTTCCAGTTCTCCGAGATTTAAAGAAAGACATGGATGTCAGTTGGGTTCATGTGGCTGCATGGTCTGCTTGGGCAGTTATAGTCAAATATATAAATATATCTATATAGCTGTCACTTTCTCACATCAGATAGAGATACTGTAAGAAAAATTTTCACCTATATTAAAAGCTGTTAAGCTTTCAATATAATACTAGCATAACATTTGTGCAATACAGCCCTGAGACTTGCTATGGGGTTAAGTGCTTTATTTGGTTCACAGCAGCAATTGTTAGTAGAGAAGAGAATGCAAGGGTGGAGAGATTTGCACGTTACTGACAAATGGAAGACAAGAATAAGAACAGACCAGCACCTACAACAGCCGGCAGCACCCTGGGCCCATCGACTGGAGGCTCTGTTCATCTGGTTTCCACACTAGCACAGCACTGCAGCAGCACGAGAGCTGAGAGGCGTGGGAGGGGCGGAGCCATGGTGGCAGATAGGATGGAGAGGTCCTAGAGCCCGCTGGATTGTACGGAACGCATTTTAGGACATCCTGCGACGTAATACCCTTCCTTCCTGCTATGTCCTATGCCTTCTGAATGGCGCATTGGGTGCTTTTACTGTCACTCATCATCCAAATCTGCAGTCACACCTCCGTCCTCTACCCTCCCTTCTCAGCCGTCAGTTATGCTAACTCTGCCCTGAGCCCTCAGCCTTTAGCCCTCAGCCTTCAGCCCTCAGCCTTCAGTCCTCAGCCTTCAGTCCTCAGCCTTCAGTCCTCAGTCCTCTTTCTTCTGCCCTCAGGACTGAGGACTTAAGGCGGAGTTAGCATCACTGACAGGGAGGGTAGAGAACAGAGGTTTGACTGCAGATTTGGACGATGAGTGACCTGATGCGCCATTCAGAAGGTATAGGACATCGCAGGAAGGAAGGGTATTTCGCCACAGGATGTCCTAAAATGCGTTTGTAGGATTGATCGAAATAGCTTAGTTACATCACTGCCCAAGTCTTCAACGTCCCCTCCTCTCTGGTCAGTCGCGGTCTACCAGGAACATTACCGGGATCTACCAGTAGACCGCGATCGACGTCCTAGGCACTCCTGTGTTATACTGATAAAAAAAATACCTGTATAGTGTTTTGATGGGTTATCCATGGGGGTCCAGGAGGAATTCACGTATTATTTTACCTCTATTTGTAATACAGCTGTTAATATTGACTTTAAACAGCAGTTTTAAGCATTACCACTCCATAAGGCAGAATAGCATTCAACTGCTCAATACAGTCAAACAGAAAATGACCTATGATTTACCTTTGATAACTGTGTCAATTCCTGACAGCAAAGTTTCGTTGAATTGTAAAAATACCAAACTTTTGGAAAATATTCCGGTTTCCTGGTTTGATGTATAATACACTGTGCCCCTGTGTATTTTTTTGTATGCGTCTTCTAGCACTCATAATGATGACAGTCTAAATGCATTAACTGTCCTAGTATAAATGTAGCCAGAGACAGCATTCCAGTTCATTTATACAGCATATTGCAAGTACATAAAAAATACTGTGACACTGAAAATTATACAATTATGCTCTGTCATAATTCAGATTCTTGGAGTCTTCATAATTTAATAAATACATTTAAAAATCACATATTTAAACTGGGGTGTAAAAACATATCCAGAAATCTGGACAGATGTAGCATTTATTAGGTAGAAGATACCAAATTATCGATTCTTTGAAAACTGGCTACTCAATAATTTTTTTTTCTTCATCAGCCACAGCTTCATAAATAATAAACTTTACCAGAAGAAATTTGTTATGAACCTAATAAATTAGATTTCATTTAAAAATCAAAAAGGCAATAACTGTAACCTCCCTTAACAATGGAAGCACATTGAAATGTATTTACATGAAAGGGAGATTTAATTTAAAAATGAAAAAAAGCATCTTTGCTTAATAGCAGCAAAGCGATTATTTTTTGTAGCCTACCCTGCCTTTGAAATAGGTACATGCAAATCTTTAAAGGCCCATGAAAATTTGAACAAAGAAAGTTCATTTGGTACTAGCATGGGACGTCAGACAAGATGTTCTGATACATAAAACCGGGGATTTCTTCCTTAACAGTTGCTACTGGCTTACAGCATTTTGCTGGAAATAAAAGGACTGTTATAATTAGATATGTAATCTCTTTGGACACTGCTAAATGTAAAAAATGTTTATTATGAATTTCATGATCTATATAAAGAAGCTAGACTGTTGATTGAGGTTTTCATTTATAATATCCTATTTTTCCTTTCATTCCTATGTATTACAGTAATAAATAAACATCTGCAATTGTATTTAAAATATGTGTTTTATCCATTCACTAGTTTACTGAAAAGAATGGGCTTTATGGTCCTGATATGTGTAGCACTCTAGACTTACTGGGAAAAAGTATTGACTTGTTCTGGAATAGTCTGTAGATTAGGTCATTGGTTGGCTAGTTGGATGACAGCAATGTGACTTACACATTCATGGGAAACTGTACAATCATCATAACAAAGCCAAATATTACCAAACCCTCAATATCCCCAAAGCATTTTATTTAAGGAAAACTGACATGTTTTAGTTAATTGTATAAAATCAATCAATTTCTTTGGTAAAGATCCCTTCTCTTGTACGAATCCTACTAGAAATCTACTAACACAATACTGAAGGCCTTTGTATCATTAGTTTCTCTCAAGGACTAATGAAAACTGCCACTGGGGAAAGAGAGTATTGTGTTTTCCGAGATGGGTTCTTAGTGGACTGCTTATATGTTTTAATAACTTTGTAAGAGGTTGGAAAGTGGCTTACTTTCAACTTCTCAGTTTTTCTCTGTGTATTGAAGGAATTACAAAAAACATAGATATTTTTTTAAAACAATAGTCGAAAAGTATGCCCAGCACAAGCACTATTCATTGAACCCATAAAAAAAGGTAAAATAAAATTAAACAACTAATGAAGCTCTGTCTTTACTGTAACACACAAAGGTGAGAGTTTTATTACTTGGTAAGTAATACTGATTAGAATAATGGAAAGAAATTCTCAGGAAGTTACCATACATAATCCTTCACTTTGGGACCACCAAGTTTGGCAACTCCCAGAGTTTTCATAGCTCTAGCAGATGGGAATGTTATTACACTGGTTTTTGGTTCCAGTCATTTGTATCTAAAGCTCTCTAAATATGATTTGTTCAACCTGCATTTTGCAATTGTTTATGATATATTTCTGTATTGTTTAAAAAAATGGCAAAAAAGCATTATGGAATGCTAACAAAATAGCAAACTGTGAAATTGAATGTTTATTAATGTGAGAGCTTTGTCTCACGAATAAACATTTCCATTACAAATTCCCAGTTTAACAGAACATAGAATAGCTGAAATAAAATAAAGTATATATACTGTATATTCTTATATTTTCTGTATGAAAAATGTCGTTTCTAGCTGAAATAATGGAGTAATTTTAGAAAAATCCTAAAATCTGCATTTATTTATTCATCCATTCTTTTATTTTCTAATGTATTTGATTTTGTAATGTTTAATAAACTGATCATAGCTAATTGCAGATTTGCTTCTCTGAGCAACTGCGTTGTTGCAATTTAAAAACCTTTTACAGAAAATCACCCCTGTATTTTTTTTTAAATGATTATTAGCCTTATATGCATTGACTATTGAAATGTGTGAACAACATATTCATATAAAATCAGATTAACCACCCGATCTAATAATAATTTAAATGAATCATGTTGAATGGATCATAAGGAGAGAGCATATGGTTTCATTAATTATCCATTAATCTAATTCCATGCAACCTTGGAAAATAACACAGGTTTTCTGTACACATTCAGTCAATTAATGTGGATATGCATGAAATAGCCTCATAAATAACTTTGACAGTGGAAAGTTCTAAAGTAAAATTAGCTTGAACGCATTTTGCTATCTTTTACCCAAAGACAATTGTCTGCAGATCACACATTATAGTATTATCTTTTATGGTTTCAGTACAGAAAGCTATGGTTATTGCATGAATAGAAAAGATAATGAAAAGGTTTTGGGATCTTTTATGTTCAGCTTATGCTCTCTATGGAACAATACAGCATTGAATTGCAGCGTGCAAAATGCTTATGAACTGGAGACTGTATGTCAGAATGCAAGAAGGGGTGGTCAGACTGCTTAATCACTGTCATGTAAATGCTAGGGAATCAAAGTACTATACAAGATATTTAATTTAGCACTGGAAATTTAGAATGCCTCCTCCTGTCTCCAGAACAAAGATATGTTGGAAATTCTAGAAGAAATAAATTTATAATGGCTATGCTATTCAGTTGTACACGATATGGTGTTCTCTAGCAGAGCTATGAATTTGAATTATGCCTTGCATTCAAATCTAATGCTAGTGATAATAGAAATAATAATATAATTTGATATATGCCATGTATATTGTTTAGCACTAAAAACAAGTCATTTTTTTTGCAAAGTATGTATCAAAGAATAAGGGATAACAAACAAGGGAAAGTAAGGGGCCCAAATTATTAAGTATCGGTAAATTAGCAATACTTTTGAATTTAAAAATGTATGTTTTTTACTGAAACTGTTCTATCTCACATAAATATCCTTCTTTCCTGTATGTGATTTACAGCAGGAAGTAAAAATTTGTATTGGTGATAGAGCTAACGTATCTGGAAAACAAAAAGCAGCTCTCCTTATACAGCTACAGCACTAGTATCTATCTCAGGTGTCAAACAGAACAGATCACTACCACCACCACCACATTAAACAATATGATGTTCAACTGCTCTGTGAGTGATAAAGGCTGTTAAAATTAGATGAGGGCCATCTCTTGCAGTGATCATGGTTTCTGATCCTTGAAATTTGATTGCTTGTTCTTTGCTCATGAGCATATTGGTACACTAAGCTAAATAAGAGAGCAATACCATCTACACTGAAAATTCCTGGCTTGGAGAGGGGCAAATACTTACAAGGGCAAGATGACCTATCTACAAAGCAGCATGTCTCCAATATGTTGATTTGATACAGTGTTAAATCAGGTCAGATGGTTTCATAATTTCTGTCCTCATCTGCAATAATATAGGAATATGGGATCTATTACCCAGAACTGCTAAAAACACAAATACATGTAATTTAAAGTTAAATACATAACTGTATCCCTGTTTTTTGTGGTGATTTAAAAATAAATACAACACAAAATTGTTTCATATTTAAAAAGGCCTTTTTACAAAAAAAGTACCGGTATGTGCTATTGGATTTACTTTCATTGAAATATTGTGATTTTAAGTACTAAAGTCTGTCCCTCTGGCTAATATAAAGTGCTGGGGCTAAATTGCAACATTTCAATTACCCATAACAAACAATGAGATATTTCATTTTCTTAATTGTAGACTGCTCAAAGCTAATTGCTTGTGCTATTGTGCAGTGTAGCACCTAAATTAACAAATTAGCCCCGCTTAGCAAATGAATAAACAGAGGCCAGATTTTTACTCCTGCATTTCTTCCTGTTACCTTCTTGTTTTCATTCTATGTGATTAATAAGTAACATCAACATATCACAAAATATTGCTTCAAGGTAAAATATGTAAAAGGGCAATAGTTACAGATATGTATATGCTACTTTGGTAAGAATCCTTTATAGGTCTGTAGGGACCCATAGGGGTAATGTGAGCCTATGGCTTTAAATCCCTACAGTTCCTGGTCTCCCTAGTTTCTGGGCAGATGTCCATGTAGCTAGTTGGAATTTACATATCCCAGTTATTGGCCAAGAGGTGCTGTGACCACTTCCTGTCACACTTTGGTATAGTGGATCTTCCTCTTTGGCTCCTGGTGTCTGCCTGGGTACACCAAGGCCCACTAAAGCCAAGTTGCCCTAGAGGGACCAGTACCTCTAGAGAGAGATAAGTCTGGGAGCAGGGACCCCCTGAACAAGGCTAGTTAGTGACAGGATTACTGTCTGTTATAGACTCTCTAGGAGAGTAAGTAAGTGATGGAAGAGAGAAAGAGCAGCTGTGTGTTCCATCAAGCATTTAGTTTTCCTTTAATATAGCCAAATAGTATTGCTTTACCATGACCATTCATTTATGCTATCTTAGTTAACATAAAGGTAGAGTAGCTTTCAATCATTTTCTCAGTGACAAATCTAGTACATGAAATATGGTCCTTGTATACGTCGTCACCATTCTACCATTTTTGTGTTTGCACAGTCTGTTTTGCTGTACCACAGGGCAGATATTTCCTATTTATATTGATGCTTTAAATTCTTTACATCACAAACCTATATTTAAAAATATAGTTTGGCATTATGTGAAAATGTATAGTATCATAGGTGTCACCAGTGTAGAAGGGGAGGCCTATTTATTTACTTATCTTTGAGATTACTAAATAAACTACCTTATTTATACAAAATGTTTGCATTCATTTTCAATAAGGCTTTAACCCTTTAAGTGCCAGCAGAATTTCACATTTTGGTTACGCGAAATGCCAGCCGTTTTTAAGCATTTTGTGCTCTCTCACTTTAGGGGCATTTTCTGAGGGGAAACCTATAGTTTACCTAGGAAAATTATACATTGTTTTTTTCGGTAGAAACTGAGCTTTCTAAATCTGCCTGAGTTTTCATGTATTTCCACCTGTGCAAAAAAATTTATAGTGCTAAATAACAAAAAAAAATGAAAAATTACCATTTTTCATCGTATATCAATTTATACCAGAAAAATATTTCATTTTACAGATGAAAATCCAACTTATTTGGAAAGCCTTATGTCTCTCGAACGTGCCAATACCAGATATGTATAGTTTTAGGGAGATTTAGGATTTCTGTACAGCAAAAACTCCCGGCAGTATATTACTGAATTTTGAAAGCACTAAGGCAGAAAACGGCATGCTTTAGATTCCAAGGCAAAAAATCCTGAAACCATAGGTTTACCCCAGAAAACCATACATTTTTGAAAAGTACACATTCTGCCGATTACAAAATGGGTAACTATGTCTCTCTACTCCCAACTACCAAACAGAAAAGCTTGTCTGAACATAGCGGTTTTTCAAAATAAAATTCAAAATTTTGAAAAATCATTTCAAAGGTTTTATTTTGCTGCTCCGCATATCCCAAACTATATTACGTACCAAGAAAAAGCACCTGAAATATGATTGCCAGGGGTCCACTGAACAGTTTGATACCCATTATGCATAGGTTTACCAAAGTATCTGGCATTTAGAGATACAAATATGAAGTTAGCGCATCCAAATTGTTCAGGACTTTACTTCAGCTACTGAGAAATCAAAACATTGACTGCATTTTTTGTGGGGTAAAAACACAGAAATATATGTTTACCCCCCAAACCCATATATTTTTGGAAAGAACACATTCTACAGAATCTAAAATGGGTACCCATGCCTTTCTGCTCCAAACTACTGAGTCGCAAGGCTTTCCCAAAATTGTCGGTTTTGGTGAAATATCTGAAAATTGCCTCAAAGCTTCAACTTCCCAGCACCATATCACCCATGTATCATTACGTACTAAGAAAAAGCACCCTAAATATGATTGCCAGGGTTCCTCTGAACATTTTGGTGGCCATTGTTCATAAGTTTACCAAAGTATCTGGCATTTAGAGGCCCCAAAATGAAGTTAGCGCATACAAACAGTCCCGTGAGTAACTTCAGCTAATGAAAAATCAACACATTGACTGCATTTTTGTGGGGTAAAAACACAGAAATATATGTTTACCCCCCAAAACCCATATATTTTTGGAAAGTACACATTCTACCGAATCTAAAATGGGTACCCATGCCTTTCTGCTCCAAACTACTGAGTCGCAAGGCCTTCCCACAATTGTCGGTTTTGGTGAAATATCTGAAAATTGCCTCAAAGCTTCAACTTCTCAGCACCATATCACCCATGTATCGTTACGCACCAAGAAAAAACACCCTAAATATGATTGCCAGGGTTCCTCCAAACAGTTTGGTAGCCATTGTTCATAGGTTTACCAAAGTATCTGGCAGTTAGAGGCCTCAAAATGAAGTTAGCGCATACAAATAGTCCTGTGGGTAACTTCATATAATGAGAAATCAACACATTGACTGCATTTTTGTGGGGTAAAAACACAGAAATATATGTTTACCCCCCAAACCCATATATTTTTGGAAAGAACACATTCTACAGAATCTAAAATGGGTACCCATGCCTTTCTGCTCCAAACTACTGAGTCGCAAGGCTTTCCCAAAATTGTCGGTTTTGGTGAAATATCTGAAAATTGCCTCAAAGCTTCAACTTCCCAGCACCATATCACCCATGTATCATTACGTACTAAGAAAAAGCACCCTAAATATGATTGCCAGGGTTCCTCTGAACATTTTGGTGGCCATTGTTCATAAGTTTACCAAAGTATCTGGCATTTAGAGGCCCCAAAATGAAGTTAGCGCATACAAACAGTCCCGTGGGTAACTTCAGCTAATGAAAAATCAACACATTGACTGCATTTTTGTGGGGTAAAAACACAGAAATATATGTTTACCCCCCCAAAACCCATATATTTTTGGAAAGTACACATTCTACCGAATCTAAAATGGGTACCCATGCCTTTCTGCTCCAAACTACTGAGTCGCAAGGCTTTCCCACAATTGTCGGTTTTGGTGAAATATCTGAAAATTGCCTCAAAGCTTCAACTTCTCAGCACCATATCACCCATGTATCGTTACGCACCAAGAAAAAACACCCTAAATATGATTGCCAGGGTTCCTCCAAACAGTTTGGTGGCCATTGTTCATAGGTTTACCAAAGTATCTGGCAGTTAGAGGCCTCAAAATGAAGTTAGCGCATACAAATAGTCCTGTGGGTAACTTCATCTAATGAAAAATCAACACATTGACTGCATTTTTGTGGGGTAAAAACACAGAAATATATGTTTACCCCCCAAACCCATATATTTTTGGAAAGTACACATTCTACAGAATCTAAAATGGATACCCATGCCTTTCTGCTCCAAACTACTGAGTCGCAAGGCTTTCCCACAATTGTCGGTTTTGGTGAAATATCTGAAAATTGCCTCAAAGCTTCAACTTCTCAGCACCATATCACCCATGTATCGTTACGCACCAAAAAAAAACACCCTAAATATGATTGCCAGGGTTCCTCTGAACATTTTGGTGGCCATTGTTCATAAGTTTACCAAAGTGTCTGGCATTTAGAGGCCCCAAAATGAAGTTAGCGCATACAAACAGTCCCGTGAGTAACTTCAGCTAATGAAAAATCAACACATTGACTGCATTTTTGTGGGGTAAAAACACAGAAATATATGTTTACCCCCCAAACCCATATATTTTTGGAAAGTACACATTCTACTGAATCTAAAATGGGTACCCATGCCTTTCTGCTCCAAACTACTGAGTCGCAAGGCTTTCCCACAATTGTCGGTTTTGGTGAAATATCTGAAAATTGCCTCAAAGCTTCAACTTCTCAGCCCCATATCACCCATGTATCGTTACGCACCAAGAAAAAGCACCCTAAATATGATTGCCAGGGTTCCTCCAAACAGTTTGGTGGCCATTGTTCATAGGTTTACCAAAGTATCTGGCATTTAGAGGCCTCAAAATGAAGTTAGCGCATACAAATAGTCCTGTGGGTAACTTCATCTAATGAAAAATCAACACATTGACTGCATTTTTGTGGGGTAAAAACACAGAAATATATGTTTACCCCCCAAAACCCATATATTTTTGGAAAGTACACATTCTACAGAATCTAAAATGGGTACCCATGCCTTTCTGTTCCAAACTACTGAGTCGCAAGGCTTTCCCACAATTGTCGGTTTTGGTGAAATATCTGAAAATTGCCTCAAAGCTTCAACTTCTCAGCACCATATCACCCATGTATCGTTACGCACCAAAAAAAAACACCCTAAATATGATTGCCAGGGGTCCTCCAAACAGTTTGGTGCCCACTGTGCATAGGTTTACCAAAGTATATGGCAGTTAGAGGCCCCAAAATGAAGTTAGCGCATACAAATAGTCCTGTGGGTAACTTCAGCTAATGAAAAATCAACACATTGACTGCATTTTTGTGGGGTAAAAACACAGAAATATATGTTTACCCCCCAAACCCATATATTTTGGAAAGTACACATTATACAGAATCTAAAATGGGTACCCATGCCTTTCTGCCCCAAACTACTGAGTCGCAAGGCTTTGCCAAATTTGGCGGTTTTGGTAAAATATTCTGAAAATTGCCTCAAAGCTTCAACTTTCCAGCATCGTATTGTCCATGTATCATTACCAGCATAAAGCATCCTAAATATAAACATAGGGGTCTACTAAACAGTTTGATGCCCAATGTGCATAGATATACCAAACTATGTGGGGCACAGAGACCCCCAAATGACAATATGTATAGACATTTTCACGGCTGACGCGCTGGCTGCTGCAATATAACCACCCGGTGTGTGTATTATGCGACATTAGACCACCTAACAGTACAGAGACCCCAGAAAACCATATATTTTCAGAAAGTACACATTCTGACGAATCCAATATGGGTAAATAAGCGTTTCTACTGCAAACTGCCAAACTGCAAAGCAATGCTGAACATAACGGTTTTTATCAAATTTCTGAAAATCGTCACAAAGCTTGAATTTTACCCCATTATATGCCCCACATTTCGTAACTTATCAGCATAAAACATCCTGAATATGAACGCCAGGGGTCTACTTAACACTTTGATGCCCAATATGCATAGATATACCAAACTATGTGGCGCACAGAGACCCCCAAATGACAATAGTGTATACATTTTCACGGCTGACGTGCGCTGGCTGCTGCAATATAAGCACCCGGTGTGTGTAATATGCGACATTAGACCCCCCTAACAGTACAGAGACCCCAGAAAACCATATATTTTCGGAAAGTACACATTCTGACGAATCCAATATGGGTAAATATGTGTTCCTACTGCAAACTGTCAAACTGCAAAGCAATGCTGAACGTAACGGTTTTTATCAAATTTCTGAAAATCGTCACAAAGCTTGAATTTTATCCCATTATATGCCCCACATTTCGTAACTTATCAGCATAAAACATCCTAAATATGAGCGCCAGGGGTCTACTGAACACTTTGATGCCCAAAATGCATAGATATACCAAACTATGTGGCGCACAGAGACCCCCAAATGACAATATGTATAGACATTTTCACGGCTGACACGCTGGCTGCAGCAATATAACCACCCGGTGTGTGTGTATTATGCGACATTAGACCACCTAACAGTACAGAGACCCCAGAAAACCATATATTTTCAGAAAGTACACATTCTGACGAATCCAATATGGGTAAATAAGTGTTTCTACTGCAAACTGCCAAACTGCAAAGCAATGCTGAACATAACGGTTTTTATCAAATTTCTGAAAATCGTCACAAAGCTTGAATTTTACCCCATTATATGCCCCACATTTCGTAACTTATCAGCATAAAACATCCTGAATATGAACGCCAGGGGTCTACTAAACACTTTGATGCCCAATATGCATAGATATACCAAACTATGTGGCGCACAGAGACCCCCAAATGACAATAGTGTATACATTTTCACGGCTGACGCGCGCTGGCTGCTGCAATATAAGCACCCGGTGTGTGTAATATGCGACATTAGACCCCCCTAACAGTACAGAGACCCCAGAAAACCATATATTTTCGCAAAGTACACATTCTGACGAATCCAATATGGGTAAATATGTGTTCCTACTGCAAACTGTCAAACTGCAAAGCAATGCTGAACGTAACGGTTTTTATCAAATTTCTGAAAATCGTCACAAAGCTTGAATTTTACCCCATTATATGCCCCACATTTCGTAACTTATCAGCATAAAACATCCTGAATATGAACGCCAGGGGTCTACTAAACACTTTGATGCCCAATATGCATAGATATACCAAACTATGTGGCGCACAGAGACCCCCAAATGACAATAGTGTATACATTTTCACGGCTGATGCGCGCTGGCTGCTGCAATACAAGCACCTGGTGTGTGTAATATGCGACATTAGACCCCCCTAACAGTACAGAGACCCCAGAAAACCATATATTTTCAGAAAGTACACATTTTGACGAATCCAATATGGGTAAATATGTGTTCCTACTGCAAACTGTCAAACTGCAAAGCAATGCTGAACGTAACGGTTTTTATCAAATTTCTGAACATCGTCACAAAGCTTGAATTTTACCCCATTATATGCCCCACATTTCGTAACTTATCAGCATAAAACATCCTAAATATGAGCGCATGGGGTCTACTGAACACTTTGATGCCCAATATGCATAGATATACCAAACTATGTGGCGCACAGAGACCCCCAAATGACAATATGTATAGACATTTTCACGGCTGACGCGCTGGCTGCTGCAATATAACCACCCGGTGTGTGTATTATGCGACATTAGACCACCTAACAGCACAGAGACCCCAGAAAACCATATATTTTCAGAAAGTACACATTTTGACGAATCCAATATGGGTAAATAAGTGTTTCTACTGCAAACTGCCAAACTGCAAAGCAATGCTGAACATAACGGTTTTTATGAAATTTCTGAAAATCGTCACAAAGCTTGAATTTTACCCCATTATATGCCCCACATTTCGTAGCTTATCAGCATAAAACATCCTAAATATGAGCGCCAGGGGTCTACTGAACACTTTGATGCCCAATATGCATAGATATACCAAAGTATGTGGCGCACAGAGACCCCCAAATGACAATATGTATAGACATTTTCACAGCTGACGCGCTGGCTGCTGCAATATAAGCACCTGGTGTGTGTAATATGCGACATTAGATCCCCCTAACAGTACAGAGACCCCAGAAAACCATATATTTTCAGAAAGTACACATTCTGACGAATCCAATATGGGTAAATAAGTGTTTCTACTGCAAACTGCCAAACTGCAAAGCAATGCTGAACATAACGGTTTTTATCAAATTTCTGAAAATCGTCACAAAGCTTGAATTTTACCCCATTATGTGCCCCACATTTCGTAACGTATCAGCATAAAACATCCTAAATATGAACGCCAGGGGTCTACTGAACACTTTGATGCCCAATATGCATAGATATACCAAACTATGTGGCGCACAGAGACCCACAAATGGATATATAGTAGATAAAATTTACATAGGCAAAACAAAATAACACAGAACAGTGTGAAATGCAAATAAATCACCAAAAACTAATAAAACCACAAAAATCAATGCTTTTTTTTTCACACTAGTGTAATCGGCCACCAGAATTACCGTTTGAATATTTTAGCTGGGCCAAATCGATTATACGGACAGAAACAAGTGAACAACACAAATGCAGAGCTGAAAATGCAATAAAATGGCAAAAAATTCAATAAAATGGCTAAAAATGCACCAAAATACCCAAAATTGCAATATAACCACCAAAATAACATACAAATGCTATTGCACAGTACGGTTAGCGAATACGCTATTCGGAACGGCAATAAAACATTTTTTTTAGCCCAAAAAGAGACGATGCGATAAGAAAAAAAAAAAAAAAAGCCACAAAGCCATATATGTACATATGCGTGTGCACAACGGGTAAATTGCATGTTATTTGCGCGTGTGCGCGTGTGCAAGTGTACATGGGTGCTGTGAGTGTGTGTGACCCCCCCAATCCCCAAAAATCTATGTGTGAGTGTGTGTAAGTGTGAATGTAAGTGTATATTACTGTAATAAGTGTGTGTTGGTGTGTTTGTGTGTTTTTGTGTGTGTAAATGTTACACTTACCTGGGGTAGATGCCTCAGATCGATGAGAGAGGGCTCCACGCAGCAGATCTGCAGCTCCAACGGTCATCAGCCATGTGGGGGCGGAGCTGGGCGGAAGTGCAGCGCAGGCAGCAGCAGGACGCATAGGAAACGCGTCCCTGCTGCTGCTTTGGGGCCCCTGGGCGATCGCGCCCCAGGGGCCACACGATCCCCTGCTCTGCTCGTTGTCTAGGGGCAGGGGATCGTGAAGGAGCGGAGCGAGCGGCTCTAACAGCCGCTCCTCCGCTCGCAAACCCGGAAGTGCTGCAGAACGTAGAATCTACGATCTGTGGCACTTTGGTCCTTTGATCCACAGAACGTAGATTCTACGTTCTGTGGCACTTAAAGGGTTAAGATATACCATGCTTGCTTTGCTTGTCCATACCAAAGTTTGTAAGGAACAGTTTCACTCATAATAAAACATTTTTAATACATGTTTCTTATTTTCCAAATATACTTTAAATATAACGTTTTTCCCACTGACTTCTATACAAACTTGGCAGCTTTTACTTGGTAGCTTTTACTTGCCAAGCTTGGCGACTTTTTCATTAATAAATCCTGCCTATTTGTGGTTTCTTTATGATTTTCTAAATTCAAGAAAAAATGCACAAAATCGAATTTTGATAAATCAGCCCCTTAGACTCATGCTTATGGAGTAAAGTAAAATCAGAAAAATATACACAGATAGAGTATATACAGTACAGAAGTATTACCAAATCTACAATGCATTTAAGGTCCTTCCTTGCTGGGGAGCAGTATAAGTAAACAAAAGAGTAGTGATAAGCAAATCTGTTGCACTATACTTGGAAATTCGCAAAACTGTTTGTAGGCATTTTTTTGCGGTGAGTTTTTTCCATGCAAAATACATAAAGGTCTATGGATGTTTCATAACAATATTTTTTCCTGAGGCTAAAATTTTCCAGATAAGATATTCCATACCTGTTGAGAAATTTTGCTCATCGCTACAAAAGAAGTGACACTGAGCTATGTTGAAGCCTTTTAAATGTAAAATGTAATAGCAGGCATTATATTTGGTGCAGGTTTAGGAATGTATACAGTAGCAAGCAGTGAGACGGCTCTAGGTTCTCACAGCAAACTTTGAATATTTTGTTGCATTATCTCATGTTGTTGTTGTAAATGAAGTTGGTTAACATTTCAAAGAAAAAGGGGAAACTATAACTACATGTTAAAGCACTCTACATTGAAAATTCCTGGCTTGGACGGGGCAAATACCTGACTACAGGGGCAAGATAGCCAATCTACAAAGCAGCATGTCTCCAATATGTTGATTTGATACAGTGTTAAATCAGGTCAGATGGTTTCATAATTTCCGTCGTCACCTGCAATAATATAGGAATATGGGATCTATTACCCAGAATGCTTAGGATTTGGGGTTTCCAGAAAAGGGTGGAACATGTGGAACATCATACTGCTAAAAACACAAATAAATATAATTTAAAGTTAAACTCCTCATCCTATTAAATTCGAATACATGGGAAATGCATAGAAGGTATTTTTTTGGAGACCTTAAATATTGCATCTAATACTTCCAATAAGTACCTAGAGAAAGCTGTCTGACTGATACCTGTTATTACTAATGTAACTGCTTGATATGATTCTGTAGCTGAAATGCAGTAAAGATAACAGTTTAACTATCACTGATACTGTCGGAGTTCTTGCTATTAGAGGTTGTACATCTGACCCAATTTCACTGTACAAATGTAATATTGTTTCACAATTGAATCAAAAACTTTGAATTATTTCCCTATCCCTGAAGATGTCAAGGTTTGTTTTTGGCAAAATAAGCATCTAGGTATTATGGGTCTGACTGATCTCCTTTAGCTTCCATCACTCTCACGTATAATAAAATCATTAGAGGGTCTGGTTCTTTTTCCTAAGTATTTTTATCCTTCTCAAAATGCAAATAATGTTGGGGGATTTTTACATTGTGAACTGAATTTTAAAAGTATTACCTTTACTAAATTAGCAAATTTGTTATTTTTAATCAAATTTTATTGTGTATTTGTAAAAAATGCCTTTAGTGAACATCTTTGGCTCCAAATAGCAATGTTTCAGGTCTATATTGACCTTTTATGAAAGTAACTATGCCTGTTCATTATCACAATTACAGTATATTGTGCAATTTACACCATTATGTAGTGTAGCACAAACAACAATATCTTTGCAAAATTATTAGAATTACTTTCTCTTGCTAATGGCTGACTTTTGTTCTTTAATTCTGTAATAAACACTCCTTGTGGTCTGGCCACACAGAAACTTACTTCCTGGGCATCATTATTATTATTATTATTATTAATAAAATGCATTTTTAGAGCACCAACATATTGCACAGGGCATTTTATCATGTAAATTGCAAAGACCACTGCACACATGAAGGGGCCCATTTATTAAACCTTGATTATTTCTGATCAAGTTTTTAAGGGGAAAACTTGAATTTTTCGTGGAAAAAAAAAACTTGACTTTTTAGAGATTTACTGTATTATACCCCAAAGCTGCTAAAAATCAGAATCTGAAAATAAGCCATCTCAAAACTGTCAAGGTTATGTATAAGTTAATGGCAGATGTCCTTGAAGTTATTTCTTGATACTGTGATCTGCATTGTATAAAATTATAAAGTTGGGGTTTTCATTTGATAATCTGATAAAGTCGTGTTTTCGTATCAACAAATCAATAAAAACTAGTTTTCAGAGCGTCAATCATGTGATATGAATTCACACTCAAGAAAAATTATTGATAAATGAGTTCAATTCATGGAAGGTATTTAGGTATTGACTTTATAATAAATTATATTAATATGAGTTTTAGTAAATAAGCCCAGAAGTGTCCAGACTGTCTATCCCCGAGCTGTCTGGAGCACTGGTTCACCAAGGGACAGATTTATCAAAGGTCAAATTTCGAATTTGAACAACTTTGAAATACGAATTCAGAAAGAGCCACCGAAATTAAATTGAAGTTTTTTCTTTGGCCGAATATGTCAGTTTTCGATCGAATAGGTACATTTTTGATTGAATCCGAATCGTAGTTTTTCCCAAAAAAACTTTGATTTTTTGATTCCACCAATTGACTCCAAATAGGTTCTAGGAGGTCCCCCATAGGCTAATACAGCAATTCGGCAGGTTTTAGATGGCAAATGGTCAAGTCGAATTTTTAAAGAGACAGTACATGATAAATTTCGAATTTTAGGTTTTTTTTCCAATTCAAATCGAATTTGGACTATTCCCTAGTCAAAGTACACAAAAATTAGCTCAAATTTTTGTCATTTTAATTTTCACTTCGACCTTTGATAAATCTTCCCCTAATGTCAGACAGCAAAGTCTTTAGCACACCCTTAGGCAATACATTTTACACAAATGTCCTGCTTTGAATGCAGTTGCTGAAGGGTTACAATAATATTGCTGCATAACAGGAGTTATGTCTGAGCAAAGTCAGATGATAAAGCTGGCACTCCAACACACATGGCAGATAGGAGCAGGAATGTAAACTGTAAAGTCAATCAGTGATTTTTACACATATAAGTGTGGATATTGGAAACCTAGAAAACTGGAAAGGAATAAGGCAGTTTGCTTGCTTTCCTGATATATGACACACATTTAAACAGTACATTTAGGCGATAATAGCATCTGCTTCAATCAGTAGCCAACACATAACTGAACATTCCAGTGAATGTTTATCAGATAAGAAAGTTTTCAAAGGCGTTTAAAGAGATTGTCCATTAAAAAATGAAAACTGAAGAGAGTTTTCTTTTAATCACCATTTAGTGAAACTCCTCTGTGTATCTCCACGTCCCCATATCTAATTCCATTTATATATGTTGACCAACAGCCAATAGTTTTGTCAGCCAAAATAAAGCTGCAATCCAATCTATGGTGAAGAGCCCTATTTCTTCTGTTGGAAATGTGTCCCTAATCATGTCAGGTGCACACAACAGCTGCCAAGGCTATCCCATGATAGATTGTGTTATTTGCTTCAATGCTAATGTATTTAAAATAAATAACAACTGTCATTTTTGCATTAGTGTATAATGCCATACTTCAACATAAAATGTTCATTTTTGTTTTTTAACTTATCCTATAGATTTTGTAATATAATGTTGATTTTACCATTAAAGGGATACTGTCATGGGAAAAAAATGAATCAGTTAATAGTGCTGCTCCAGCAGAATTCTGCACTGAAATCCATTTCTCAAAAGAGCAAACAGATTTTTTTATATTCAATTTTGAAATCTGACATGGGGCTAGACATATTGTCAATTTCCCAGCTGCCCCAAGTCATGTCACTTGTGCTCTGATAAACTTCAATCACTCTTTACTGCTGTACTGCAAGTTGGAGTGATATCACCCTTCCCTTTTTCCCACCAGATAGCAGCTCCCTAACACAAGATAACAGCTGCCTGGTAGATCTAAGAACAGCACTTAATAGTAAAAACCCATGTCTCACATGAGACACATTCAGCAGCCTGCCAGAAAGCATTTCTCTCCTAAAGTGCAGGCACAAGTCACATGACTGGGGGCAGCTGGGAAATTGACAAAATGTCTAGCCCCTTGTCAGATTTTAAAATTGAATATAAAAAAATCTGTTTGCTCTTTTGAGAAATGGATTCCAGGGCAGAATTCTACTGGAGCAGCACTATTAACTGATTCATTTTGAAAAAAATTTTTTCCCAATGACAGTAACCCTTTAAATATTGAAACTTCACGAGGAACCATCTAACAACATACACCAACCTATATTTCTAATTGTTTCTAAGAACTTAAATGTTTTCTAAACAATGTGATAAAACCTACTGTACTTCTTGTTGAAATGGATTGATAAATGAGAGTGGATAATAAAGACACTTAGGACCTCTCAACCCCTTCTTTAACAAATAATGCAATCTTGTAATGTTTTTTCTCATACTGGATCAGAAGCTCATTATTCATATCCAAAAGTCATGGGTTTGGTCCATCACTTCTTAGAAGTATTCATGCAAAACTCATATAGAAAAGAAAAAGGTGAAGCAGGGGCTGATTGGTATTTTGCACTTCGACACACAAACTGATCAATATAAATAGAACAATGCTAGTGTTTCCTATCCTAGATGACATATAAGCCTTAAACTACAACCCCCAAGCATGCACCATCTTCCTGGCACTGTCTATGAAGGGGCTGATTAGCAATAGTTTTAAATTTTCATATTTTTGGTCAAAGGTAGTGATGGGCGAAACGCATTGAAGTCAATGGGCGTCAAACGCACAACAATTTTTATACACAAGACTGTTTTATCCAATTGCATTAAAGTCAATGGGCGTCCAAATAATTTTGATGGGCGCAACAATTTTGACGCTAAGGTAGTTATGGGTGAAACGCATTGAAGTCAATGGGTGTCAAACACGCAACAATTTTTATACACAAGACTATTTTATCCAATTGCATTAAAGTCAATGGGCGTCCAAATAATTTTGATGTGCAACAATTTTTATGCGCACAAAATTTTGACGCTAGACAAATTTTTTTTGGTCTCTCTGAATTTTTGCCGCAGTTTCACTAATTTATTCGCGGGTGGCGAAACAGAAATTTTCCGCAAATCCATGCCTGACAAATTTATTCGCCCATCACTAATCAAAGGTTGACGGAGGATATAGGTCCACCACCTTTGCATGAAGTCCTGGTATTGAAGTCCTTAGGGGGGTGGAATATATAAAGATATAAATTTCTTAAGAATATAAATTTAATATAAACAAAGATTCAGACAAACGCAGCATACTCGAGGCACTGATGTCAGCCAATTATGTCTGTATCATTGCAACCCTCCCAGTATGGGCTCAATCACATCAGTGGTGCAACCTTACATTTTGCATTATGAGCATTAAAACCATATTTATTTACTAGGGAAATTTAGAAAGGCAGACATAATGCTTTTTTAGCTACAGTGTTATAGTATACCTCACTGTCAGGTTTTTACACTGATTTAATAGCCACATATTTTTAAGATTAAAAAACTAAAAATAACGAACTATTGTCATAGAATAACACTGTCAACATTATAACAATTGTTTTTAAAAGAAAAGCACCTTTTAAGATTAAGCTCTCCAACATTTTGAAGTAGTAATATATATATGCTCACAATCATTAGACCATTAGGAGTTTCTTCATAAAAAACAGCAGTGCCTTATAATTTTCATGATCCCATCTAACACTTAATCGAAGGAGGTTATTGTACCATGGTATAGCAGTCATCCTCCCAGCTATACAATGTGATTATCTCCAAAGAGAACATGTACCTAAGGGAAGAATGTGTACATCTTTGTGTTAAATCAGATCTGTAACTGGAGGCCAAGGGGCCAGATGTGGCCCTCCAATGCATTTTATTGCCCTGGTATTCCCATTATCACTACTAAATTCTTTATTTTATTACAGTCTGGTCCCTAAAATGCAAAATAATATTTCATTGGCCCATAGCATTTAAAACCAGGTATGACTTTGTGTAAAGTTATTGTTGTGCAGTCTGTCTCAACCTCTTTCAAACCTAAAGACTCCATGATTCTGTGTTTAAACAGTAAAATGGCAGATAAATACTTAAAAAAAAGTCTGCCTCAGAAAATACACAATATGAGGCAGTGAACCAAATGTTTATATAACGCCTTTGTCTTCGACATTCATCATTATTTCATAATTGGTCTGTTAAAAATGAAAAACAAGTGGAAAATCAGTCAGAATGGATATTCCAAGTGCACAGTTCTGAACACAAATAAAGATATAAGCATACTGTGGCAGAATTCCATTAACACTTAAGTAGTTTCCTAATTATAAAAGTAATTAAAGACATGTTTGTATGGCAATCTTATCAAGAAATGGGAACAATTTGTGATGCAAATGGTAAGAGGAAACTTTTACATTAAGATGTCTTAATCTAAAACCTCAGCTGTGATACCAGTACCATTTTAATTAAAATGCACTTTTCCTCTGTTTGCAATGCTTTGCAATTTCATTTCAAATAAAAAGACTTTGAAAATGGCAACATTTAACAATCTGACAAATCAAGCTGGAATAAAGCATTACTAATCATATTCTGGCAGAAATTCCCCATCTATGTTTTAACATTTTAAAGAAAGTTTGAGTATGTGTATCTAGTCAATATTAACAGGTTTTTAAGTCTTAATTATATTATTCCCCAAATACATATTTCTTCATGTTTTCATAGTATGCTTTGATTTGAAGGAAATTTTGATTTGTCTACATTGATTATTTATATTAAAGATGTCAAGTGTAGATTGCTATAAAGAGCTCTAGGGTGAGTTTGAAATACAGTGCGACTATCTAGCAGAACATTAGACTACCCAGTAAGGATGCACAGGCTACAAAGGCTAAAAAGGTATCTGCATTCAAACACACTGCTGTAATCAAACACTAGGAAGCAACAACTTTTAGGATCCAATATGGTGGAGTTTTTGTGGCAGATGCTATTTATAAAGATTTCAATAGAGTATTTGATAATGTCCTAGATGGGCCTAGAATTAGGTGGAGAACTTAAAGGTAACAAAAATTAAACTGGGGGTGGCAATTTATCAAAAATTAAATTTTTAAATATTTGATTTGTTAAAAGTTTAAATTTTCAAGCTTTTTTTAGTAAAAAACTAGGATCTCAAAAATGTGATCACACAAAAATGTGAAAAATCTGGAACACAATGTGAACACTCACAAAAAATAACTCTGAAAAATCACTCGAAATACAGAATGTTAAGGACCTAGGGTTTTTTTAAATGACTCTTTCTTTCATTTGGATCGATATACCTTAATTCTGTTGCATTAAAATATGAAATAAACCCAATAGAATTGTTTTGCCAGAAATATGGATTCATGTACCTTAGTTGCCAAGTACAAGATACTGTTTTATTACTATAGAGAAAAGGGGAATCATTAAATTAATAAGAATTAATTGCTTCAAATGGACTCTATGGGAAATGGCTTTCAAATATTTTAGAGCATTCTAGATAATGGGTCTCTTGATACTAGAGCCTGTACAGTATTTTTATTCAGACCAATGGATGTATAATATAGCATATCTTTTTTTTTATTTTTTGTTGCATGAACCACTCCAGTTTAATTTAATTAGTTCTAAGTTTTAAAGTCATTGGTTTAATTACTCATTGGTTTGATAGAAACAAATACGTTCCTATTGTATTATCATGTGGTTATTAATTGAGTTAGGTATGGGAAAATGTAATAAAACTATTAATGTGGAAAAAAACATGCACAATAAAAAATGTTTCCTTTGTGTAAATACTTTTTTATTTACAAGTATTCAATATAGGTTTTGCAGACCTGTAGGTCAAAATTATTTTATATATATCTTAATGTATTTTATCCCAGTCCAGTAGCACTGTATTGATGAGCCCCTTTGATGATATATCACGGGCCAAGAAAAATCTAGAGATAAAAGTAATCCTAACATTTACATTTCATGTATTGCATTTAGACTAATTCTAAACTAACCAGCTCTCATTAAAAATGCAGCAATTATAAATGCAGAGGAAGCAAAACATACGAATAGTACAATATATTTATTAAAATATATATTTTTTTAAATAAACATTGTTTGTAAAATAAAGTTTTAAATATGTTAATTGTGTTTACTTCCCCACCAAATATGCCAGCTTCTGTCATATTTATCTAGAGAGTTGCTCAGGATGCTGGACATTAGTTTATATGCAGAGTTATTCCTAACCAGATGTGCAGTTTGAGCTAAATTTTAAGCAGCTATTTCCTTCCAGGCCCTGGAGAAGAGTTTGTAGCAATAAGCAGATGTAGAATGATTGACTGGATTGGTTTAGGGAATTTGTTGAAATATACAGTACAAGTTAAAATTGTTTACCCTGTTATCTGTTGCTTGAGGCATTAACCAAATACAGTATGTGTTAAAACTGTTGGTTCACCAAATCAATATTTCTGTAAATAATATTCTATATAGAATACCCTGCATATTTCTTTCTTAAATAATTTTTCAGCACAGGAAAATAATGTGTGGAAACAACAATTATGTCAAATCATTTTTCAAAAAGGATGCTTGGATGGTTGGTACATTAGATAATTTCAAGGTTTGCATGATTGCAGCCAGTGTTTATCAGTATTATTATTGTTTAATATAGGGAGGGGTGTAGTGGATGTTTAATATAGGGAGGGGTGTAGTGGATTAGCATTCCTTTAGAGTGTATGTCCTTATGTAGTTTAATGGTTTGTAGTTTAAGTGTGGCTTGAAAAAGAATAGAACTCCCCCAGCATGTGTAGATTTGTGAGTGGGTTGTAAGTTCCCACTGATACAGGAATGCTCTTTCTAGAATTAAACCTAGGACACAAACAAGCTAACCAGTGTGCCACTGAGCAATATGGTTCTGTATATCTGGATACATTTGACCTTATAGCAGATGTCTTTTAGAAATTTAAGAGAGAAATAGGAGTTTGTAGAAAATATACCCAAATGAGCTTGCAGATACTTACAATTAGACATAAAATGTATTTGATCAGAAGATGCACAATTAGGCATAGGTTTGTATATGTCATACAGTTTTGAGCAATTTGGTGAAAAAACACCAACAGCCCATGGCATAATGTGTAAGGGTAGCCTTGTACTTTATTCTTGGAAAGGTCCTGGTGTAAAGGTGGCCATAGACATAACAATTCCGATCTTTCTTGGAAAACATCTTTCCAAGAAAGATCATTTGTTTAGAGTGTAGAGCTGAATCGTCAGGTATACAGGTAGAAACAACAGAATTCTACCTGTATGTGACGATTCAGCACGAACAGTGGCTGATGTTTGGGTGCCTTCAAAGGCACCGGATCAAAATTTTCTGTCCAACCCGTTCGAAGAGCCGACCGATATCCAAGCCTTCTGCCGATATCGGTCGGCTCTTTTCGCATCATACACGCGCCCAATATTGTACAAAAATTAATTTCATACCATATTATCTGTGTGTCTATGGCCACCTTAAAGTACAGGCTCTTCCTCAGTGGTATTGCACCTTTTCTGCTATTCACATGGGTGCACTGGTGCTAGACAAAATACTATTTCTGTGCACATATCAGTTGTACCCACAGTAGTAAATGAGTCCAGTGTTTAGCTTCTCTGGATAAAAATTAATGTAAATATATGTTTCAATTTACAAATAACAGAAATATATTTATTTAGTTTTATGTCAATAACCCTTTTCAATCCCCCTCATAAAAATTGAGGTCAACCCTAGTATTTGCAGTAGATTAATTACAGTAAACTATCCATCTCAGGAGCTATAACACAAGCACGTCCATCAAAAACTGAAAATTGTGTTTTCTGTTTTGCAGTAGTTTCTTTTAAGCAAATTCATATCTCAGGAATTAAACACCTGCACTTGTAAGAGATATTAAAGTTTCCAGAACATACTTATTCAGAACTTCAAAAACTTTTAATCTGGACCCAACTGTAGCCCTATCTAAAGGCCAACTATGGTGAAACCTGGGGTTAACATGTGTTTTTGTTTTAGATATTCTTAAAATGAAGGACAAAATATGATCTCTTTTCTCTACATAAATGTCTATGTATGAAAGAATGTTTAATAAGGTTTATGGTTATATTGATGACCCTTATAAGAGGTCATGGAAGACAGATCCAATCAAATGTGGGATTATAAAAGTCCTAAATGCACTGTACAGGTATGGGACCTGTTATCCAGAAAACTTGGGATAAAGGATCTTTCCGTAATATGGAACTCCATACCTTAAGTCTACTTAAAAAAAAATTAAATATTAAATACACCAAATAGGATTGTTTTTCCACCAATATGAATTAACTATAGCTTATTTAGGATCAAGTACAGGGTATTGTTTTATTATTATAGAGAAAAAAATGGAAATCTTGTTCAAAAATTTGAAATATTGGATTAAAATAGAATCTATGGAGAATAAACTTAGTGAAACGCAGAGCTTTCTGGATAATGGGCTTCAGATAATGGATACCATATTACATTAGATATAATTTTTGAAGAGCTCTGATTAAAGCCTTCCTAGCACAAGAAACAGATGTACATTATAGGAATTGATTCAACATGTTACACAATTTTACATATATGTCTCTCTCTGACTGGATGAGAGACCACCTCTCTCATTTAACCAAGCAAGGAACCTGAGGTGGGCTTGGTCCATTAATAGAGTAAGGGCTGGAATCGCACTTTGGACAAGATTGCTAACACTTACTTTAGAGCTTAATATGTGTATTGATAGTTCTGACTTGTTCAAATATGCATATTTTGCCTACAGTATTAACATGCAGCAATTAAACCCTTAAAGGCATTGATCTCCTTAAAGACGAATAACTGTATGATCAGCATTAATTATATATAAATAAAATGAAAATTAATTTAAAAAAAAGTTTTTTTGTTAATTTGCATGGGTCCCACAATGTTTACAGCAGTCATCAAAATATATTTTACTTGTCTAAAATTTCATTAAATAAAAAATGTTGAAGGGTTAAAACACTATGGACATTAAGGGGTGTTTTGCCTCCCTTTCTAAGCATTGAAAGTGTGATCTCTTTGAGATAGCAATAACTTACAACATCAGAAATGTCAGCAGACAGTTGAACTCAATCAGAATGGCACCTTTGTAGACCATAAGGACAGGGCAGGCCTGCTCCCCTTAAAGTTGTGGTCTACTCCTCACACTTTTTTTTAACCAACAAGAGGTGCAGACCACAACCAGACCAGTCTCTTGCATTTCTTCACCCAGTCATCATAAATGACCCCCAGTATGTTATTTAAATCTGTGAATCAATACTTTGACATCACACAATTCTGGCATTCTGACATTGTAGGCATAATGAAAACCGTGTTTCATTTATAAATATTGTGTTTCTCAATTTCAACTGAACAAATGTATAAATATATATATATATATATATATATATATATATATATATATATATATATATATATATATATATATATATATATATTGATAACATTTCTGTAATACAAGCATATCAATTCATTTGTTGCAGTTTTATTACTATTAGGAACAGTAATTTTGCTCTTTTCAAAATAAATTCCACCAGAAAATAATTATCCCTTATCTTTCTGAGCAGAAAAACCTTGTAAATATAATTACTCACATTTATGTTCATTGAAGTGTATAAAACACGTTGTTGAAGTAATATTATATATTATCTTCTAACCTCCAGGGTTTCATAATGTGCTGTTTTTTTAGCTCCCACTTGTATGCCTGTGATTTATTAGAGGAATGCTGGTATAATCTGGCAAGGTGTTTATCTCTCATTTAAACAATAACATATGAGCTATGGCTCACTGTGAACCTGGAATATTGCTTTTCTGCATACGCAATATGTAGTAGAATCTTGAGAGCTTGCTGTGGCCAAGACAAACAATAAGGCAGCCCTTATTTATACCTTTATATAGTATATATACTATACAATACTAATACATACTATGTTGAGAAATGTTGTTTTGTACATACAATAAGCTATTTAAGCTTCTTGCTGTTCATTTAAATGCTTGTAGACTTTTATAAATTTCCAGCTTTGACCACTGCTTGCTTTTCTTTAGTGCTCATGTATCCAAAACTATTCATGTGATTTAAAATGTTATAACATTCCTACAGGGCAAAGAATTCCCCATGCAGAATACAAACTGATTGCCAGTTCAGTGTCAGTAACAGTAGTAAAAGGGATCTACAAATGGTTAATTCATACAGTTTACAGGTAAGCAAGCAATGGAGTAAAAGGGTGGAGAAAACAAATCAATGTCCAGTCAAGTCAATGAATGTATAAAAACAGATATTAGAAGTGTAAGATAGAATTAACATTGTTACCAGTTTTGGAGGACTTGTCTACAGAAAGATGTGAATAACGTTCTCCACAGAAAGACAACTAAGATGATTGGTGGTCTAAATAATAAAGCATATTCAGAAAAACTTCAGGACATTATCATGTAAAGTTTGCAATAGATAAAGAGAGGAATAAATACATTCAAATACATCAAGATAATGAGCAGAGATTAGGGTACAAGCATTTGTTATACAAAGTGTGATGAATACATGTAATTGTTTTCAGTCGATGTGGTAATGACTGCTTCAGTCAAACACAAATGGGATAGATGCATTAATTAACGTATTAATTAAATTAAGAATCTAACGGGCAGACTAGTAACTTTCTTTTTTTTATTGGAACACAACAAAATGGCAGCACATGTAAAACATACTGATCTTCAGACCACCCCTCAGAGTGGACAGTTGTGTTTTGTGCAGTCCCCATTCTGTTTTGGAAGTGAATTTATCTATAGGGTCATTTCCCCAGGACCCATGAAGTCGAGGGGGAATACAATTCACCTCCTCATTTGCTATCTTTTTTAATTATCCCCCAGAACTCAGAAACCTGTGCTCTTTAACTCTATATATGTCACTTCAGCATGTATCAATTTGTGTGTGTAGCAAGTGTTGCCACCATTAATCAGCAAAATAGAAAAATGTACAGAGCAAATATAGCTAAATGGCACACTACGTTCACTCCATGTCAGGCAAAGCTTTTACACACAAGTTCTGCTTCTACACTCCATAAATTTTTATACATCACATTTTCCCCCATTTGTCTATGAAGTAAATAGTCTGTCCAGGATATATAAAATTGTGTGTCAATATGTAAACTAATATGACACAAAGAAAAGATGGACCAAATGAAGAGGCACTCACTGAGAGGAAAAGGTGCATGTCTCAGCCCCTCAGCTTATAGGAGGTAAACAGCAACAACTAGAACTTATATCCATTCAAGTATCCTATTGGCAGTGCACCCTATAAATATCCATTTCCTATGGTACAGATTTAGCCCATGATTAAGTACCTGTAGGGCTTACAACACGTCAGGTAGTTGGTTGAATTTTTGCTGTAGCTTTTAAATAAAAAAAAAAAACATTGTTATTTTTTGTGACCTTTGTGGATCCTCTTGCTGCCGATAAGCCTATTGTGTTACTCTTCAATGCGTAAACAATCCTAAAACAGTTAAAGAACAAGAGAAAGTTGTGCTCACCACTAATCTTTAAAAACATTAAGCAGGGGTGTAATGAGGTTGTGACCACAAAATTCACAGACAAATGCACTCAACCCATCATCCAGCTATAGTCAGGTGATCCCACTGGTGGCCAATAAAAGGGCAACCAAGTTTGGCAGCAGCAAGTAAGTTGCAGGTAAAACATAGTCCCTTTGTAAAATGTATAATGAAGCAATAGAATTCTTAATGATTCAGATACAAGTTGAGTGTAGGACTGGTCAGACCAGTGTTGACTCTGATGTAGTTGGCCATCTTAAATATATTAAAATATATGGACAAACAATCCCTGTTTTGTTTAAAGGGTAGGGCATTTTTAGTAGCTTAAGGTACAAAATGTTTCAATGTCCTTAATATATTGATAATGGGTTGAGTGCAGAGGATCTCTTGTATTTGTCTATGAAAATAGTAAAGAGGCTTTCCACCCAAACAAATTACAACATTCCATTAAATATTAATGCATGGCTACATGCAACTTTGTTTCTGACTCCTGTAACAAGCAAACAGAGGAAAGTTAATATAGGTATAGGATCTGTTATCCGAAACCCATATCTAGAAAGCTCCAAATTACAGGAAGGCCATCTCCCATAGACTCACTCTGGATAACAGCATTCTGGATAACAGGTCCATCAAAAAAAATTTGCATGCCATTGGAAGAACCCTTTATGGAACAATAAGTAGATGGCACCCCATATACAGTAGTATATAGACCACATATTTAGTTTCCAAACTTTTTTTTATTTTTCTGTGTGCATTCATTTAATTGTTGTGATGTTTCATAGGAATTGCAAATTAAAAAATAAAAAGTAAAGCTTTGTTACATGTAACTGTGAAAAGTATTATGATTTAAACATAGTTAAAACAGCATCACTTACCTCGCTTTGCTGCTAAAGTTCAACAAAGTATGTGAAGTGCCACTATGACTTTCTCTAATTAAGTTTGCTGTATTTGGCTGCAGTTCATATTCATAAGCCAGAAATGTTTATAGTTCAATGTTCCACAGGACCTGGCAATAATAAAAAAAAATATTATTGTGTCCTAAAAAATGGAATGTGCTTCTTTACTTTAGCTCTAAAAACACATTCTGAACATTATAAAATGTCATGTTTATTAAATACACCTGAAACATTTTAACAGTGTGTTTATAAAAATGTTCTACATTTTGTACATGAATAATATAGTTTAATAGAAAGATTTGTGTACTAGCCCTTTAAAAAGTTGTCATTCAATCTATTAGGGCTCATAGTAAGTAGTTTAAATTGCCCATGCAAATGCATATTGGCATGATTTTGGCCCCTGGTGCAATTGTGCCTGCTATTCTGTGAAAATCTTTTCACCCTGCTCTGGAGGCACAAAGATCTGCACCTGGAAGTGATTAGTGTGCAAGCTACTCATGAGCTCTACCAGGCAAACAGAAGCTCTGTTCTTAGCACTTTCTTAAGGCACTGTAGATTTTGTACAGTGGAAACTTATGTTCAAGAGTGCATGTTTATAAAATGCTTGACTCGCGTATTACAGTCATAACTCCAGTGCAAATGATGATTCAGGTTTTTCTGTAGCAGTGTATTTTTACTGGTAGGCACATGTATGCCTTCTGATGTTACTATTTTGTATTGCTTAAATAGTAGTGTACTTGAAACAGCAAACTGGACTGCATTTATTTCTTCTTGTTCTTATTTTTTAAATTTGTTAAGACTTGCATTTATTCATATTTGGACTTTGAACTTTTTGAACAGGAGAAAAAAAACATTAATGTAATACTCTGAATGCCATATGCGTCAATAAACAAGAATGAAGCAGTATAGTATGTGTCGTGGGGGGATGCAAATGAATACATTTTTATATGGCTTAATATGTTTAACCCTTTAAGTGCCAGTCGAATTCCGCACTCCCTGATAGTGAAAAGTCCAACTATACCAAATATATATCTGTCACCCACTTTTCTTTTTCTTTTCCAGGAGTAACCCCAAAACTAAAGCAGTGTTTTGTACAATTTTACACAAGAACAAAGTGGATAAGCACATATAACAGTTGTAGCAATGTAACTTATATGTACATTTAAATATCACCTCAAGTTTGGTATTTTTAGAAACTACAGACCTTCAGGTTTCTAGGGGTGTCTGTAAATTTTAATGCCAGGAGCTCATAACTTCTTAGAGCATGTACTTATCCATGTTTCATTTTCTTATTTAACAATTCCCTGGCGAAGTTCATTGTGGTTATAGTTAACAGTGCTACAGTCTGGGGTGTCCAAAGAATGTAGGGCTCTGAATAAGGGGATTTAAGTTATTTAAGTGGTAACCTCGGCCGAACAGTGGAGCTCTCAGACAATTTTACCACTGGCAGTAAAAGCAAGGGGACAACCATGGGGGTTTAAATTAGAGACCTTTTCCTCATACAGCATAAAGAAACTTGTATAGCCCGTTCTTTTACCGGATTTATAAAATTTCATCCCATATTGAGAACGCTTACAAGGGATGTATTGACGAAATCTTAGGTGCCCTTTGAAGAGCAAAATGAACCAATCCACGCATATATTTTGTGGGGGGGAATGTAGAACTCTGCAAAGTGCTGAGACAGGCTATCTATAAGGGGCCTCAATTTATAAAGTATGTCGTGACTGGGCTCACTTGGTGGAACAGCTGTTGCTTTATCATTAAAGTGAAGAAACAACAATAAAATTTGATAACGACTTTCTTGGCATAACAGCTGAAAAAAAGAGGGATGGAACAGACTGTAGTGGTATCCCAGTAGGAAGCTAAAGTGTTACATTCTATGAGTCCCATTGCCAATTTCATTTACATTTACAACATGCCTGAATACCCTGGTAAAGAGTTGCTGGCAAGATACTGCTCAGCGTATACATTTATATAACCTATAGCAGTGGTCCCCAACCAGTAGCTCGTGAGCAACATGTTGCTCTCCAACCCCTTGGATGCTACTCCCAGTGGCCTCAAAGCAGGTGCTTATTTTTGAATTTCAGGCTTGGAGACAAGTTTCTGGTGTATAAAAACCAGGTGCACTGCCAAACAGAGTCTCCTGTAGGCTGCCAGTTCATATAGAGGCTACCAAACAGACAATCACAGCCCTTATTTGACATCCCCATGGACTTTCTCATTCTTGTGTTGCTCTCCAAACTCTTTTAACATTTAAATGTGGCTCACGAGTAAAAAAGGTTGGGGACCCCTGACCTATAGGATGGCCTCTAATACATATAAAAATCTATAATTTCAAAATTAGTGGTGTCCATCTTGATGCTGTAGACTGCAGTGACTCTTTGTCTGACTCTTTGTCTTTGGCAGTAAGCATGCTAATACTACTAGCCTCTGTGCTAATAATGCTATTATCACCAACCTCTGATTCCTCAGTAAAGTCCATGCATAACCTAGCAGCTTCCTCAGTGGTATAAAACTGTTTGGCCATTGTGCCAGAAATAAACAGACCACTGCAAAGCTAGCAATCAATATGCAAAATCAAACAAATGAAAAAGCAAACAAGACAACTCCTTTAATACCTCTAAACCTTTTGATAGACCCAAGCAAGCAATTGATGAATAAAAACTGAAACTAATCCAGCACCAAAATGCTTGTATTATTTCCATGGTGTGTATAATCAACGTTTCAGTCCCACTTTTTTGAAAAAGTGGGACTGAAACGGCGGTTATACATACCATGGAAACAATATAACCTTTTCTTTCACATTAAGACCCTTGGTGCTTGTGTATTTTTGGTATATATATATATATATATATATATATATATATATATATATACATACAATTATCGGGTGAAATCGGTGGTCAGACACAAGTCTCACCAACATCACTGCAAACGCAACCTTTTTTGGGGCAATAACAAGCAGAAAGTGCAATGCAAAGGAAAAATTAAATAAAACCAACAAGATGCAATAAAACTAGCTAAAGAATAAAAACTAAGCGTTATTTAAGTGAAATCAGTAGTCAGAAACATAGATCCACCATTGCAACTGCAAACACAATCTTTTTTGGGGCAGTAAACAAGTAGAAAAGGGCAATGCAAAGAAAAATGGAATAAAACCAACAAGATGCACTAAAATCAGCAATAAAAAGATTGGTTATTTGGTTGAAATCGGTGGTCAGAAACCTAGATCCACCAACATAACTGCAAACACAACCTTTTTTGGGCCAAAAACAAGCGTAAAAAGGCAATGCAAAGGAAAAACAGAATAAAATCAACAAAATGCAATAAAATCAGCCAAAGCAATAGCAAAAACAGTTATTGGAGTGAAATCGGTGGTCAGAACCTAGATCCACTAGCATCACTGCAAACACAACCTTTTTATTGGCTATAACAATACAAGATACAATACAAAAGTAAAAATATAATAAAACCAATAAAAACCCAAATCAACAATGAAAATGCCAAAAAAACACAAAATGCAATCAAAACAATCAATATAAAACAAGATCAGAAATAAAGTTTTAGCAAAAAAAAACAACTGAAGAAAGCAAAGAAAGAAAAAGAAAATAAGTATAGGGCAAAAAAGTGTGTAAGTAAGGATGTAAGTGTATATGTGCAAAAGAAAAAGACAGAAGAAAAAAATAAAAAACAAATAGAAAAAACTAAATTAGAGAGTTTGATAGAAATAAGTAAAAGAAAGAGTGCAGTAATGTTGTAATGTTGAAGGCAAGCAATCCAGGTGACCAAACCAGTAGGAGAACCACAGGAAGGCAGCAAGAGGGCTCCAGCAGACACATGTGTGCATCAGGAGTGAAGGGGGCAGCATTAGGGGGGCTCAATTTATTGAGGGAGCCAGGGGACATCAAGGGATACCATCATAAGTAGCCTTCTTATTCAATTGGCTAGTGGTGGCGATCGGTAAGTATGACCACTCTTGCTCATTGCCTAGGAGATTCTGCAGGCATTGAAATACATTTAGTGGGTTTAAATGGCTGTGCACTGTTTGTAAACCCGGAAGTGCTGAATCTATGATCTGTGCCACTTTGGTACCTTTATACACAGAATGTAGTTTCTATATTCTGTGGCACTTTAAGGGTTAAGACAAAACAGAAAAATAAAATTGGGCTTCTGAAACCAAACAAATAAGGGACACTGGTGTACAATATTTTATATAGCCATTTACTGTTAAAGTGTCATGTTTGTTTGCAATTTAAAATCAGTTTATTCATTGATTTGTAAATAACAAAATCAAAAATTTGCTGGCAAAAAATCAGCCACGAAAAAAAAAATTGGTGCGCGCATAAAAATGGCACGTGTCAAAATTATTCGGACGCCCATTGACTTTAATGCATTTGGACAAAATAGTTGCTTGTATAAATATTGTCGCTTCAAAAAAAAATATGTTTCACGAATTTTTGCTGTTTTATTATTTTTTTCACCTTTTCGCAAATTATTCGGTGAATCGAAATGCCCCCGATACGCCCGTCACTACTGTTTAATTTTTACAGAGAAAAAGAAAATCAATTGTAAAATAGCGGCAGAACAGGCAATTATTTTCCATTTTTCTTTCTGAGCTTCCATGTCACTGCACTTCTCCTATTCCTCACCATCTAATTGGTTAGACAGTGCAAAGACATGGACATCAGGTGCACCATTTTGTCGCATAAAATTTTTTTGGGAAAGATTAAAAGTTTGCCTTAATAACAATGTCCACAAAATGCACTTGCCTGCTTCATGTGATTTTGAATTCCAAGACTACGGGGGTTATTAATCAAAGTCAAATTTATCTCAATAATTTATGCTACAAACTCCAATCAAATCTGCCTGGGTTGTTTACGCTTATTTATTATTACATTTTCCCGAAAATTTGCTTTGCGGGAAAACATCTGATTTTCACAATTTTTTTGGATTTTTCATTTTCTTTTGCTTTTTGCCTGAAAACTCCGAAAACTTTGGGGTATTGCACGAAACCCAGAGCACATAAAAAAATTATTGGGACTTCTCCCATTGACTTATATGCAACCTTGACAGGTCTGAGATGCCAGATTTTCAGATTCAGACTTTTCCATATTCTGGGTTGAATAAATTCTATTTTATAAAAGAAATCAAAAATTTTTGGTGAATTTTGCATTTGGAGTTTAGTAAATAACCCCCTAAAATAAAGATTTAAATCATTTATAAAGTGTAAATGAAGTTTATTTTGCTTAACTTCATCATAAAATCATAAACATCATAAAATAGGAATTGGAATTATTTCTTAGGGTGACACGTCCCCTTTACGTATGCTCCACAGATTTTAAATGCAAGTATTTTATATCAAACCATGCTCGATGGACAAAAATAAACTGTGTTTTTCTTTAAACGGTGTTTCAACAGATCCCATTAGATGTTTGCTGTTCTAAAGAACAGTTGATTAATAACTCCTCTTTCTATAGGAAACTGTGGCTCAGGCTCTCCACAACCTCTAGGCAGTCCTTGAACCAGGTAAAGAAGCAGATAAGTGTCAGTGAAGGCTAAATGCAGGTATAGCAGATAAGAAATGATAAATGTAGAACCCTTTCCTTATGACAGATTCATTAGTTAACTGTACAGTAACCTAAAGTTGCTGCAATAGCCAGTTCTTAGCATTCTTTTCTGCTTGAGCTGCGTTGTAAGTAACTCTGCAATGAAGGAAAAAGATGGCAGATACCTGATACCGGTTATCACGTTTCAGATCTTGATAATTTGCTAAATAATTAAACTGCAAATTTTGAAGAATTTGAAAGCTGTAGTATGTTATATGCAGTTTTCCATTATGAATAGCCCTTTAAATAATTACTTTATTCTCAGAGATATAATATCCTTAACATCCAATACCATCATTGTGCTTGAGTAAGTATTTGTGCATTAGAATAATATTCTTTGACCTTCGGGAAATATCCAACTTCAAATCACCCCTGAGATCAATAAAAGGTAAATGAAAATACTTAGAAGGGACATTCAAAAGTTAGCTCTGAGTTGCTTTCTGTGGGTAATTTTATTTAAAAGCACATAAATTAAATTAGGATAAGAAAACAATGTACAGTACATGCTAATATAAATGCAAGAGATGCAAACCCAACAACCATCAATCCATCATACATATTTTTTCAGTCATTCGTAACTTATTAAAGCAGAACTAAAGCAAAATAAATATTATAGTGTCTGTTTACTAAGGTCTGATAGGCAGCAATAATGATTTGTACCAGAAAAAAGTGCCAGGACAGGTTTCTAAGGTGTAAAGGGAATTTTCTGCAATCTGCAAATTTTTCACTTATTATCACGTTTATGCTATGTAAGCTGCTTTGCAAGGTTAGCTCCCCATGAGCTCAGTGCTCCAGTTTCCTAGCTTTCCTGTCTGCCTTACACTCCTAGGGGTAGATTTATCACAGTGTGAATTAGAGCTTACACACAGAAAAACACCCACTTTCTACTCATTCCTATAGGATTTTTAGAAACGTATTTATCAAATGGTGAAAAAATAGTAATTGGTTTTTCTGTGGTGAGCTTTAATTGCACACTTTGGTGGATCCACCCCCTACAGTTTACTATTACAGGTGCTATACCTTTCATCTAAATACCTCAACCACTAGGTCCTTGTTCTCAGACTTCACTAAGAGCTCTTTTTCTTGGGGATATGTTCTTTACTGTGAGCTTGTGCTCTAGGCTCCCCGGAGCCTCCACCATGGTCAGCAATCCAGATTGCTGGCCCATTAAGAGGAGCCCTTCAGTATGCAACATCGTTTCACACACAGTTCCAAGACTGCCAACAAGTGCAGACAAAACCTGCAAACCTAAATAGCAGAAAAAGGATGAAATTCAGAATAGGCCAGAAATACACTACAGACAAATTTACAAAAAGGTTACGGTCAGGCCAAGGGTCAGTAGTAGTGATAAGCGAAATTTTTCACTAAGTTTCACCAAGTGATCTAATAAAAATCATTGCAAATCAGAAAAAAAATTTCGTGCTGCCTTGTGCTTCAAAAAAATTGTCGCCCATAGATTTCAATACATTTCCGTGAATTTTCACCATTTCGCGAAAATTCTGTGAAGCGTAATGGGTCATATTTGCTCATCACTAGTCAGTAGCCCAAAATCATAGCTAGAAGGAAAAGTCCAGGCAAAACTATTGTGGGGTTCCCCTATAAGATTCCCAGATTGTGCCCACATGGGTGCACAGTTTGGAGCTCATAATATTGCAGCATTTTTCCTGAATGCAGCTTTTTTCTTTGAACAGATAAAGCAGACTTATTAGTGCATATGGTGCACAACCCACAGCATTAAACTAAGAATGTGTTCTTGTGCACCAAATGCAGCATGTAGATATACTGTATTAACAAAATGAGTCATTATAATTAACTACCAAGTATAGTCAATCAAAACACCTGGAATCAGTGGGGTAACTAAGGAGGAAGCAGACTCTGTGGTGAAAAAAAAACGTATTTTGACTGCAGATAAAAAAAGGTTGCAGAATATAGGGCATTTGCTAAACTTGTACAAAAAGGCTCTGTTGCTCATGCGTCTAACCTGAATGCCATGGTCTTACCCAGCATTTCAATGTAACTTGGTGCACAATTTAAGCCTGAAAACTTGAAAGTTTCCCCACTTTAGAGAAACTAGGGGCAAGTCGCTTACTACTTGAATCACTATACGAGTTTTTGGTGTTGCTTAACTTGGTGTTTGTTTGGGATAGACATTTTTATAACTAATGGTGTGAATGGACATAACCGATAAAAACTCCATAAGAATCTACAAGCTCCAGTTTAGTTTGCTTAATCCTTTTTTTGCAAGGACAGTTATACAGGTGATTACTCGGAGCTGTGGAACAGCCTGGAATATGTTATATAGCAAGCAAAATATTACTGGTCTCGTTGACAGACAAGGGTTTAAAAATTAATGATAACTGAGAATCCCAGAACAGCTAGAAAAGTACATCCAGTACCTTGCAAATAAAAATCCTTTCAGAATCCTGCATTAAACTAACATCTAGAGACAAATGAATACTGCAGTGTTAGCATAATATGAAAAGACTATACACCAGTAATTTGTACTAACAGTCTGAAGTCATATAAATTAAAATTATCTGCAGTATTTTGGAACAGCAGGTTTCCATATAATATTTCAATGCAATTAATTAATTTAGGGATTTTCTGAGAGATGTTAAAAAGCAGATATTATTCACGCATTGCTGCTCACAGTGAAGCATTATTCTTGTGATGAATCTGTACTGAAAGGTAAAAGGGTAGCCATTTTTTTTTGTAGATTTATGCCTCAGATTAAACATATGGTTTGGACATTCACCAAATGGTGGTGAATAAGATAGTGATAAGGTCTATGTCAGAAAAAATATGTCTTAGAATTACTATAAAGAATCAGACTGATGTTGCCTTGTTTTAAAATCTGTTTCACATCTTTTTTCCTATAGGTGTGAAATATTAAATGTTTTTTAGTGTGCTCCTTCAGCTTAGGTGTTGCCGTACCCATGCTGTTTAGAAACCGGGAATTCCAATGTGCTAACCTATTCCAGAATCAGTTTGTGAGACCAAGGAAATTACCTCTTAATAATGACAAGTGAACTCTTAACTTATCATTTTTATCTAGCACATTCAAATTGCTGCTATTGTTGTTTTTAGCTGTTAGGTTGATTGAGAGCCTACAACTATGTAAAAAAAAAGAACTACAACTATGTAAAAAAACCTTAAGAGAGATTATAGACCAATATAAAGTTAAAAATGCAGAAAGTGTACCCCTCAGCACCATGGCAATCCAAATGTATTAAATCAACTGTTTTTGAGAATAAAATATTTTACAATCCTCATTTTCTTTTGAATCTGCTACAATAATAAAATATCATTGCAAGGGAGGACTAAATTCCATGTGCAAGAGGCCTCTCTAACCAGAAGGCTTCTGCACAGGGAACACACACTCCCAGTACAGTAATTTAACTGTTTTAGGATCTAGAGAGATGGAGAATTCTCCCTGAGCACTTGGAGAGAGAGAAATAGGATTTAAGAAAAAAACATATACACATTGCCCCAAAAGGAAAGATTAAGGAAGAGTAATATTGTAATAATCTTAGTAAAATGAGATAATTATAAAAAGGAAATAAAAGAAAAACATGAACATGGAAAACAATAAAAATATAAAAGACTGGGATCATACTTAAAATAAAAAATGATCTTCAACATGGATCATGCTACTATCATGAAACAGTAAAATGGAGTCTATTGGAGATGGTCTTAATAAAACAGGCCTGACAGAGTTAATAAAACAGGCCAAGGTATCATGAAAAAACATTTCAACAAATCAGACAAGTAAGAGGCCTCTCTTCACTAAGGTCTGGAGTCAGCCATTTGTAACACGGTCACAACCTATTATGTAAACCAAAAAAATGGATTAATATATTGGAATGCCCTTGTAAACTACAATGTGTAGGCAGATCAACTTGGAATGATCATTGTGGATTAACGAGTATGTGAGAAATTAGAAAAAGTCCTGTACCTACCATGGTTTATTAAAAATACTATTACTATTATGCTCTATTAAAAAATGGTGGGTATAATCAATGTCTCTGATGTAGTCCTGCTAAACAGCTCAAAACACATTGTTGCTGATTAAGGAAAGAAAATATGTATTTGTTCTGCTATTAATAATGTGCCATTGTCTGTATACACTTCAACAAGTCCATGCAGTGGTTTATGAAAACTAGTGGATGCCAAATTGTGAGACAAGCTGTGAAGAAGTAGGAACCAATCGTTTTTTTTGATTTGGAGGGGGTTAAGATAGGATAGCATAGTTTGACTGTAGCAAACGTTTAAGTGTCCAGTAATTGTTATGTCCCTGCATCAACTATAAGCCAATTTCTTTGTAGAAAAATAGGAGCTGCACAAATTTTCATGTAATTTCTTATGGTCTAATTTCTGACATCATGGATATCTTAAAAAAGCGCCTTAAAAATACTGCTTGTACTGAACATACTTTTGTATATTGTTTGAATTTTGAAAAAAGCTATGGGGCAGATTCACTATGTGCTGAATTTGCACTAGCGTCTACTTCACTCACTTCGCAACACTTCGCCAGGCGTAAATTCGCCAGGACAACGCTAATTCACTAAAATCCAAAGTAGCGTCCAGGGCACCGAACGCTGGCGAAGTAGCACTAGTGTTACTGTGGCAAGCGAATCGAAGTTGCGCTAGCATTGGCTAATTTGAATACGACTGGAAGCTAAAGTTGAATGGAAGTATATGTTGCAGCCAATACATTACACTACACAAGCCCAGAATACTTTAATAAAATAAAATAGAGTTGTTATATTGCCCTACACATGTGCTCTGTATATAGTTTAAGTGCCATATGTTAGGAAATGTAGGGGGGAAGCCGGTAAACCCAGAAAAAAAATTACGATCTTTTGCCTATCACCCTGAAAAATGAAAAGTTGCCATTGTTTTTTGGGACTTAGAAAAATGTTGAACTATTTTTTGAAGTCCTATCTACTCTATTGCACTTCGCCAGGCGTAAGGGAGCGAATTACCACTAGAGTCTATCTCCTTCGCTTGTTAGTAAATCGGCGAACTAATGAAATGACATTGTGCTGGCGAATTTTCGCTGCAGTCACTTCGCCCTTTAGTAAATCTGCCACCTTGGGTTTTGTTATTTCTTGAGCTAAACTGGGCAAACAAGGATATTGAAGATGCTCCACGTTTGGTACTTGTCAGGAAGATAATGTCCTCCCTTCCCCCTTTGTTGTATCTGTTTTGTAAGCAGACGTTTATTCTGCATGGGGTTTATTTGTGCACTGGTAATTATCTAACTTGCAAGGACCAAGCATGGAAACCTGTTTAGCTAAACAACAAAATAAATTATGTGTGATTATATCAATAGGAAAAAAGTACTGTATGTTCTGCACAAGGCCTATTCAGGGACCTTTAAAGGGGAACTAAAGTGTAAAATAGAATAATGCTAGAAATGCTGTATTTTGTATAGTAAACATAAACTTGAACTTACTGCACCAGAAACCTAATTAAACAAATGATTTATGTTTTCAAAGTTGGCCGCAGGGGCTGTTATCTTGTAACTTTGTTAAACATCTTTGCAAGACCAAGACTATGCACATGCTCAGTGTGGTCCGGGCTTCAGTTGGGAGGTTAAGCTTAGGGATCATCATAAATTATCAAAAAAACACAAGGCAAATAATATCTGCCATAGAAGCCAATACAGCAAGACTGATTAATAATCAGAATATGCAGACTGCACTGAGTCTGTGAATACAAATCTCTGCACAGTCGCCAGCTACTTTACAAGGAAACAAACAAAGCTGCTCAGGGTTAGGGAAGTAAGGTTGGGGGGGTCCCCCTGCAGTTTAAAAGTATGATTGTTTCCCTGCAGAGCAGACTGTCACGAACGCCGCCCGGAGCAGTTCCAGGAGCTCCGGGCGGCGCGTCTATCCTTTCCGGCGTCGCTCCCAAAATGGCGGCGCCCATGGCCGCCACGTGGGTAGCGGCGCCGGCGCAAACACGCCAGCGCATCGACGCCAGCGTCAGGATGTCGGTGACGTCACAAAGGCGCCAAATTCAAAATAAAAACGCAACCTAGACGCCAGAATGGCGTCCAAGTATAGGAAACATTGCCTATGTGTATCCTGGGTTCCCTGACATTTGATATTGCTATATTCTTGTTCCTGATTGTTATCCTGACCATTTTGCCTGGACTTTGGACTTTGCTGTTATCTGCCTGCCCGTGAAACTCTTGCCTGGATTCTGACTACTCCTTTGTTTAACCCTTTGGACACCGCGACCTTGTTCCCTCAAGAGGGCTTCCTCCTCGATCCTGACTACCTCCCTGGAGGGAGCTCCCGGCTCCCTGACATTATACTTGGGCCATGGATCCTACTGAGGAAGCTACGCCTGATGTCGGACGAGTGCTCCGCGGACTGGCATCCCGCATGGAGGAATATGAAGCCCAGCAGTACCGCATAGGACAGGCACTCGATACCCTTCTCTCCCGAGTGCCTCCAGCGCCTCCTGCTTCCCAAGCGGCTGTAAATACTCCCATGGCGGACGTCTCATCTAGCACAGGTTTCTCGTCTGGTGAGCCTCGTATTCCGCCTTCTCCTCGCTTCAGTGGGGACCCACAGGCCTGCAGAGGTTCCGCTACACAGTGCCAGATCCAGTTCGAGTTTCAACCCTCGCACTTCCCCAATGAACGTTCCAAGGTGGGGTATGTGAAGTCTCGTTTGGTGGGCAAACCGCTTGAGTGGGCAACATCTCTTTGGGAGAAGAATTCTCCACTGACTTTTGATGCCAAGGCTTTTCTTCAAGCATTTCGTACGGTGTTTGATGCCCCGGGTCGGGTTACAAATGCCCCTTCTCATCTTCTGCAACTTCGACAGGGAAACCACAGTGTCAGTGACTATGCTATTGACTTTAGAACTTTGATGGCTAAGACTTCCTGGAATGACGATGCCTATAAGGCCGTATTCTATCAAGGTCTGTCTATTCGCATTAAAGATGATCTTGTCTCCAGGGAGTTCCCTGATCTGCTGGAAGATCTGATTGCACTATCCATTAAGGTGGACACTCGTCTCAGAGAGCATCAAGTAGAGAGGGAGCGTTGTAAACGATTTCAACTCTTGTTGGCACCTCGCTTCCAGAGACCTCTCTTGAAAAACTCCAGCTGCTCAAGCTTCTCCTTCTCCTCCGGAGGAACCGATGCAAGTTGGAAGGGCTCGTCTCTCCGAACAAGAAAGACTCCGTAGACGAATGGCTGGCTTATGTCTGTATTGTGGCGGACAGTCTCATTTTGCGAACTCTTGTCCGGTGAAGCCCACGAGTTCTGTTCCCCGAGGTATATCTAGGGTAACTCATGTAGGGGGCACTACTCCGAAGTCTCAGGAGAACACTCACAGGTTTCTCCTTCCTTTACAGATTCGCCTAGCCACTAAGACCATTGTTGGCTCAGCTTTCATTGACTCTGGAGCTGCTGGGAACTTCATGGATGCTCTTTTCGCCAAACACATGGAAGTTCCCTTATTCCCATTGTCCACTCCGCTTCGTGTCACTGCCATTGACGACAGACCCCTGGAGGCTGAATTTATCTCTAAGACGACTGGGGAATTGCCTGTGCAGGTTGGGACGCTGCATAAAGAAAGACTATCGTTCCTAAATATTTCCTGCCCATCCGTTCCTGTTGTTTTGGGTCTCCCTTGGCTGCGCCTGCATAATCCCACCATTGATTGGTCCGCAGCCCGTTGGAGCCCATTTTGCCAGCAGCATTGTCTTCCTGCTGAACCCCTCCAGAGGGTGAATATCTCTATGTCTGATCTGAAGACTCTACCCTCCTTCTACAGGGAATTCTCTGATGTATTCTGTAAGAAATCCGCAGAATTCCTTCCTCCACATCGACCATACGATTGTCCTGTCGACCTCCTGCCAGGAACCATGCCCCCTAGGGGTCGCACCTATCCTCTTTCTCCGGCTGAGACTTCCGCTATGAAAGACTATATTCAGGAAAATCTCCAGCGGGGGTTTATCCGCCCCTCTACTTCTCCTGCCGGGGCAGGTTTCTTCTTCGTGGATAAGAAGAATGGAGGCCTACGTCCTTGCATTGACTACCGGGGCCTTAATAAGATCACTGTTAAAAACCGGTACCCCTTGCCTTTGATTGCTGAACTCTTTGACCAATTGAAAGGGGCTAAGGTTTTCACTAAATTAGATCTCCGTGGGGCATACAACCTCATCCGCATCCGTGAAGGGGACGAATGGAAGACGGCATTCAACACTCGGGATGGGCACTATGAATATCTCGTGATGCCCTTTGGCCTCTGTAATGCCCCCGCTGTCTTTCAGGAGCTCGTGAAAGACATTTTCCGGGATCTCTTGGGAAAGTCTGTGGTCGTGTACCTGGATGACATCCTAATCTTCTCGAAAGACCTTGAATCTCATCGCTCCCAGGTTAAAGAAGTGCTCTCTCATTTGAGGAAGAACTCTCTCTTCGCCAAGTTGGAGAAATGTGTCTTTGAGGTGTCTAAGATTCCTTTCTTGGGTTATATCATCTCCCCAGAAGGTTTCGAGATGGATCCCGCTAAGGTGTCAGCAATCCAAGAGTGGCCCCTTCCCTTGAGCACCAAGGCTATTCAAAGGTTCATCGGATTTGCCAACTACTACCGGCAATTCATCAGGGGGTTTTCTTCAGGTATTGCACCTATCCTTACTCTCATCCGAAAAGGGGGTAATCCCAGGTCCTGGCCTCCAGTTGCTATAGAAGCTTTTCAGTCCCTAAAAGACGCATTTTCTTCTGCCCCAGTCCTCCGTCATCCGGATCCTAAGTTACCCTTTTGCATTGAGGTGGATGCATCTGAAGTAGGTGCTGGGGCTATTCTATCCCAGAGACATTCTGCCGATGGGAAATTGCACCCCTGTGCCTTTTTCTCCAGAAAGTTTTCCCCTGCAGAACAGAATTACGATGTAGGGAATCGAGAACTTCTGGCAGTCAAACTTGCTCTCGAAGAGTGGCGTCACATCCGAGAGGGTTCTTCAATCCCGGTCACGATTTACACTGATCATAAGAACTTGGAGTTCATACATTCTCTCAAGAGACTGAATCCTCGTCAGGCCAGGTGGGCCCTGTTCTTCTCCCGCTTCAACTTTGTCTTGACTTTTCGCCCTGGCTCCAAGAATCGGAAAGCCGATGCTATGTCTCGAAGTTTCACTCCAGTGGATCGTACTCCTGAAAGACAAGAGCCTATTATTCCTCCTGTCAAGATCATCGCTTCCTTGTACCCTCAATTCACTGATCAAATTCTGGCTGGTCAATCTTCTGCTCCTCCTGATACCCCCATTGGGATGGCGTTTGTTCCCTCCGAGTTACGTCTGCCCATTCTTCAACAGACCCATTGTTCCAAGCAAGCAGGACATTCTGGTCCTGAAAAGACTCTTGAACTCCTTCGACGTTTAGTCTGGTGGCCGACTATCCGAAAAGATGTCAAAGACTTTGTTGCTGCTTGTACCGTTTGTGCTACATCCAAACCTAGCCATTCTCGCCCCAGTGGGTTATTACAACCATTGCCTATCCCATCTCGTCCATGGACTCATTTAGCAATGGACTTTATTGTTGAACTTCCCCCCTCTAGTGGAAACACTGTGATCTGGGTTGTGATTGACCGCTTTAGCAAGATGGCCCATTTCATTCACCTGCGGAAGCTTCCCTCTGCTGTGGAGTTGTCTCAGCTCTTCATCCAGTATATTTTCCGCCTGCATGGTTTTCCTGTGGAAGTTGTCTCTGATAGAGGTTCCCAGTTTACAGCTAAATTTTGGCGTTCCCTGTGCAAAGTTCTAGGTATTACTCTCCAGTTTTCCTCCGCTTATCATCCCCAGACAAATGGGGCAGCTGAACGTGTGAACCAAGCCCTGGAGCAGTTCTTGAGGAACCATGTGTCCCTTTGCCAAGATGATTGGTCTGATCTCCTCCCGTGGGCGGAATTCGCTCATAACAATGCCTGCCACACTTCCACTGGAAGGTCTCCGTTCATGTCGGTGTATGGTCAGCATCCTCAAGCCTTCCCCCAGGACTTTGTGTTGTCTGACGTTCCGGCTGCTGATGACCATGCAGCCCACATGTCTGCTATTTGGGCTGCAACCAAGTCGAACTTGGAGAAGAGCGCTCTGGTTCATAAGACGTTTGCAGATCGTAGACGTAGACCCTCTCCTCCCTACAAGGTTGGTGATAAAGTCTGGTTGTCTTCCAGGAACATTCGGTTGAAGGTGCCATCTCCTAAGTTGGGTCCGAAGTTTGTGGGTCCATTCTCCATCTCGGAGGTGATCAATCCTGTGGCTGTCAGACTTCAGCTTCCCCCTGAGATGCGAATTTCATGTCTCTTTGGTGAAACCCGCTACCTCCAACCGCTTTTCTGTGAACCAGTCTCCTCCTCCTACTATCTCTGTGGATGGTCAACAAGAATATGAGGTAGAAAAGATCCTTGACTCCAGAATTTCCAGGGGCTCTCTCCAATACCTCATCAAGTGGAAGGGCTTTGGCCCTGAAGAATGCTCCTGGGAAGGACACTCTGGTGTGCACGCTCCTCGTCTGGTGAAGGATTTCCACTCTAAGTTTCCCCAGAAGCCCAGTCTTGGTGGTCCAGTGGCCCCCCGTGGGGGGGGTACTGTCACGAACGCCGCCCGGAGCAGTTCCAGGAGCTCCGGGCGGCGCGTCTATCCTTTCCGGCGGCGCTCCCAAAATGGCGGCGCCCATGGCCGCCACGTGGGTAGCGGCGCCGGCGCAAACACGCCAGTGCATCGACGCCAGCGTCAGGACGTCGGTGACGTCACAAAGGCGCCAAATTCAAAATAAAAACGCAACCTAGACGCCAGAATGGCGCCCAAGTATAGGAAACATTGCCTATGTGTATCCTGGGTTCCCTGTCATTTGATATTGCTATATTCTTGTTCCTGATTGTTACCCTGACCCTTTTGCCTGGACTTTGCTGTTATCTGCCTGCCCGTGAAACTCTTGCCTGGATTCTGACTACTCCTTTGTTTAACCCTTTGGACACCGCGACCTTGTTCCCTCAAGAGGGCTTCCTCCTCGATCCTGACTACCTCCCTGGAGGGAGCTCCCGGCTCCCTGACACAGTTACAGACCGTCTGAAGTTTCCTATCTGCAGCTGTCAGAGCAAGTAAAACGAAGGGTGAATTTCACAGCATACTGTCAGGTTTATTATAAAAATGGTACATTTTTTAATTAAAGTATGCTGGAGATAGATTTCTTTTTCATTAAACAATGTAAAAATGGGATTTTATTTTTTTGCATTTATATCCCCTTTAATGACCTTTAATGATATTATTGTACAAAAGCTTCACAACCTCAGTCATGCTTTTGACTAGACTATTGGCTAAAGAAATTAGCAATTCATTAAGGTACACGATAGGAACATTTAAAATGATTAAGTCAACAGTCACCTGATAGTACACATCTAGTAAAGGTTTTACATATTGACTTTATGATGTTACTTTACCATTATCTTAAATGAGTGGAGCTTATTGTTGGCATAAAGGTGCACTGTGGCTTATTATCATAATTTATTTGATAATATGTTTTTTTTTCTATAAAAGGTTGAGTGTTAGGGGTTATTTACTAAGCTCCGAATATCCGAAATTCTCAGAAATTGTGATTTTTTTTGTGTTATAATAGGCTTTTAAAAAAATCATATTTTTTTTTGGAATTTATTAAACCCCGAGGGCTAAAAAGCCTGAATATAAAAACATGGCATCTCAAACCTGTTGAGGTTGAATTAAAGTCAATTGGAACAGTCCCATTGATTTTTGGTTGTGTGAGGGGTTTTGGGCAATTTCACAATGTTTTCGGAGTTTCCAGATGAAAAAATCGTGAAAATCTGAGCTTTTCCCTCATAGGTGATTTTTGGGATAATTTGATAAATAAGCGTTAAAAACCAGAGCGGCTTAGATCGGAGTTTGTAGCAGCCGATATTGAGATAAATTCGGACCTTGATAAATAACCCCCTTAGAGTTTTTTATACCTCAAATGAACTCGAATGAACTAAAATGAGCTCAGAACTTGAATTGTATCTTAATTAAGAAAAAACTTGAATGGGAAAACCTCAATTCTGTGAGTTCGAGTCCCGGAATTCAAAAACTCGACTTGAGTTTTCCGTGGAAAAAAAACTTGAATTGCTCGAATTATTCGAGTTTTTGGCAAAATCCTCCAAAAAACTCAAACATCCTGCAGGCTGTTAACATCTTCCAATGGTTCAAGGGACTTCTGCCATTTAGTTCTACATGACCTCAACAGATTTTAGAGGGTGTATTTTCTAGCTATTTCCAGGGTCAGGATATAATAAATCTGGGGGTTTTTAACCTAAAAAATGAGAATTTTGACCAAAAAATACAAAAACACAACTCGAACCTTAATAAATCTGCCCCCTTGATGTGTAGATTTAATTTATCTTAAAAATCTGGCAGATGTATGTTCTTACAGTGAAACCCAATGCAAGATACATTGGACTAGTACATTACCCTTGGCAATGCTTTGAGAAATATTTAGAAATGTCTAATAATTGCTCTTGGAATCTACTTACTTATTTCAAAGAAAGTTGCAAAACTCACTTCACTGCAGTTTCACATTCCTTAATTTTATCCGCATTTACATTTGGTGATTAATAATTAAGACACAGCCACAGAACTACTTAAAAAATCCTTTTATCTTTATAAGAATCACAATTTCTATTCCATTCAAATATCTAATTGGATATAGGTAGCAAAGACACATTTCCTGATAATTGCAGTAATATATCTTTTACAACGGGAACAGTATTAAAAGTACTTAGAATAAATCCATCAATTGAACAAATAATGAATTAGCTTGAAAAATGAACCATCTTCTGGTTAACATGTCAGATACAAGTGAAAAATATAATTGCTTCATGATATTTTCTCTTGAGCCTGTGATGTCATTATCTATAACAAGCTAATCAAGCCTCAATAGCAACTTCATCTCTGACACGAAACTGTGGGATTATCTCATTTACACATTGGCTTGCTTCCTGCATATAAAATGACAGTGCATTTAAGTATTTGGCTCTACAAATTTTGTTGAAATTGAAAAAGCAGCATGTACTGTAAGTAATTCACTATATCTCTATTTACTGGAAAGGTGATTAGGGTAGTTTACTCTTGACTACCTTTTCTCCCCTCTGCATGAGATATCAAATTTTACTATGTGAAAGGTTTTATACATAACTGTGAGGGTGCAGTCAACAGCATTTGACTTCATCATGTATGGATGAGTTCAATTCATGAATGGAAGATTGATCTACTTTGAAGATTAATTCAAGTTTTCAAGTTTTAGTAAATAACCCCCTCTGAGTTCAGAATTTATGGAGCTGGTGTCAAATAAACTTTTTTTTTTTCAAGTGTTCTCTGATTCATGAAATTCTACAACAGCTAGAACACATATTACATTCACTAGAACATACAGTAAATAAACATCTGATAAAATGCAATGGTTGGTGCTGTTCCACAATAAACACAACCACCATATTGGTGCAGTGCAGTCTTATATAAGATCACCTACCTTTGGTAAATGAACCATAAATTGTTTACTAGTTGACATTACTACTGACCCAGAACACTATATTTATTTCTATTTTTTTTTTAATTTATGTAGATGTTATATTAAAGGGATACTGTCATGGGAAAACATGTTTTTTCAAAACACATCATTTCATAGTGCTACTTCAGCAGACTTCTGCACTGAAATCAGTTTTGTAAAAGAGCAAACAGATTTGTTTATATTTAATTTTGAAATCTGACATGGGGCTAGACATATTGTTAGTTTCCCAGCTGCCCCCAGTCACTCTTTACTGCTCTACTGCAAGTTGGAGTGATATCACCCCTCCCTGCCCCCCCAGCAGCCTAACAACTGAACGATTGGAAGGTAACCAGATAACAGATCCCTGACACAAAATAACAGTTCCCTGATATATATTAGAACACACTAAATAGTAAAAATCCAGGTCCCACTGCAACACATTCAGTTACATTGAGTAGGAGAAACAACAGCCTGTCAGAAAGCAGTTCCATTCTTAAGTGTTGGCTCTTTCTGAAAGCACATGACCAGGCAAAATGACCTAAGATGGCTGCCTACACACCAATGTTATAAATTAAAAAAAAATACACTTGGTGGTTCAGGAATGAAATTTTAAATGGTAGAGAGAATTATTTGCAGTGTAAACAGTGTAATTTAGAAATAAAAACGACACCATAGAAATTGTGACAGAATCCCGTTAAGAATAAAAAAAAATGTTCTGTCCTATTCACCCAGAAGATCTTCAACATAAGGGCTCACTTTCTTTTGGGTAAGAGCAAATACTGAAGTTCAACATTTACACCCCTTTGAGCACCATAAAGGGGTGATATGGTCTGCAGGGGATCAAACTTTGACCCCACTTCAGATCATCGTCCAGTCTTCCACAATGCTCAGTAATGTATTTAGTGAAGTGTGCAGTCATAATCAGAAGCCGTAAAAAGTTTTATTGGCATGTGGAAGGTATTAAGGAGCACACTAGAATAATAGCAAAATAATAGCAAAAGAGCTGGGGATGAAGAAAAAGGAGCAGCATACAAAATTAGATGGGAAGTGGAGAGCAAACATAATTTTGCCTCTTTATAGGACCATGGTAAGGCCTCATCTGTAGTATGCAGTTTTGGGCTCCAGTCCTTACGAAGGATATTAATGACCTGGAGAGTTTTCAGCAACGTGCAACTAAACTGGTTAGGGGGATGGAAAATTTAAATTATGAGAGTGGACTGTCAAGTTTGGGCTTTTTCTCTGAAAAAAAAAAAACCCTTGTGAGGGGACATAATTACTCTTTACAAGCACATTAGAGGGCATCATAGTGAGGCAGCAGGGGACCCTTTTGTCTCATAAAGAGAATTGCTGCACCAGAGGCTACCCCTCTAGAGGAACAGAACTTTCATTTGAAGCAGAGTCAGAGCAGTGAGTTGGTGAAATGCCCTGCTGGTTGATGTTGTGATGGCAGATTCTGCTAATGCTTTTAAGAGGGGCTTGGATGATTTCTTGGACAAGCATAATATCATAGGCTATAGTGATACTAAAATCTACAATTAGTATAGATATAGGTATATTTTTTTTATGTGAGGGTATGCTGAGGTCGGACTGAGAGTGTGTATGTATGTGCGCTGATATTCATTTGGAGGGGTTGAATTTTATGGATTTTGATCTTTTTTTAACCCAACTTAACTATGTTGCTATGTAACTATGTAACAAAAGAAAACCAGGTAGAACAAACAATTTGATAGAGAGGGTGTTGAGCGAAGATGAATTTAAAATATAAACTTGGCAGAAAAAGAAGACGGGGGAAAACACTGATTGGAAAGAGGAAGAATAAAGAACTAGATAACACAAAAGTGGTAAAAGGGAAAAGTGCATAATGGAAAAGTGGAAGACAATAGAGGCACAGGACCTTTTGCTCAATTCAACCTGCTCTTAAGGTCAGAGCTCAGTTGTATGGCAGAGTGTAGAGGAAGATTCATATTTTAACCTACAAACCTACAGTATTTATTTCCTTTACAGCTTACCACAGATCTTAAGAGCAAGGGAGAAAGTAAAGGCAAAGGTTTAAGGGAAAATAAAGTATGAAGCAGACAAAGTAAAGTGCACAAAAAAATGAGATCATAAAAAGGAGCGAGATTTCTAGACATTAAATATAGAGAACAGTAGAAGTAGAACTGTACCAAATAAGCGAAAAAATTCACGGTAATGTTTCACCAAAAATTTACTGCACACATTGAAGTCAATGGGAAAGGGAAATCACATAGGGGTTAAGGTGTTTTTTTAGTTCTGCAATATCATATACACTGCCCAACCTTGTTAAAAAAAAGCTGTTTACACTATACCACAATTGTTTTTCATAATAAAATAGGCTCCCGCATTGGCAAACATGGTGCCCGAACAGTTCTTAGATACAGGGACAGTGCTAAGGAGTGCTGTTAGCGGACTGATTGATGTGAAAGGCAAGAGGCATATACTAATGGCGTTATTTTTCAGCATTTTTTCTTGCATAAAAAATGTGTTTTTCTCAGCAATGGGAAAGTGAAAGTACATTGGGTTTAAGGTGTTTTTAGCTCTGCAATAACATATACATTGCCCGACCTTGTTAAAGAAGTACCATCCACTGTGCTAAACTGTTTTTCATAGAACGCTGCCAAGCATGGTGCCCAGACTTGATGCTCAAACAGCTTCTTAGATAGACAGGGAGAGTGCTGGGTACTGCTTTGATCCAATGACTGATAATGAAAAATTGATTTAAAAAAAAGTAGACAAACTAAAAAGTTCACACGAAAAGGACATTTTATAACAAATTTGTTCAAGCAAATTCAATTATAGATTAACTATCCTTCTAATAATGAGCAGTTGGCTGTATATGAAAAGATAATAATCCCAACAAAATTGGGCCATAGGGCCCACAACTTCTACTTACCGTATATACTCGAGTATAAGCCGAGTTTTTCAGCATCCAAAATGTGCTGAAAAAGTCTACCTCGGCTTATACTCGGGTCAGCGGGCAGTTGCCGATATTGCAGTCACTTTTAATCATTCCTATACCAACAGTTCACTTGGGGAGAGACTGCAATATCCCACAATACCCTCTGTTGGTTTTATGAAAGAATAACAGTGCGCCCTCTGTTGGTTATATCAAAGAATAACAGTGACTGCAATATCACACAGCGCCATCTGTTGGTTGTATCAAAGAATAACAGTGACTGCAATATCACACAGCGCCATCTGTTGGTTGTATCAAAGAATAACAGTGACTGCAATATCACACAGCGCCATCTGTTGGTTGTATCAAAGAATAACAGTGACTGCAATATCACACAGCGCCATCTGTTGGTTGTATCAAAGAATAACAGTGACTGCAATATCACACAGCGCCATCTGTTGGTTGTATCAAAGAATAACAGTGACTGCAATATCACACAGCGCCATCTGTTGGTTATATGAAAGAATAACAGTGACTGCAATATCACACAGTGCCCTCTGTTGGTTATATCAAAGAATAACAGTAACTGCAATATCATACAGCGCCATCTGTTGGTTGAATAAAGGATTAACAGTGATGGCAATATCACACAGCGCCATCTGTTGGTTATACGAAAGATCAGTGATGGTTTTATGACACACAGCACTCTCTGCACAATTCTCTGTCACCATCAACTTTGCAAAGAAGTCCGGTCGATCGCTGGGGGAGTCTCTTTGGCGGAAGGTGCGCTGCTGGGAGACAGGGCTGTAGTTGTGTCTAGGCTTATACTAGAGTCAATAAGTTTTCCCAGTTTTCGTAGGTAAAATTAGGTACCTCGGCTTATACTCGGATCGGCTTATACTCGAGTATATACGGTATTTAATGTTCATTTATTTACCTTATTAACCTTTTAACCTCTCAACTTTTTTACTGAAATACAGTACTACTGTAGCGGCGTCCCCGGGTGATTACAGCCAGGCAGAGGCACTAGCAGCCTAATTCGCATTCCATAAGTATGACTCTGTTGCGCTCAGCTCCGTGGCAGCCTCTGGTGAGAACTAGCACCTAATCCACAGCACAGCCTCTGGCAGTTGGGTGCCAATTGTTATCCAGGCCTGCCCTTGAATGAGCAAATCCTTGTTTAAGGCTGCAGGCCAGTCTAAAATTTAAAATGGACCGCAACTGGCCCACGGGCCGGAGTTTGGATATGGCTGCTATAAGGCACCATACAAGATATACCATATACTTGAGTATAAGCCGAGTTTTTCAGCCCCCAAAATATGCTGAAAAACTCTACCTCGGCTTATACTCGGGTCAAGCGCAAAAACGGTCGCCGGCGCCTAAGAATAGTAGCCGGCGCCTAAGAATAGTCATCCAAAAACGAGATTGAAACTTACCAGAAGCTGCTGCATTTCTCACCCTCGGCTTATACTCGAGTCAATAAGCTTTCCCAGTTTTTGGAGGTAAAATTAGGTACCTCGGCTTATACTCGGGACGGCTTATACTCGAGTATATACGGTACACCATTAAAACATTCACAACAATTGCAAGGTAAAATTAGAGCAATCACACAAGAAAATAAAAACAAAATATGATAGTATGCACTTGCAGTTAATTGACATTTTATCTAGCTTTAACCTATTTGAGTGCCATGGTTTCCCTGCATCTTGGGTCATTGCTGTTGTTTCAAGGTTGACAGCTATTGAAACTGGATATTTTTTGCAACTAGCAGCTAATCCACAAAATAAATCATTGTGAAGGAGACTTATTTCAGCTTGTCATTTTACAGGAAGATGCTATTAAAACTGATCTCTGGATGACGTTCAATTCAAAACAAGTTTCTTGCTGATGACTTGAGCTTCAATTACATTTTTTCGAGGTGTAGGGGATTTTTATACTTGATTCATTTCACTAAATTCTAATTACACTCCAAATAAAGCATATCACTTGTCTATTTTCATAAAAAAATACTACTGGGTAACTGATGTATCCTGTTACACGAGGACCATATTACAAATATCACACATGTAACTAGACTTACACATCAATGAGTTTTATCCAGACTGGGCTTCATATCCTTTTATATTAATTTTCTTGTTATGTTATCTCTGTAACATATCACAAAAGAGTCAGTTTTCCTGTATTCTGTATACATTTCCACCTTTACCCAAGAGCCCCGTTTACACAGGGAAATGTCATATGACTATCAATAAAAAATAAGGTATTTATATGTCTGGCTATTAACAATTGTCATAAAACTGACCTTAAATTAATAAATAATAAAAGAAATAATATTATACAAATACTACAGTTTTGTACAGAAAAAGATAGAACATGCCCACCCAAAGAACTTTTGGCGTGCGGGTCCATTTTGAAGGCTGCATATTACATTTTGACCACAGCACCCATCATTAATCTTTGGAGGAAGAGTGCGGGTACTAACAGGACAATTATATATATATATTTATACTTTATTTCTTTAATCACAACAGAGCTTTCTAGAGACAGGTACTGTAACTTATAACAGAGTATAAAAAAAGTAACAGTAACTTACAGAGTTTATTCATTAACCAGAACAGTCGGCTGTCTGCACAGATCTTGCTCTTTACAGCAAAATTGTACCCCCACTTAGGGTAGTTAATCCATATGTCAATTTACAAAGCCTTGCTTTTCTCCAGAGTTTTTCACAGAAACTCCTTGCTTCAAAAAAGCCTCACAGCCTCCCCTACTTCCTGCTTCCCCTTCAGAGAGCTCTCCTCCCCCAGGTAGTGACATCACTCAAGGACATTAGATAGCACTATAGACAAAAAGCAGGGGACTTTTTTCAGATAAAAAGGAATACACTGCCTGGCTGATTCTGTTAAAGGAAAACTATACCCCCAAAATAAACACTTGAGCAACAGATAGTTTACATCATATTAAGTGGCATATTAAAGAATCTTACCAAACTGGTCTGTATATTTAAGTAAATATCGCCCTTTTACATCTTTTGCCTTGAGCCACCATTTTGTGATGGTCTGTGTGCTGCCTCAGAGATCACCTGACCAGAAATACTTCAACTCTAACTGTAACAGGAAGAAGTGTGGAAGCAAAAGACACACCTCTGTCTGTTAATTGGCTCATGTGACCTAACAAGTATGATTTTTCTATTTATGGTTACCGAATGGCACATACTACTAGAAAAGTATATTATTATGAAAATTGTTTATTTACATGAAGCAGGGTTTTACATATGAGCTGATTTATGCAATATCTTTTTATAGAGACCCACATTGTTTGGGGGATATAGTTTTCCTTTAATGCTTTTAAAGGAACAGTAACAACAAAACAATGTAAGTTTTTTGAATTAAAAATATAATTCAGTGCAGCCCTGCACTGGTAAAACTGCTATGTTTGCTTCAGAAACACTACTATTTTAACAAGATGCTGTGTAGCAATGGGGACAGCCATTCAAAGGAAAAAAGGCTCAGGTTACACAGCAGATAGCAGCTAAGCTCTGTAGAACATAATGGTGTTATCTGTTATCCATTATTTAGCACCTTGATTACCATACAAACATTTGGGTAGGGTAGATAATTATAACCTTTTTTCTTTTGAGGAGCTGTGTACTATTAATATTATGGAGGATTTAATGTCAGATTCCAATAGGGGTGAGAATTCAGATCGCCCGACTATACATACAGGTTTAAGAAACAAATCCAGCTTTTATTCAATACAAAGTAGGGCATGTATATTGACATGTTTCAAAAACTTGTTATTGGTGATTTGTCTAAAATCAAAGGAAAACATGGTGAATTGAAATAATCTTGATAGACGTGAGCTTAAAGCTATTGCTGATTTGAAGTCAAATAAATAGATTGTGGTGAAGAACGCTGACAAGGGGTGGCTCTGTAGTTGTTCTGGATGTCGATTATTATAAATTAGAAGCTCAAAGGCAATTACAAGATGTTAATACTTATCCGACTAATGATTTCCATGTCCTTTTAATTGGTCTACTAGATTGGGCCAAAGTGTATCCATCTTAACCGATAGGGAATACAATTATTTAAATTGTACTTCTCCACAGATTCCGATTCTTCATTGGTTACCTAAAGTACATAAGACTACCACAAATGCACAGGGCCGACCCATAGTCTTGGGTATCGGTTCTTTCAATGAGCATCTATCGGAGTACGTGGATTATCTTTTATTACCTATTGTCTTTGAATAACCTAGCTATCTTCGTGATAGCACTGACTGTATTAATAAAATCCAAACTGTGGCTTGGCAATCGTCATTTTTGTGGGTCACCTTAGATGTAACCTCTTTATATTCTTCTATTGATCATACTCGTGGTATATCGGCCATTCGATTTTGGTTAGAACACTTGTGTCTTTATTCGGATGATCAGAATGAGTTTCTAATACAAGCCCTCAATTATTTACTCAATACCAACTATTTTATGTTTAATGGTTTCTATTTCATTCAAAAGAGGGGAGTGGCGATGGGTGCAAGATTTGCACCCTTGTATGAGAACCTCTTTATGGGGTGGTGGGAACGCATTTTTGTTTATGATGAGAACAACCCTTTTTGTTCACATATTATAAGTTATTTTTGTTACATCGATGATTTGATTTTTATTTGGAATGGTGAAGTTTTGTTAGTTAATAACTTTGTACAGTATTGTAATTATACGAATTGGGGTATCATCTTCACTAGTGACTGTAATCATCAGCATATGTCCTTTTTGGATATTAAATGTACTATTGAAGATAATATTGTCATGATTGATCTTTATCGGAAACCCATTACCCATATTCCATTACTGCATGCAGGTATTTGTCATCCCGCTATTGTTTGCGGGGTGTCCCAGTGTCAGGCCATGTTATTATGGGATTGATTTTTGCAATGTGGGTATGCGTTTAGAGACATTAAGACTGCCAATGACAGAGCTCTTGAAGATCTTTTGAGTGTTAAGAATAAAAATAATAGTAGGAACACTAATAGGTATTTCCCCATGATTATCACCACTTATTCCTGTGATAGCACTTATGTTTGCAAAATTGTCCAAAAGTATTGGAAAATCTTGAAACAAGATCCCAATTTGAAAGATATTTTGCCCTCATAGCCAAATTTTACTTATAAAAGAGGACCGAGTTTGAGATCTATGTTGTCCCCGAGCTTATTTACAGACTCAAAGACCTTGGCTAGACGTTAAGGGCTGCTATAGATACAGGGGCTCTTGGTGTGGAGCTTGTAGCTTCATGAACCATCTAAAGAATTTGCAGGTAATAAAAATCCCAGATGTTATAAGATTTATTTGTATGCCAATTGTGGTACAAGTAACGTTATTTATTTAATAACTTGCAACTATATAGGCAAAACAATAAGACCTATTAGGAAACGCATATCAGAACACCTGAATTATGTATCTCGCCATTAATCGAGTTCTGCAGTTGCAAAACACTTATAGATGTAATTATAGATACAATTATAGATAGATAGAGTAATACCAAGTATTCGGAAGGGGATACAGAGGTGTCTTTCTTAAGAACAGAAGCCTTTTGGATCTATAAGTTATGTACTGTTACACCCAAAGGTCTTAATAGAGAGTGGGAACTGAATTGTTTTGTTGACCAATATTCCCATGTATTGTGACTCTTTCCTTTTCTAATAATATTACATTTTTTTTATCGATTTTTCAATTAATTAATAGGTACTATGGATTATCATTCTATATGAATTTATTTTAATGAACTTGTTTATTTAATTATGTATTCTCATAATGCCTATGTAACAATCAAGTACACCAATTATTATTTCTTGTAATTTAATTTCAGTATATGAATTCATCACAAACGGAGTTATCGATTATTTTATCGTTCATATTTACTTCTGTAACCATGAAATTTGTCTAAATGTTTGTCTATCATTCAATATGTATGTGTATCACATTACATTTGCTCTCTTCATGTTATCTCATTATATCTAATATTACTATTAATTGTCATTACTAATCTGATGCTGTTGGTTGCTGTATATATATTTTGACTTCAGTACTAACGCATTTATGGTGACATTTTAAACAGGTGTGGATGTTTGCTCTTATTGGTAAGGGTATATATATATATATATATATTTATATATATATATATGTTGTCTGCAGAAGGCACCCATTCTTCTGATGAAGTAACATACCAGTCACAAAATGCGTTAGCTTTGTCCCCCTGCCTGCTTCTATGTATTTTAAATGGATTAATAAAGCTTTACTTGTTTTATGAAGCTTGGTTTCACCGTGGATTCCGGTAGTACAATCCCTATTGCTATGAGTGTTATCCACTATTTAAAGTGTGTCATATAGCCTTTTTTAAATTTCCACCACAGATCAGTTTTGCCAATGCAGGGCAACAGTACATGATATTTTCATTACTTTAAAACACTTTCATTTTTTGGTGTTACTGTTCCTTTAAGAGGGGCTTGGATGTTTTCTTGGACAAGCATAATACCCAAGACTATTGTGATTCTAAAATGTACAACTATTATAGATATAGGTATATATATATATATATATTTTATGTGAGTTTATGGAGCTGCCTTAATCGGTAGTAAACTGCCCAAAAGAGAAGGATTTAGGATATTAATGAAATAAGGTTTTACCAATTTAAGTATGAAAAGTGAGAAATTTTGAGTCAAGAGGTTAGGTAAAGAAGAGCAATAATGCTTAAAGGAGAAGGAAAGGTTAAAACTAAGTAAGCCTTATCAGAAAGGTCCATCTAAATATACCAGTAAACCCCCAAAGTAGTGCTGCTCTGAGTCCCCTTTCAAAAGAAACACCACATTTCTTTCCTTCTTTTGTGTACTCATGGGCTTCTGTATCAGACTTCCTGTTTTCAGCTTAAACCTCATTGCCCTGGGCAAGAGCATGCTCAGTTTGCGCCTCTTCCTCCCCCCTCCCTTCTCTGCTGTAATCTGAGCCCAGAGCAGGGAGAGACTCAGGCAGGAAGTGATGTCACACCATGTTAATACTGCAGCTCCTATCCTAAACAAACAGAGAGTTTCTAGAGCTTTTTACTCAGGTATGGTAAAACATTCTACAGAATAAATATTGCATTCTAGCTTGCACTATTGCAGCTAATCTATTGGCAATAAAATGCCTCCGTAGCTTTCCTTCTCCTTTAAACTGTTTTGATAAAGGTTAGAGCACTCACTGCCAGAAGGTACTGATTAACTTTCAAATAAGATTTTAATTTATTTAAATACATAACATATTATTAAATCTGAGAAAACAGTGTTTTAGCATTAATGTATATCCTTCTGTGGCTACTAAAGCAAATAAAAGCATAAAAAAGGGCATTAAGTCAAGGGATGAAAACATAATTATGCCTCTTTATAGGTCCCTGGTGAGGCCTCATCTGGAGTATGCAGTGCAGTTTTTGACTCCTGTCCTTAAGAGGGATATAAATGAACTGGAGAGAGTGCAAAGATGTGCAACTAAACTGGTTAGAGGGATGGAAGACTTAAATTATGAGGGGAGACTGTCAAGGTTGGGTTGTTTTCTCTGGAAAAAAAGGCACTTGCGAGGGGACATGATTACACTTTAAAAGTACATTAGAGGACATTATAGACAAATAGCAGGGGACCTTTTTATCCATAAATAGGATCACCGTACCAGAGGCCACCCCTTCAGACTAGAAGAAAAGAACTTTCATTTGAAGCAATGTAGGTGGTTCTTCACAGTCAGGACAGTGAGGTTGTTGAATGCACTGCTGGGTGATGTTGTGATGGCTGATTCTGTTAATGCCTTTAAGAATGGCTTGGATGATTTCTTGGATAGACATAATATCAAAGGCCATTGTGATACTAAATTCTATAGTTAGTATAGGTATTGGTATATATAATTTATGTAAAAGTAGGGAGGGTTGTGTGTATGGATGCTGGGTTTTCCTTTGGAGGGGTCAAACTTGATGGACTTTGTCTTTTTTTAACCTAATTTAACTATGTAACTACTATCCTCAGATTAAACATTATGTTACATGTATTAAAGACCACACATTCATCAGTAGAGTGTATCTCTGTGTAAAATGAATGACCATATTTTAAGTACATCAGTTATTATTTCATCAGTTTAACACAACAATGCACATTAAATATGTTATGAACACAGTTTTCAGAAGCCACAGAAGTATAAATAATGGCACTATTTCCTGCCCTCCATTCAAATTGCCCAATGTCTTTCCAACAATTCAGGAAAAGACTGGACAACATAAATGGAGGGCAGGAAATATCCATTATGGTGCAGCTCTAGTGTTTTGCTCAACATATAAAGCATTCCATAACAAAACATACATACTTTATAAACTGATTTATTAACATCATTGCAACATACTAATATTGGATAGTGAGGATACGATTTAAAGATAGAAATATAGAATAAAATAAAATCACAGTATGCTAAATTATTTGGTACAATGGCATTTTAACAAAGCATTTTAGTTGGGTGAAGGCAATGACCAGTGTGTTAGTAAACCTATTTTCACTTAAGAAATCCATTAAATGACAATTAAATTATTTTATACAAAATAAAAATGGCATTAAATACTTTTGGATTACATCTGCAAAATGTTGCAATTATTTACTGATTGAATAGAATACTAATGTGCACTTTTTTTAAAGATTGTAATCAAAGCTGATTGCCTACTTTGCTATGATGAACTGGATTATACATTATGACAAATCAGTGGAACCTTAACTAAAAAAGGAAAAAAAGTCTGAACAGAAAATCATGGGCACACAAATGGAGTGGAAAGCATGTTCTCAAAACCATTAAGGTTATCATATATAGGCTTAAAGGCTAAATCCAAATAAAAATGATAAAATATGGAATATGTTGTGTGCAGATTATTTTTTATAATAAAATCATATTAATGGGCATTCAAATTAACTTTTATAATACTATGCTTTTTTTAATGTTAGCCTTTTGCTGATAACCCATTTATTGGTTTTCCAGGATCAAGTACTTTTTATAGCTGTTATCTTGTGTCCTGGGTTGTATAACAAGGATGTATGTGAGAGTTACTCACCCTGGTGGTCTAGTGGGCCACGCCGGTCTTCCTCCCCTCAGGCACCGGTTCCTTAGGGCACATGCGGCGCGTTTCTGTGTGATTTAAAGGTGCAGTCACGCTGGTGTGATGACACCAGCACGCATTGGCACGAAATTCATGCAGTATTTAAGGGCATCCCTGTGTGTTGATCCTTGCCCATTATAAGATCTTGTTCCTGGTGTTTCTGTGCTGTTTAACTGTTTGATTCTGATTATCTGTTGTGACCCCTGCCTGTTTTTGACTATTCTGACTTCTGGAATCCTGACCCTGCCTGGTAATCGACTCTCCTGTTTCCATAACCCCTCTGATTGATCTCCTGGTTTGACCCTTGCCTGCCTGACTCCGTTTGTACTCTGCCTGCCCCGACCCGGCCTGATCTGACTATTCTTTCTGTCTACACCTTGTACCGTGACCGTCTGCCCAAAGACTTTGCATTACCGTTGTGCCCCTGTGCTTGTTCAGAACCCCTCGCTTTGCACCTCTCTTAATAAGACCTAGCGGCATCCGATTAGCCAAGGGCTCCTCTCGAGGTGAAAGGCGGCTGCTAAAGGTCGAAGCAAGAGCCGAGAACAGGGTGCTTAGCATTGGTTCTGAATTTAGGGTGCGAACCGTGACAATGTATGTGGCGAGTGAAAAATGACTTTATTGATTACCTGTGTCAGTGGTGGACTGGGGTGTTAGAGGCCCACCAGAACACCATATCCTACTAGTTTATTATCCAGACTAAACTGACTTCTCCCTACACCCACCGTATTTACTCTCCTAATAGTAACTTCTCTATAGTCTTGTCTATCTTACCTTCTATTTCTCCTCTTTGTTCTTATATAGAAATCTGAGATGGTCATGGGTTCAAATCATGCAAGATGACATGGTCAGGTCAGCAGGAGGACCCACTGACACCTGAGCCCACCAGAAGGCTTCCGGGTATCATGCCAAGTGCAACATTGACCTGTGTGAAGAATCACTTTATTTCTTAAAACAGTTCTTCACTGACATCCTTTTGTGATCAAATTTACAATAGATGCCTTTTATGTTTAAAAGAGTTCAAATGGTAAACATAGACCTTGGCAGAATTTGAAAAGTATGATTGACTGCCTGATCTACATTTGGATATAACATTTGCTCTAGCCAGAATTCAGCTTTCTTTTGTGGTAACAGCTTCACATGACTCAATTTTTTGATATAAATAAGCATTAACTTTATATACAACCACCAAAATCTAGTGACTAGAACACCATTATGCATGTTTTTAAATATTAAAATATCAATAATAAGAAATTTTATATTATGAAGGGCTAACTAACACTGTGCCTGTGTCTTTCTGAGTACTAAAAAGATAATAAACAGTGTGCCTAATTCTCTAGTTTTTATGCAAACCAAAGGGGGTGTAGTTAACAGAAGTGAATACAAACAGGAATATCAGCAGAATCATCAAGACTCAGGTGTAAGACAATGTTTTAGAATTGGTACACCAAAGAAATAATTAACAGGTCCTGAATAAAACAAAGAAAATTCTCTGACTCTACATTCCCTTTCTTTCTTTAATGTTCTGTGGAGTGATCATCCTCACACTTTCCATTACAGCAAAATAAATGCAGTTTATCAAGAAAAAGATATGGAAGATTTGACTGAGATTTTATGGCACATTTAAGGAACTTGTTCATCACATTTTATGCGTGCAATAGAATTCAAGCTAGATTTATTCCAGTTCAGCCTCTGCTGTTTGCTTGCCTTATAAACTTGGAATAAATTTAGGGAAAACATACAAAAAAACCTGAATATTTTCCATTCTACAACCCACGCGCCTTCTATTGCCTCATATATTCTGCACAGACATGAAAAAAAAAATGTCATAATTTTGCTCAATATACGAAACTATAACATGCATAAATCCCAAAGTGAATAATAAAAAAATAATATAAATTTTCATTGTTGTTTACTAATATGCTTTTTTACTGTTAAAGAAACAAGAAATTAAATTTTGAATATTAAACCAAATTCACACGCTGACCCCTGGCAGATATTTTTTTTAAAGTCAAAAAGCATTCCTATACAGAGGTCATATTCATTGCTCATTACTCATGTGTAAAATAAATAATAATAATAATAGAATAAATCATGTTCGGGAAATACTGACACTTATAGATTAGCCACAAGGTGGTGCTGTGAGAGAGGAAAGTCTCCAGGAGAGGCTATATAAGGAAGAGGGCAGATTACTACTTCCTCTTTGGCTGAGAAGGAGAACAAGTTAAAGGAGACGAGGAGCCCAAGTAGATAGGGTAGATAAAGACTTTGGGGCAAATTCACTAACATTCGTAGTTTCGCCAGGCGCAACTTCGCCGCGCTTCGCTGCACTTCGCCAGGCGTAGTTTCGCCAGCGCTCCGCAAATTCACTAAAATCCGAAGTTGCGCTCAGGGGTAGCGTAAGGTTGCGAAGTTGCGCTAGCGTTGATTCGCTATGTAAAGCGAAGTTACGCTAGCGAAGGCTAATTTGCATACGGCGCCAAATTCAAATTTCAATGGAGAAATACGTATCAGCACTACAAATGCCTAGAAAACCTTCGAATCAGCAAATAAAAATTTTATTTTGCCCTACACATGTGCCCACTGTCTAGGTAAGTTGCCATGAGTCAGGAAATGTAGGGGGGAAGGAGGGGAGCCCCAAAAAATTTTTCGATCTTTTTCAGCCTATCACCCATAATGTAGAAAACACGCCAGTGTTTTTTGGGACTTAGAAAAATTTTTGACTTTTTTTGAAACAATCCCTATCTACTCTATTGCGCTTCGCCAAGTCTGAGGTGGCGAAGGAAGTCTAGCGTAAAAGGTAGCGTTCAGTACACTGCGCAAGTTAGTGAATTTGCGTAGTTACATCGCTAGCGAAAATTCGCCAGGCGTAAGGGTGCGAAGTAACACTAGCGAAACTACGCCAGTGTTCGTTAGTGAATTTGCGCAGTAACGAAAATGCCAAACGCTAGCGAATTAACACTAGCGTTCGGCGCTTCGGCGCTTAGTGAATTTGCCCCTTTAGGTTTGTGGAGCTTGTATTACTCAGTGAGAGTTAGGTAGGTTAGTGAGAAGAGCAGCTGAGGTTCCAATCAAATCAAATCCTTCTAGGCCCACACAGGAGTCAAGGGCTGCTATAGATATGGGGGATCCTGGTGTGGAGCTTGTAGCTTCATGAAACCATCTAAAGAATTTGCAGGTAATAAAATCCCAGACTTTATAAGATACATTTTTATGCCAATTGTGGTACAAGCAATGTTATTTATTTAATAACTTGAAACTGTGGCTTACAATATATAGGCAAAACAATAAGACCTATTAGGAAAAGTATATCAGAACACCTGAATTGTGTATCTCGCCATGATTCGAGTTCCACGGCTGCAAAACACTTGATTGATCAACATGAGGGCAAACTTTGCATATCCTTTCAAATTATAGATAGAGTAATACCAAGTATTCGGGAGGGGGATACAGAGGTGTCTCTCTTAAGAAAAGAAGCCTTTTGGAACTACAAGTTATGTACTGTTACACCCAAAGGTCTTAATAGAGACTTGGAACTGAACTGTTTAGTTGACCAATATTCCCATGTATTGTGACTCTTTGCTTTTCTAATAATATTACATTTTTGTTTTATTGATTTTTCAATTAATTGATAGGTACTATGGATTATCAATCTATATGAATTTAATTTAATGAATTTGTTAATTTATTTATGTTATTATTATGGTAATGCCTATGTAACAATCAAGTACACCAATTATTATTTCTTGTAATTTAATTTCAGTATATGAATTCATCACAAACTGAGTTATTGATTATTATATCGTTCATATTTACTGTCTGTAACCATGAAATTTTGTCAAAATTTTTGTCTATCATTCGGTATGTATTTATACTATTAATTGGCATCGCTAATCTGATGCTGCTGGCTGCTATATATATATAGATAGATAGATAGATAGATAGATAGATAGATAGATAGATATAGATAGATAGATATATAGATAGATATATACATTTTGACTTTAGTGCTAAGGCATTTATGGTGACATTTTAAACAGGTGTGCATTTTTGCTCTTATTGGTGAGGGTATATATGTGTTGTCTGCAGGGGGCCCCCATGCTTCTGATGAAGTAACATACCAGTCACAAAACTCGTTAAGCTTTGTCTCCCTGCCTGCATCGCTGTATTTTAAATGGATTAATAAACTGTACTTGTTTTATCAAGCTTGGTTTCACTGTGGATTCCGGTAGTACAATCCCTATTGCCATGTATCAATGCTGAGTGGTATCCACTATTTAACCTGTGTCATATAGCCTTTTTTCAATTTCCGCCACAGATCAGTTTTGCCAATGCAAGGCAACAGTACATGATGTTTATTTATTATTCATTACTTTAAAACACTCTAATTTTTTGGTGTTACCATTCCTTTAAGAGGGGCTTGGATGTTTTCTTGGACAAGCATAATACCCAAGGCTATTAGATATAGGTGTATATATATATATATATATATATATATATATATATATATATATATATATATATATATATATATATATATATATATATACAGCAACAAAAAACCGCACACACAGGCCTTTTCAAAGGTGCAAAATCCAAAAATGATGTTTATTCCAACGTTTCGGCTATTCACTTAAGCCGTCATCAGGAAGTGAAACACATACAAACAACCCTCCATTTAAACCCCCTTTGGCGCCAAACCCTATTGTATGACGTCATGAGTGGGTGTGCATGATGAATCAGACCCATATGGAGTGTAGACACCCACCACATTGATATATTCATTGTGCATAATAAGCCCTGTGACATTTCATATATCCGAAAGTATTCCTGTGTCCCTTAATGTGCAATAGTGTGCTATAGCCCACACCATTATAACGTGAAGCCACATCTGTGCTCTGATCATAGCCACATGTGCAGCCAGTGCGTAAAAAAAAAAAAAAAAAAAAAAAACAGACCCACCAGAGGATATGCTGACTGCTCCGTACGTATCTCGCCATCCACTGTAGCTTCCGCCATCACATGAGATGCCACACGCTGCCAGTTCCGATTACTACTGCGCCCGTCCTGCTTGATCAGTGCGGCTTCTCCGCAACTATACTGAACCTTCCGTGCCTGCCGTCTATCTAGCTCCTCCTCTCCTCCGTGCGGATAACCAATGGGGAGCCCTCACCTGCTTCAAGCCGGTGTAGCTCCTCCTGTCATTGCCGCACACATCGCCTGGGGATCGAGTGGTGCTTCTGCACCTTACAGCCAATAGCAAATTCCCCTTGTGCTACCCTGGCGACCACGTCAGGAGCATAGGGAACCAATCGGCACCCATGCGCCCTAAATGTAGGAACACCATTCTAGGTAGGGGTATCTCTGCTGTCAGGCATACTCGTAGGGAGCTTGGAGGGAGACAGACAGGTACCATGCCTTTGACAATCCGGGGAAGCAGTATAATGTACACCTATTGGTGGCTGTACAGTGCATTCTAGTAGTCCTTTGGCAAAGAGTGCAGCGTGATACGGAGCTCAGTGTTCGGCCGACCTGCCAATGCCCGCAGCATATCCTCCCCAGTGGACCTGAAAATAAAAAGCGTTTAAAAACAATTAAAGAAATGTCCTAATCACGGTAATGTCACAAAAGTCATAATTAGCTATGAAGCATAGTCAAGCAATATCAGCCAGAGCGACAGATTCCCCCATTTTCCGCTTATATCCACAGTGTATCTCAGTACCACTAAAACCAAGCGTATTGATAGTCCAGGGTGGAAATGTCCATAGCCACAATCAGGAAGTATTGAATGTAGGTGTGTCGTCACGCCTTCCCACAGATGTTGACACAGTCACTATACATATTTTTATAGAACGTAATGGGCCTAGCACTATCAATCTAATTTTTAATAGAACTGTGCCATAGGGAGGGTCTCGTTCAATCCTTTGGGTACCAGAGTCTCCAGCTTAAAGATCCACATCGATTCCTTACGAAGGAGTAACAAGTCTCTATGTCCACCTCTCCGTGGGATAGGCACATGATCAATGATCATATGCCTAAACTGTGGTAATGTGTGGTTATATTCCAGCCAATGTTTAGCAATCGGTTGGTCTGCTTTTCCAGTCGTCAGAGCCGCTCTTATGGCGCACCGGTGGTTGTTCATACGCTCTCGGTATGTCGTAGATGCTTTACCCACATAATGCAGTCCACATGGGCACCAGGCCATGTAGACCACATGATCAGAAGTGCAGGTCACTCTGTGTAATATCCTAAATTTCTTCCCAGTTCTCGGATGTGTAAAGGATGTTCCTTGTAGCATCCCACTGCACGTTAAGCAGTTGGCACATTTAAAACAACCAGTCTTCAGTGGTCTATTGAGCCAAGTTTCCCCCACCTTAGACTTTAGCGTTATATCCTTAACCATCAAATGGTCCCCAAGATTGCGACCCCTCCTGTAAGCCATCATGGGTTTCTTTTTACCAAAGAAAGGTAGGCTGGCATCCGTGTTCACAATTTCCCATCTGTTGTTAAGAGATTGCTTGATTTGAGGGCTGGTCATTGTCCAATCTGTTACAAATACCAACTCAGGGACTGAGGGTTTTTTAGAGCCCTTTGTTGTGAGAAGCTCTCTTTGTGTTTTCTGTGTGGCTCGAAATTTTTGTTCCTCAATCAGTTCTCTTGTATACCCTCTGGAGGCAAATTGTTCAGCAAGAGTGGAGAGTTGTAGTTCCGCTTGTGCGGGATCAGAATTATTTCTAATCACCCGTAAGAACTGGGAATATAGGACCCCTCGGGACATGTGTGGTGGGTGGTGTGATTGTGCTTGTATCAAACTATTCCGATCTGTGGGTTTTCTATATAGGGTCGTACCCAGTTTGTCTCCCTGTACAAAAATTGTGATGTCCAGAAAATTGACCTGTCTCCTATCACACTCGAGTGTTAACTTGATAGGGGTATCTAGTTCATTCAAGGCCTGATGAAATCCCCTCAGGTCACACTCTGATCCTTTCCAAATAAACAGAAGATCATCTATGTAGCGTTTATAGAAGATGATATTACCTTTGCTCATAGGCCATAACCACAGTTTCTCAAACTCTTCCATGAACAGGTTCGCAAAAGAAGGAGCCACATTCGAACCCATCGCTGTCCCTGCAATTTGTAGGAAAAATGTGTCCCCAAACGCAAAATAGTTATGTGTCAAAATGAGATCTAACAATGACACTAAAAACTCAGTCGGAGGAGAGCCTTTGTGTGCTGTTGTGAGAGAATCTTTACAAGATGCCAAACCCCTATCATGTGGGATCACAGTGTACAGGCTGGACACATCCATTGTAGCTAAAAGACAACCAGTGGGAATTGTTAGTTCCTTGAGCAAGTTAAGTAAATGTGAGGTGTCTCTAATGTATGAGTCCATAGTCTGTACCAAAGGTTGTAGAAAATGATCTATATATTGAGCTACCGGTTGGAATATAGAACCAATTGCCGAGATGATGGGTCTCCCCGGGGGGGCCGTAAGGGACTTATGTATCTTGGGTAAGGTGTAAATAAAGGGGACTTTGGGATGATCCGTTATTAGAAATTGGCTAGTGGGAATATCTATCCATCCAGCCGTCAGAGCCATCATAATGGTGGTATCAAGTATGTTCTTATATTCCTTTGTGGGGTCCCCCTTTAGTTTAACATAAGTCTTGCTATCAGAGAGTTGTGCCTGAATTTCTTTGACATAATAGTCCTTGTCCAAAAGGACTATTGCGCCCCCTTTGTCAGCCTGTCTGATTATCACCTCGTCATCCTTTCTCAAGGTTTTAAGGGCTTCCCTTTCTGTGCTTGTCAGGTTAGAAAAATATTTGTTATCCGTTTGGTGTATAGATAAGGAATCTTTTGACAACAACTGTGTGAATGTCGAGATAGCAGGAGCAGTATTCGGAGGGTCAAAAAAGCTCTTTTTTCTGAAAACCCCGGGATGGAACATATTTTTATCCTTATAGAAATCTCTAAGTTTGAGATGGCGTTTGAATCTGTGGATATCTTTGTATACATCGAATGCCTCTGACCAATTTGTGGGGACAAATTTTAAGCCCCTGTTGAGTAAGCACATTTCCCCAGGGGTTAATATGTGGCTGGACAAATTCACCACTATATCCTCCTTGCTCCCCGACGGGGTGGTTTTTTTGTGAGTTTTTTTGCCTCCTCTCCTTGTGGGCCCTCCCCTCCTGGACTTGTGTTGGTATGTGTCTGGGGGCCCTGTCCTAAAAAAGAAGGAGAAGAAGAGGACGAGGAAGGTGCAAAGGTCACGTGCGTAGTAGGGAAAGAGTTACTCGGTTCAGAGTCCGTGGAGTCTCCTGAACTATCTACGGTGTTTAATGTTGATGGTTTGTACCTACGAGTTACTCTCCTTCTGTTGTATTCTGAGATACCCAATAGCCACCTATAGACTTTTTTCTGCCTATAATCTTCCCTCACTGTTAATAATTTCTTTTCTTTAAAGGACACCAAGTCTGTTCTATATTTGTTTACGTTAGACTCAATTTGCTTGATCCAATCGATTGATTTGTCCTGTGACAACTGTGGCAAGTGGTTGGACTCAAAGTCCTCTATTTCTGTCTGGGTATGTTTCAAGTCTTTGCCCACAAATTCAATGACTAATAGTAATAAATCAGATGAGCATTTGTTCAAAATTTTACACCACTTGCTACAGAAGTCAGCGTTGGACCTGCCAAGGGTTGGAGTATTTCTAATGCGAAAGCCCCTGGGTATAAGTTTTTGTCTGTGGTAGTTCGATAAATATGTACCGTGTAATAATAAATCAATCTCCCTTTTTTTTAAAGAGAGTAGGTTATGATATAAATCCCGAGGGGTCCTACCAGCGGCCGCAGAGGCCGGAAGATCTGCAAACAATATTCTTTCGACGTCCTCAGATGAAAAAGTGTATTCTCCAGTGGTGTCTACTTCAGGTTGCGACAGGGCATCTTCCATAGCTGATATCACATATATCAATGTTGTGAATGAATTCCGTATGTTTTACTCTTCATATAAAACAAACCAAAGGTTCACTTTGTCTAACAAAAAAGGCGGTGCAACCAGACCATGAAGCCCCCCTTGTTGAGAGGAGTTTCTACATATATATATATATATATATATATAGTTTATGTAAGTGTATGGAGGGGGGCGTCGGATTGTGTGTATGAATGGACACTGGATTTCAAAATTTCCTAATGTCAGATCTGCTCAGGAAATCACATGGCTTAATCACATAATGTATATCTCTTCAGCCCACAAGGCAATAGAACTAAGCAATGTCTATGTATGGCTATTTCTATACATCATACTGTATAAGTAGCTATTGAATTTTGCCTTAATGTTATGTAAGTGAATCAGAAACCCATGGTAGTAGAATACAGTATTGTTTTAAAATTGCAGATTTGTAGTTTAAGCCTGTAGTTTAACTTCAGAAATTGAACTGCCCTCCAACTGTAATTTAGTTTGCCATAATTGAATTCCCCTTAAATTCTTGACCAAAAATTAGTTAGCAGTTGTGTATTTAACTTTTTTTGACTCCTATTGGAGCTGTTAAGAAAAACCAAAATGCTAAAAAAACAGCATGGATTATATTTTTATTATATTTTGGCTCATCTAATGGCCTAATGGTGTTTTTGTATTCATATGAAGCAAGCTTTACGCATTTACTGTATATAATTATTGGGTTTTTATTAAAATCGAAATGTTTAATTGTATAAAATATATGCCAATGTAGGTTACAGACCCGTTTTTGTAAGCCAAGGGTAATCTTTGCAGCATGAGTTAAATGAATAGAGCGGAAGAGTTGAAGAGGACACCCAGTCTTGAAGTAAAGTATAGCTTCTCTGGCAGTAGCTGATAGCCTTTCTGCAAATAATACATTTTCTCATGGTTATTTTCTCTCATTTTCTGAATTTCTCTTTCTCAATTACTGTCCAAATATTCTTTATGAGGGGGCAAGCCCATAAACAACATATTGTATTTTGGTTAGCTTCATCCCCCCTACATCACATACATCTAGCTGTTTGTATTTGTTTCCATTTTATTTTTTTCTGGTGTTAGATATGCCTGATGTAAAATACCTTGAGTCATTTCCTGATAATGGTTATAATGTAGAATTGTCAGGGCCGTAGGTATGCAGATTGAACTTATCAGCTTTGTTATATGTGTAGTCTGCCTGTTTTACAGTATATTGGCACTTCAATTTCTTCCTCTAGGTATGCCCTGGTCTACTTATATATGTAAGCTGTGTATTACAGATTCATTCTCTAGGTATGCCTTTGTAAACTGGTTTTATCTTAATCTGACATATGATCTCAGATTTCCTTTGAGTGGTGTCTGGCGTGCATACAGTAAAACAGTTGCTTTGCTAGACTGTGTGCCTTACATGCTTTTTTTAGATCCCGAGAGGAAATGCATTTTTTGTTAGAAGATCCCTTATTTTCCAATACATGCTTTATACAGTGAATATGTTATATGTTATAAGGCTGCCATAATACAAAATATATATGTCTTTATTACCATTATATAAATTCATTTATAAAGACTTAATTTACATATGGAATGTCACACAAACTCTTGCTGGGGAACGTAATAAAAGTCACAAATAGCAAAAAATTTGCACCAATAAGAATAAAATCCACATCTCACAATGTAATATTGTTCCTTAAACTGTTATTACATTGCAAATTTTAATTGCGCATTATGAATTTTAATTGCGCATTCTTAAGAAGTGCTTGAAGGTGTTGTAATCTTTTGCAGCAAACATAACTAGTATTTCAGTAAGAAGTTATTTTACAGTTCCTGCGCATTGGCGCAAATGATAAAATTTGCAGTCTTCCACTGTCAGAAGTGGTCGCTAAACAGTTTCCAGGTTCGCAAAACCTATATTAAATTTGCACAAAGCAAACGTTGTTCACGCAAAGGCATAACTTTTCGCATTGCAAATAGTTTTTCCGTTACCAACTTTTATTACATTCCCCCGTTGGTCTTGATTTATTTTTGTAACAAAAGAGAAACTGGAAATGTGAACTTTACTTTGAAATAAATACAGATAATTGGCAAATCATATCTCGGCAATGTGCGTTGATGTTAGACAGGAAAAGAAAAAGAATAACTTGATTATGAGGGTGCAGCCAATCTGACATCCACTTTGAGATCAAAATAAGGTTCAGCCAATTCGACATCCACTTTGAGATAAAAATAACACTACATATACTTAATATTTCCTCTGAAGACTCTAAAATAACAGCACTTTTATCTGACCTTTATAGCAAAAAAAAGCTTGAATTTCGTTTCTGTAACTGTTTTACTGTTTTTTTCCTCCAGCTATTTTAATGGAGAGTGATAATTTGCATAAAAATGATCAGCCATATGGAGCTAAAAATTAAATGTTGCAAAAAAAGATCTTTCTGTATTCTTCCTACCTAAGCTCTTTTGTAGAGCTGTAAATCTTCTCCACTCATTACAAAGAGTAAAGAAATATAATTGCTCTGATGAGAATGTATGGCACCATTGGCAATGTTTACAGGAAAGTACTCTGCTGGAAATTAACTTCTTGAAAATGAAAAATGCCATTTCATCTAACCAGTACAATTGCTGGAGGGCCAGATTCATGGCTGTAAAAATCAATTGATAGTCACAGAGGTTAAATGAGGTATTGTATGTTCAGTATCTCATCAAGAGTCTCCACATCAATACTGTACAGCAGATGGAAATGAAAATATAAATTTCAGTAAACATCTAAGAATAAATGTTAATATAAAAAGAACAAAATAGGAAGAGAACAAAGTCGATATTATAAGGTGCCAATAGAGAATAAACACCACTTTTGTGGTTTGTTATCACTTATTATTTTAAAACACCTAAAAGTGCTATATTTTAGATGCAAATAAAATACTGATTCCAATGCACATGCAAAAAATACCTCTTTTAGACCATTCAGTAAAAAGAAATATGACAACTCACAGTCACAAACTACAGAAAAAGCGTTTTCGGGATGGCAGTGGATCGGCATTTTTTCAGTACCATGCTTATGTCACTTTCCCACACATTTCCTGTTTAGACTGTGATATTATATTATATGGCCACATAGTAAACTATCAGACCCCAACAAACCAAGGAGAAGAGGTCTGCAAATTCAGAGAAAGTTTTATGTTCTGGGAGAAAAGTCACAATAAATCAGCCATAGGGGCAAATTCACTAACCTGTGGAGTTGAGCTAGCGCAGACTTCGCCGCACTTCGCCAGGCGAAGTTTCGCCAGGGTGCCGCTAATTCACTAAAATCGGAAGTTGTGCTCAGGGAGGAGAAAGGTAGCGAAGTTGCACTATCGTTAATTCGTCAAGCTAAGCGAAGTTACGCTAGTGATGCCTAATTTGCATACGGCGCCAAGCTAAAGTACAATGGACGTATATGTAGCAGCAAATACATTACACTACACAAGCTTGGGAAAGCTTTATAAAATAAAATAGCGTTGTTATTTTGCCCTATACAGGTGCCATATGTTAGGAAATGTAGGGGGGAAGGAGGGTACCCCCAAAAATTTACGATCTTTTTCAGCCTATCACCCTTAGAAAAAATTTCAACTTTTTTTAAAGCGAGCCCTACCTACTCTATTGCTCTTTGCCTTGTCTGAGGTGGAGAAGGCAAGTCTCCTTCGCATGGCATAAGGGTGCGAAAGAGCGCTAGAGTAGGTCCAGTTCGCTAGCGATTTTACGCCAGCACCTGTTAGTAAATTGGCAAAATAACTAAATGACGTCACACTGGCTACTTTTCGCTAGTGTTAGCTACTTCGCCCTTTTGTAAATTTGCCCCTTAGTGTGAAAATACTCAGATCAAACTTTTCTAAAAAGATTCTAGTTTGCATCTTGCAAATATTACATTTAGGAGTTTCACCCTAAAGCACAACTTTTTTATTTCTACAAAGAGGAGTTCAAAGAGATACTGTATGCCTGTGATCAGTAGCACTGCATACATAAGGAACAGAAGGTGGGCAACTCATAAGCTACCCCTGAAATAACCCAAGCTTGCATATTATGATCAACACACATGCTTAGGTTATTCCACTGCCTTACAGGGTTTAATTACAGAGCTCTGTTTCATGTGCTAGCACTTCTTCCTGTGCTAATTCCTTTATAAATGGACCCTCTCGCTGCTTGCTCCCCTTGAATAGAGCACTATCTAATGCAGGCATGGTCTTATTTCAGGGTAGTTGCAGAAGTGAGGAGTAAGCTCACTATTAAAATATAACGGGGCTGAGTTACAAAGATAGGTGTTAAATTGCACCAGTATAGTTGCCAATAATAACCAATCAGTAATACTAAAGGCTACTAGGCTTCTAAAAGTAAGGGTCTGATGGTTGCTATGGTAACCACACTGATGCAATTTAGTACCAAAAATGTACTGTACATAGTATACTTATAATTCAGCAACTTAAGACAAAAAAAGACAACTTTCCCCCCTTCCCCGGTTTCCATGACTAACAACAAATGTAAATTGTCTATTGTTGTGTGTGTATTTAGTATCTTGTCTTTGATGGGAGAAACCTTGATTGCTTCAGGGACTTTTAGCACGTCTATGTTTGAATAGAAACACTAATGTGCAACTGAAAATTGTTTCACAGTTTAAAGACACATTCTTTATTACATGTAATTTGGGTTTATTTGGGATTCCACTTTAGAATACAAAACGTATCGTTTTCATCATATAACAGTTCAGTAACTAAAGTTTGAAAAAGGCATTTATGCCGCTAAAAAAAGAACATCATCCTTTTTTTGTGTTTCGTGTTCTGAACATCAAAATAAATGTTTGTGAGAAAACAGCTTGCAGTTGATAGCATTCCTTTGCTTAGTTATCGAAATACAAATTAAAACAACGAGGGGAACTGGATGACAGTGAAGGAATGCATTTTTGTGTGCTGATAACAGCATTTCTAAGAGATGGCAATATATATGTGTTCTGTCAGTTTTATTTATAGGCCTGCATTATCCATTTCACTGAATTTAGAAGAAAATTGAATAACCATTTTAAATCATCTCCCATTTATTAAGTGGGTAGTTCACCTTAAAATTAATTTTAAGTACAGTGTAGATAGCAGAATTTTGAAGACAGTTTGCAATTTTTATTCATTTATCTGTTGAATTATTTACATTTTTGTTCTGCAGCTCTGAGGCTTGGAATTTAACTGTTACTCGGATATTAGGAAGCAATTTTGAAAACAAATTGAAAAACTGATTAGAAGATGGCCTGGAAAGAAATAAAGTCAATAAAAGCATAGTAGTCAGACAGTTTTTCTTGTTGCCAGGGTTAGTGATGCCAGCCATTGGACAGTATTTTCACCACTCAGTAACTGAACTTCAGCTGAACCAAGGAAGTCACAAGTGCAGTTGCTTTAGACTTATAATTACTAGATACTGTATAGCGTGAAAATCAATGTAGATATATTTTGTACATATTCTGTTGGACTGATTTATTAAGCAGCAACTTTTTCATATCAGGCTTTTTGACACCAAATACCCAACTTTTCTTTTTTTATTATGCAACAAATCAATTATCAATTACAAATACAAAAATACTGCAGCTAAAACCTGACGAAAACATGTAGAAGTCAATAGCAGATGTCCCTTACAACAACTGGAAGATCTTTCTTTGATTCATGGGTTTAGAGGTTTTAGAGGTTTTCAGACATTTTTTTACGCTGGTTTTTTTTTGAGAATACGAAAAAGTTGCCGTTTTCATGACTTTTCTGCTTGTTGTAGAAATGCATGTGCTTCAACCACCTCACCGGAACCCCTTTGGTCAGAGTGCAGAGCAGTCTAGAGACCCTTGCCAGGGGCCAAACATGTACTAGAGAAGAAATGACTGCAGCACCTCTTTGTTGCAAAAGTGAAAAAGTTGTGTTTATTGTTCAGAAAACAACAGGCAACGTTTCTGGCTTATCTCGCCCTTTCTCAAGCCTGCCTGATAGTGTAGCATACATAGCATTTATCCCCCACATTAGGAGGAGTGTACCATACCAGGACCCACCCCCAATCAAGTTCAATCCAACCGTGTGACAGTAGTGTTCAAATAACAATAAAGTCCAAATTGTTTTGCTTTTCGTGTATCCCATCAGTCCATAGTTCATGTGTCGTGTTTTGCTGCTACTGAAAAAAATCTTAAGTGTAGCAATCGTAAACACGGTTAAAAAACAATATTATTATATAAGGTTATAGAGATTATGCTACCTTTTACCTGGAGAGGATAGTTCCTTGTGGAATCTCCTCACTGCAGTCTGGGATCTTGTACCAATCCTTCATTATACAGTTTATTACATCACACAAACATCAAATGTCTTTCTGTTGTCTGTTTTGCACACAAAAGACAAAGTAGTCACTCAGAGGAAAAATTGTCCACATGTCACATGTTTTCCGCTAATACCATTTACTACATAGGAGGGTAAGTTTATCCAGGTGTAGTTCCCATAGGAACCAATAAGAGGACTGATTATAAGCAGGTGACCAGTAAATGTTTCCTGCTGATTGGTATAGGTGATTATAGTTTGCACCTTTTATAACATTGGGCCTTATAATGTTTTAGATACAATGTATGTAACTGCACTAAATTGTAGGTATCAAATGCTGTTTATAATTTGAAATGCACATAAGGAACAGAGACAGCAATAAAGTCCTCAAACAGCCACAAAACTGTGTATGCTCTGATTTTTTATTAGATTCCAGCCTTTGCAAATCCAATTAATACCCGATCTCAACATATTTGTATGATGGTAAATATTAGATGACACTGACCAGTTCATTTTTCAAACCGCATATGGCTCATTAAAAAAATAGCCAGCATTTACATATCAATATTTGTTATTTACAGCTTCTGCTTGGCTGTCTGATTTTTATTATACCTTGCAAGCAAGCTTCAATAATAAAACAGCAGTAGACGCTGTTAAACAAATAAGAGACTGAATACTATTTCCAAACCCGCTTAGAACGTTGTTTGAGTGTGAATGAATAAAATTCTAATTTGCTTTCCACCATTCAATAATGCACAAATGACTGACTTTATTACTTAATAACTATAACCAAAGGTGGTTCATGACCTAGGGGGATATTTACAAAAGTGGTGTTACCCAGAAATTAGAGTTAAAGTTAAATGTGTGTTTACTCCAGAAATTCATCTAGAGAAAAAAAATCATAAACCTCTTAAAGCTAGCTTAGTTTTTTTAACACCACATTATGGAAAACTGCTGTCTTGAAATTTGAGTAAAAGTATTTCCAATGACTTCCAAATTGTCTTGCATCAGTTATTAACACTAGGGTGTTAACTTACACGATTCTGTTATTTGTTCTGACAAGTACAGACAATTTAATACCAAAGTGCACACAAAATGTGTGTTTTACTCCAGTTTCTTGGTGTTTATCATTCCTACTACAATTCACTTTACTATAACTATAGTAAGTATAGATATGGATATATATCATTTGTGTGAAAGTAGGAAGGGGTGTGTGTATGGATGCTGGGTTTTTATTTGAAGGGGTTGAACTTGATGGACTTTGTCTTTTTTCAACCTAATTTAACTATGTATCTTTATGCCACCTTTATGGCACCTTCTATGATTAACCCTGCTTGGAAGTCAATATTTTGGAAGTCATTGGAAATACTTTTGCAACCAAGCAGGTATTTTTTGACAGAATGAAACATGAAGTTGTTCTAAGTAGAAAGATAAGTAACATAAAATGGGATTATAACAATAAAGAAATGGACCCTTGCATTCCAAGTCCTCTATGCTTCATCTGAGTGAAACACAGATTAATTGCTTGCCTTCTGTCTGGGTTTTTTTTGTCAATTTATGCATTTTAATTAAAGTAAAGCTTTAGTCTGGCTAAGTTTGAAACATGAGATTTATCAGTGAATTTGTGAAACTTTAATGGCATGAAGCTCAGGCACTTTGTTCATCTCTAGTTGGCAGAATATACAGTATAGTGGGACAACATGGTTTCAGCACACTCGTCTTTTAACCATTGCCATATGAAGCCTTATGTTTGATACCACATTTTTTAATTAGTTTAGTTGAGGACGGCACAGGTTTCTCTCAGCTGTATATTACTCAACTGCTCAACCTAGCAAATCTACAGCATGTTGATTTTGTTATGGGTACTGTATATAATATTGTAATTAAAGAACACCTTGTCCCCTACACAGTTGTTAATTTAGAACTATTAATTGATTCAATTACAACAGTAAAATAATAAACGGATCTTGACAAAGGCAATTTGCTACGCATGGATTCGTGGCAAAATTTAGCATTTAGCCATTGGTGGATTTTTTGGCACTGCAAAAAAAAGCCCATTCACTTCAATGCATTTTGAATGAAATAAACTTTGTAGTGAAAAAATGCCCATTGGCAATGCATTCTGAGTGAGAAAAAAGCTTAAGAAAAAATGCCCATTGATTTTAATGCAATTGGAGTGAGAAAAAAAGTCGCCCATTTATTTTGCTACAAAAAGTCACCCACAGACTTTAATGCGTTATGTAAATTTTTTGCAGTTTCACGAATTTTTCAGCAAGTGAAATGGGACGGATTCATTCATCACTAGTTATTTTTATATAAATTTCCCTCTGATTTCAATAGAAGATAGATAACTGTGCACAGTTGTACTGATATGCTTACAGTCCCACAGGAGTGTTTTATTCACTGCTCATATTTAAAGATGCTAATGAGGAGCACGTTATGTTAGACACTAAATTGGGAGCGCAGTGTGGGGGGAGGAGTTTTGGCTGGGCTAGGAAGTGGTGTAGAAAAATCCAGTAGCACATCTATAAGTTGCAAAAGTGCAGAATTGTGTTTATTCATCCCAATAAACATTGAATAAACACAATTCTACACTTCTGCAACATATTGGAGTGTGCTACTGGATTTTTCTACATTGGCTGTTTAACTACTTTATGGGAGAGTGGTCTTCTGGACCAGCACCCTATTTCAGTGTGTTATTTTGCTTGTGGTATTGAGCTTTCCAATTTTGTGTATCCAGTGAGGACTAGGAAGCGGGGCAGCAAAAATGTAAGGTAAGATTGGTTGGTTAGGGGGAGCAGGCAAGGAAGGGGTTCCAGAAGCAAGTGATGGCGAGGCAGGTTATGGAGCAGGTAGAGGGGCTGGTGGGCAAGGTCAGGGGAAGGGGGAGCCGGGGCTTGCAGGGGGGACTAATTAGTGTAGAGTGAGAGGGGAGGCCTCTTTCTTGTTCCAGTCAGCACAATGAACAGCACTGTGCCTCCCCACCATTTATGTTGACTTGGGATGCTGAGCAGAGGTTTGTTTTGGGGTTCTTTTCATAGTCACAGCTTGAAGGAATGCTTGCAAGTGGTTGATGGGCCTATGCCTCAGATTGTTGTGTTACTGGGAATAATAGTGGTATATGGTCTTCTTGGGCAAGGGTCCCAGGAGGGAGTTATTATGGTTGCCTGCTCTATTTGCAAAATACATTTAAGTCAGCAGGTATCTAATTTTTTTTACATGCAATAATTTTTTACGCACGCAACAACTTTTTATCACTTCAAATGTTTTCAATTCAATGGACATTTTTTCTTGTGACAACTTTTATATCTCATCGACTTTTTTGTCCAAATGCATTAAAGTCAATAGGTGATTTTTCTTAAAGAGATACTGACCCCAGAAATTAAACTCTTTTTTACATCTATCATAATATTGCCTTTGCAAGCTACTTATAACTTTGCCATAAAGTATTTGCACAATGCTTTTACATTACCTGTCTGGTGCCCCATGTTCCTGTATGAGGGGGCTGCCATATTTGTGCAGCAGGAGTCCGTTAGCATTAGAAACTTTAACTGACAGGTTGGCAAAACAGTGAGCTTTAAAAACTTCAACTAACAATTACTTACAAAAACAAACCTCTCAGCAAAAAATGATCAACATGACCTATAGGTAACTTTTAATGTACATTCATATTTTAAAAAGTAGATTTTAGTGACTTTGTGACTGTGAGGCCTTTTATCAAGCTTGATAAAAGGCCGCATGGCCTGAAACGTTGCGTTGATCCCCACAAAAGCATAAATAAAGGCTTTTTTACAATTTGAAGACTTAGGGGTGCTGTTCAATCTTCCAGTTTTGACAATGGTAAATGGCCATTATAGAACGTGCACCATCTCCAAAGAAAAGTGAGAATCGATGTGCTGACTACTCCTCATCTATGAAAGGAACCTTTACATTGGGCAATACAAATAAGGCAGGGAGCCCTTTAAATATTTGAACTTTGTGCCAATGTGCGATGATGTCATGCAGCGTTTCGAAATATACTGGAGAAAGCCAATCGCGCAAACCCAAAAGAACAGCGCGCCTACATCGCAGGAGCCATACTTCCAAACATATTTCAGCAGCACTCCGATATAGTGAAAATGAATATGAAGCTTGATAAAGGACTGGTTAAGCCTGAAACGCTGCTTCACTTGTTGCACAAATAAATTGAATTTTCACTATATCGGAGTGTGGCTGAAATACGTTTGGAAGTATGTATCGGACCTGAACAGACAGAGTCACAGACGACATCCGACGCTACAAAAAATGTTGTGGATTGTGTAGCACTACTTTGTGTGTTTGTACATCGCAGGAGCCAGATGCAGCGAGTGTCCCTGCCGAGGGTGCAACGGGCATCCCAGTTGCACCCCCACTAGACCACCAGGCAAGTTCTTCACACCTTGTAAACTTGGCCACAAGTATGCCCTTAACAACAGGCACAGGAGTCACACATTGGTATTCATATGTATTGCCCATAGCCTTTATATCCCCTCTATAGCCTATTTTATTTATTATAATTCTATTATGTAATAAGATTGGGAAACAAGGTTCATTGTTAATGTGGTTGTGGCCAGAAAAAAGTCTTGGTAGTACATGGTATCATACTGAATACAATGAGAAACCATTACCATAAAAGAATAGTAAAACTATTTACCCAATTTTGGTGGCAAATAATCTGCATAACAGTCTATAATGGCGCTTGGAGCGCAACATTGAATATGGACTCTTTTTTATATAGTCTATTAATAGTATATTAATAGTACATTATATCACAAGGAGTTCCATTACCATGACAGATCATGGAACTCTGAGGTTCCAAGTACTTTTGAAAAAATAATGCTTACCTAAAAAAGATCAGTGAATGCATTTGTAATTGCCTGTAATATCCCATGCAATATTTCACATAAACTGTGTTTTTCCTTAGTATAAATAAATAAAATTCTGCCTAGAATGTTGCATAGAATAGTTTTACATGTATACATGTATACTTTATATAAGTAACCCATAGCAACCAATAAAATGTTTGCTTGTACATGTGACCAATAGATGCTGGCTGCTGATTGGTTGCTATAAGACCAGTAGCAAACTTTGCACCTTTTATTATATTTCTCCTTAAGTTAAAACTAAAAGAAGACTGAATAATAACATGCATTTTAGCTAAAGGTTGATAAGGCAGGATGGTAGATGAAATTTATAGCACTTGCTCTACTTTAATGGCAATTCTGTGTTTGGTGCAGTAGATGTATTTTATACTTTCCCAAAAGGTTACACAAAAAGTGAGGGGTTGGTCAAATCCCTACTGCTTTCATTTGATTCCAATCTGTACACAAACAGCAGGAGACAAATAACATTGTAAGCATTTTTTCTAAAATAATTATTGTTATGCAGGAGAACACATTGAACATTTAATGTAATACCTTTTCAAAGTATTCCATCATTCATTATACATTAATAAATACAGTAAATACATACAAAGTGTAAATATTAAACAGATGTGCACAATTAATTAGAGAATGATAATGTTTAACTTTAGCTTCTATGATTTTTACTCTAAATCCACAGGTAAATATACTGTACTGTTGTTTTAGCCATGAGTTATTTGTCTCTTTGTGTAGGATTTCAAAGAGGATACATTATCCCCGGAATACCTTAAGCTCCATCTGTATATGTTGTTTTGGTCTCACAGTGTACCAGTATAGGCATGCATCTGCTTTTTTTGGGGCGTATTTCTATATAATTTCTCCAAAACTGTATATTTGCGGTCTAAACTAATGTTTAAAACTGGTGAAAGTATTAAGGGACATATGCCTATATTTTGGTGTGTTTTGTCAAAGCTCTTTCAGAATTATTTTTAATACCAACATGCACTGCACTATTAATACAGGGCATAAGGAAATACAAATTCTATAGGTCGGTAACCCATCAGTATGTATACCATGCAGTCAAAAGCCTCATGCATAGAAAGCTCCCCTCCCACAACTGTCCATTTGCAGTGCTGGCCTTTAAAGAGACAGAGCAACATCTAAGCCTAGCCTAACACTATACTGTGGACACCCTTGTACCAATATTATGAACCTGTCAGATCTCTGCTCAGAATAACAAGGGCAGTGTTTACTGAAGCTCGAAAAGCTAGTATAGATGCTGGGATTGATTGGTAAGTTATAACTTGAGGAAAAATGGAGGGGCCATGAGTTTCTGTCAAGGAAGTAGATGATGCAGCCAATAGCTAAGAAAAAAAGCTACATTAATGTGAGCACTATCCAAGAGTCAATTTCCTATACATATAGACTGCCAGTGGATACATTTTTTTTGGTTTCACAAGTATGAACTTTAATCTGTTTGTTGCTTATGCTATGCACATTTGAATATGTCTTTGTTTTGTGGAAAAACCTGCTTTGAATAAAACTAAGGTGAATACCTGCTTGAAGTTAGCCTAACTCAAAAAAGTGTTTGTCAAGTGAATAACCCATTTAATATACTGTATAGTTAGCAATATCTTTTATTACACTGGTTTCTTACACCAAGGTTTAAAACATTCATAAATATAGTGCCAAGGTCTTCTTTTTTTTGTATATGTTAAGCCCCTTTTGTAGATATACTAGTGTAAATACTGTAAATTGCACACAATTGCACACTGCACTTTGTTATAAATATGGATGGCGCATTCTCCAAATATTTTTTTGGGCATAGTTAAGTTTAAAGTCAACAACATACTTGCTTTTTAGCTGGCATAATAGCACACATCATTTACAAGATATTCAGAAGTCATAAAATACTGAACATTAGCCACAGGAAGACCAACTGTAAACTGTCCAAACATATCACAAAAACATAGTATTTGGAACTGTTATTATGACCTTGCAAAGCTATTCCATTTCTGTTTCAAAGACAACTAACAAATAACAAAAAAGTTGGGCAATTTTCAAAGATTGATTTCAATGTTTGAATTTAGATTTTATACTTGATGTTTTTATTGCCCCGTGTACAGTAGATATATAGGCTACAGAACAGCAGATGAAAACTCTATGGAACCAGGGGCGTGCAAATGGGCCAGGGCCCGCACCCCCGCAGGGCCCCCCCGGAAGATCGTGCACGCTGTAGCCGGCTGGAGTCGGCTGCAGCAGCAGAGAAAAATGGCGCAGACGAGGGTGGGGGCGGGCCCGTCTGCACGGCCCGCCCCCACCAAGTTACGTTACTGTATGGAACCAATATATATGCTTTACTTCTTAAACCTACTACTTTCTCAACAATTTGAAAAACATAACATCCAAAATGCATGCCAAAAATCATACTGTATGTCCTGTGCAGCTCATGAAAACAGAATTCATGCATTCTCTAAGCCCCTTGGTGTTTCTTCAAGTGTGAAAATTGATTTTATAATTTAGCTAAGGATGATTGTGGCATGTTTGCTTATTTCTAAAACAACGGCAGAAATCAATCTAAACTATTCTCTATCCAGGAGAAAGTCAACTACTATTTTTTGTTGCAAAAAACATCACCCGTACTGGCAGTAATTTTGAAATCTCAGACCAACTCGTGTTCTATGACTTCCTGGATGCATTATTTTTGCTTCTTATAGTCTTGTTTCTGACTTCTTGCCTGCTCCTGGCTATGCTGATTGCTACCTGCCCTGGCCTGTGTGGGAAAATATACTCAGATTCTGATTATTTCTTTGGATACATGCCTATTTGACTTTTACTTAATCTGCTTTCTCCCAGGGGACAGTTTTCTCCTCATCCCTATGCCCAGGTCCTGCCAGCCCAGAAATGCTATATGGGCTATATGGGCAGCTCATTTTCTTGTGTGTTTTGTTTGTTGCATTCTGTTCAATTTGCTAGCACAATCTATGTGAGAGGACAGGCTACTATAGTGGATACATACAGACTGCAGAGGATAGCATCAAACCTCGCTAAACCCTGTTCTTTTGTTTCAAGGCTTATGACTAATGTTGTTCCATATCTTTCCTCTGCTGGTATTGCCTTGTTTTTTCCAGCAATTAGTTGAATAAGTACATATGCCCTGGTATTACAGTATAAAAGTTTATTTTCTTGTATTTTTGTACATTAGTAAAAAGAAGAAAAAATAATCTGAAAAAAACTTTCTATGGATTAATGCTAGCAATTTATGCAACCAGAAATCTTCATACATAGTTTTGATAATGACATTTATTACACCTATACCTGATGTAAATCCAGAGTAATATGCTGCTCTAGCTCCCTAACTCTAAAAATAAATTAGTCAAATGAATTACATAATGATACACAAGGGGTTAACATTTACTACTACTTATTTGCAACGTTTTTATAAAACACAAGAAGTAGCAACATTTAAAAGTTTTGTAATGGAATGCGATCAAGATGCTTTAAAGCAAACAATTCTATAACATCTAACCTACTGTGAAAAGAAATAAAAACAGCTGCAGTCAAATGGATCCTGGTACAAACATATTCCTTTGCAGCACCTAAATTAAAAAACCACATATATGCTGTGAACGTTTATTAGTTTTCTAAACTATAAAATCAGGTGTCCATTTCCAGCTAGTGTTCTTCATGTGGCAGTCTGTCTGCGTTGTCTAGTCTATCATATTAATTATATATATATATATATATATATATATATATATATATATATATATATATACATATATACACAATATCAAAACAGGGGGGTTGTGGGAGCACTCTAAAGGCTTTAAAGTATATATATATATATATAAGTATAATAAATGCTATTGCATATGTACCCAAAACAGGGGTTATTTTGTTACAAAGTTATGATCATAAAATTGATAAGCCACCATACCACGTCAAGGTAAACCCCGAATGGCGGTCCCTAACTTGTTTTATATTTTATGTGCATTTTAGCATTACCTGTAATCAATGTCCATTGAACGCTGTTTTTTCACGAAGGGCTAAATCCTCCCCAGCCAGAAATCAGGCTTTTAAAAGAGAGATATTCCCAAAACAAACGCCCAATTTTAAAAGCATAGGATCACCACTAGTTTAAAGGGGGGGGGGTATGGGGTGCTACAACCACTGAAGCTATGCCACAGCTCCTGGCTAAATATACAATATCAAAACAGGGGGGTTGTGGGAGCACTCTAAAGGCTTTAAAGTATATATATATATATATATATATATATATAAGTATAATAAATGCTATTGCATATGTACCCAAAACAGGGGTTATTTTGTTACAAAGTTATGATCATAAAATTGATAAGCCACCATACCACGTCAAGGTAAACCCCGAATGGCGGTCCCTAACTTGTTTTATATTTTATGTGCATTTTAGCATTACCTGTAATCAATGTCCATTGAACGCTGTTTTTTCACGAAGGGCTAAATCCTCCCCGGCCAGCAATCAGGCTTTTAAAGGAGAGATATTCCCAAAACAAACGCCCAATTTTAAAAGCATAGGATCACCACTAGTTTAAAGGGGGGGGGTATGGGGTGCTACAACCACTGAAGCTATGCCACAGCTCCTGGCTAAATATACAATATCAAAACAGGGGGGTTGTGGGAGCACTCTAAAGGCTTTAAAGTATATATATATATATAAGTATAATAAATGCTATTGCATATGTACCCAAAACAGGGGTTATTTTGTTACAAAGTTATGATCATAAAATTGGTGGCTTATCAATTTTATGATCATAACTTTGTAACAAAATAACCCCTGTTTTGGGTACATATGCAATAGCATTTATTATACTTATATATACTTTAAAGCCTTTAGAGTGCTCCCACAACCCCCCTGTTTTGATATTGTATATTTAGCCAGGAGCTGTGGCATAGCTTCAGTGGTTGTAGCACCCCATACCCCCCTTTAAACTAGTGGTGATCCTATGCTTTTAAAATTGGGCGTTTGTTTTGGGAATATCTCTCCTTTAAAAGCCTGATTGCTGGCTGGGGAGGATTTAGCCCTTAGTGAAAAAACAGCGTTCAACGGACATTGATTACAGGTAATGCTAAAATGCACATAAAATATAAAACAAGTTAGGGACCGCCATTCGGGGGTTTACCTTGACGTGGTATGGTGGCTTATCAATTTTATGATCATAACTTTGTAACAAAATAACCCCTGTTTTGGGTACATATGCAATAGCATTTATTATACTTATAAATACTTTAAAGCCTTTAGAGTGCTCCCACAACCCCCCTGTTTTGATATTATATATATATATATATATATATATATATATATATATATATATATATATATATATATATATATATATATATATATATATATATATATATATATATATGATTAGTAAAATTAGGTGTACACTGGGGTTTGTAGATCCATATCTTATCTTATCTTATTACTTACATTAAAAGGAACTGGCCGACGTTTCGTCTCTGATGACTTGAGAAAGGTATTAGGCGGAGACTGAAACGTCAGGCAGTTCCTTTTAATGTAAATAATAAAATATGGACTATTACTATCTACAAACCCAGTGTGCACCTAATTTTCTTAATTGATGGATAATAGAGCAGTGTAAGTTAGCATCTGGGTCCTTTTTGCTGGTAAATGGAGTGCGTTGGAGCAACAAACATATATATATATATATATATATATATATATATATATATATATATATATATATATATATATATATATATATATGTGCTCAATACAGTTCACAAGGGTCTTATAAACTCCAAAGTAGTTTATTATTGATGAGAATCAATATTAAGTCTTGGCTTCCAGCCTTTCTTAATGTGCCTCTACACTACAAACAAGGTTTGAGTTGTGTTTTCCATGAGTTGTATTTTATGGTCAAAACTCACATTTTCGGGTTAAAAAAACTTGAATGTTTCAAGATTGTTTTTTTAAAAAAAAAACTTGAATTTTCAAGATTTATTATACCCTGACTCTGGAAATAGCTTGAATCGGAAAATATACCACCAAAAAACTTTTCGAGGTCATGTAGGAGTCAAAGGTAGTTTTTCAGGATGGTTTTGCCTGAAAACTGGAATGATTCAAACAATTTGAGTTTTTTACACAGAAAACTCAATAGATTCAAGTTTTTATACGCCAAAAACTAGATAAATTCGAGTTTTCGGGTTTTGTGACTTGAACTCCCAGAATTGTGTTTTTCCCATTCGACTTTTTTCTTAAATAAGATACCATTAGAGTTTCAAGTTCATTCCAGTTCATTCAAGGTTAAAAAAAAGACATTTGATAAATAATCCCCTAAAAATGTCACAATCAACACTAAATAGCCCTTTATGGATGTAAAATCTTTTGGTCCCACTTTGATGACATTGGTCCTAAGGAATACATCTACATGTAATCAAACAACTGTGCATTTGTAATATTATACATACAGTACAAATTTAAAAATAAAAAAGCCCATTAGGTTAATATTTACATTTTCTGACATTCAGAAAATGTTCCTGAGTTTTGTCCCTCAATGAAGAAAATGTAATGATCTGGCTCATTTATCAAGACATTTCCCTTCTTTTCTCTTTGTTTTTTCCCCACAAAGTATTCTCCAACTTTGAGCAGTCAAAAATCAATGTGTCCTATAAACCAAAAACTGCTCCAAAATCAGTCAAGCAGGGTAAAAATGTAAGATGATTATCTTTGATAAACTGTCTCTTGCTGTACATTATTTATGAAATTATCACAAAGAACATGTCTAATCAGTTATCATTGAAAATTGATAACCCTTTCCTTTCCTAAAATGTTTAGTTGGAAGTGGGTAGCCCCTTCCTCCCCAAACCTAGTACCTCTGGGGTATAATTTAACAAGTCGCTTTAGTCACCTGTTTAGGCAGAATGAAAAACTAAGCATATGGGACACTGCTTTGAGTTATTAAGATATAAAATGGCATGTACTCACTCTTTAAGCCAACCAAAGTATTGTGTTTGAATGAACAGTCAGAATACTTCTTTTTCAGTAGTAGTTGGGTGGAATACAGTAAAATCTTTCTTAAGCCTTTCCAATGCAATCGCCATGGTTTTTTCCCATAATGCAATACATTTTTCCCATAATTCCAGCATAGTTGTGGTCATAAAGAGATGATATTGCGCGTGTACTTTGCTGTAAACCAGACTGAATGGCGATGAAAGTTACCAAGTCCAGTTAGCATGATTTCCAGTGTTTGGCATGACAGTGACACGTGCACTGCTGAGGGTCCCTGGAGCTTCCATCTGGTCCGGAGGTAGCGGTAGCTCCAGGATTCTTCTGCGTCAAAAGGTTCTACTGCTCTTGATTCAGAATGGGTGGGAGGAAGAAATGAGTGCAATTAAACAAAACAAAAAGTGCAAAGTGTGCATTTCGATGCAAGTACCTTAAGGGGCATATTTATCAAGGGTCGAATTTCGAATTGGAAAAACTTAGAAATTCGAATTCAAAAAGACCAACCGAAATTAAGTCAAAGTTTTTTTTTTGGTTGAATAGGTCAGTTTTTGATAGAATAGGTCCATATTCAGCCGAAATTCGACTTGTACGAATCGAAGGAATAGCGCATTTGATCGATTTCGATTCAAAGTTTTTCCCAAAAAAACTTTGATTTTTCAAAGTCCGCCAATTGATTCCAAATAGGTTCTAGGAGGTCCCCCATAGGATAAAACAGCAATTCAGCAGGCTTTAGATGGCCAATGGTCAAAGTCGAATTTTTAAAGAGACAGTGCATAATAAATTCCGATATTCACATCTTTGAATTTTTTTCACATTTTAATCGAATTTGGACTATTCCCTAGTCAAAGTGCACTAGGGGGCCCATTTACTTAGTTCGAGTGAAGGAATAGAATAAAAAAAACTTCGAATTTCGAATGGCTTTTTTGGCTACTTCGACCATCGAATGGGCTACTTCGACCTTCGACTACCACTTTGACTTTGAATCGAACGATTCGAACTAAAAATCTTTTGACTATTCCACCATTCGATAGTCGAAGTACTGTCTCTTTAAAAAAAAGAGGGGCCCAAAGCTAAAGTATACGATATATGAAAGGCAAAATCCCTTTTAAGACAACATCAGACTGCCTTCATTTGAAAGAAAGTAGGTTTTACATAAGATAGGAATGGTAGTTCCCACTTGATTGAAAAGGACACTGCTTTCTCTCTACATGCAGGCCTTGTGTTGATGGACAGTTAATCTAGCCCTTGGTGTTTTCTTCCTTTAACTAGAGGATGTATTAGAGCTTACCATCTTGGAAGAGACAGAAGGCTGAGTGGGAATGTTGACATCATTTGATGGCATAGTCTTTTAGGTAGAGTATACTTTTATTTGAGAAAAAATATTATCCCTTTCATAAAAGAAAGAAGGAACCCAGTTGTGTTTATATTAATAACATCATTACTTCCTTTTAGAAAGATTAGCATCTTACATGCTTTTAGGCATTCATCTTCCCACTACTTATTCAGCATTTCTTTTCAATAAAGGATTGAACAGAAGCACAGTTACATACCAGCATAGTAAAACAACTTTTTAAATAAACACTTAAATAAAATAGCTTTGGTCAGTTGCATGTTAAAGCCATAATATATCTGTGTTCAACACACTAAATAACACCTTCACTGAAAAATGTGTTCTCAGTACTTGTACATCTATATATTTTTCATTTTCTTATTTAACAGTCCACATAGGTCAATGTACCCCATTTAAAAGTAATGTAAGATTGTGAAAATTAACATTAATATATGACAATAGACGTAAGGCTAACTTTTAAAAATTGCGAACAATAACCATAAATTGTTCAACACGGAACTGAACAACTGAATTTAAAAAGAAAAAAATATATAGAGAGCATACATTTGTCATTTACTTTTTAAATTGGCTTTTTAATCACAGTTTCCTTAAAGAAAAGAGCATTCTATAAAACTAAAGCCAAATTAATGGGACAGGTGTTTTTATGAAATAATGCGTGAGTAAGGTAGAGTCCCCACATGTCATGAAATGCAGAATTCACGTTTTCAATTTAACGGTCCCTGGTTTTATGACTATAACAAAGCTCAGTAAAATGTTTGTAGTAAAATATTGTGGCTTAATCAAATAAAATGGAAATTTAACTGAGTAGTTTATGCTTGCAGGATGACAGATATCAAATTAAAATGTTAATATTTTTTTAAAATATATTCTGCAATTATGACCTCATTAGTTGGTTAATGAAATCCAAGGAATGCAAACCAAAGAGAATAGGCATATAAAATATGGAATAATATATCTTCAAATGCATTGTTATCAAATTTTTTGTAGATAAAAATGATTTTACAGAGGAACTCTTTGTGGGTTTATTCTGTTTCTCATGTTTTGCCTGTGCTGGGGTGTAAGGAGAATGAACATAATTCATTTGCAGCCTGGTGACTCATGCCTACCTTCCACTGAACCAACCATTTTTTTTATAGGCCCTGTAATTTACTACTAGCTCATCCAGAGAAAGGTGAAAAAGCCCCATCAAGCCTCACAGGAGAGAAAACGTTTTTCCTAACTCCAAAAGAGCAATTAAACATGACCCTGAATCAACTTTAAACTTTGTACGTTCTCCCTTGCAAAAAAAAATACAGATTTATCACTTTCTTTATAGCACACAATGTAAACCCCTTGTCAAAATTTCAGATGCAATGTTTTTCTTCAAATCCCAAGGGATGCCTTCACAGTCTCTGAACTAATCTATTGGTGAATTAGGCAAAAGAAAAATTTCATGATTCGGTTATCTTAAAACTTTATAATGTACATATTGGTCATATTCTGGCTACTCCAGTGTAAACAATCCCAACTTGGCCAGCCATTCCCCAGAACACTTGTTATGATATCATGAACTGACCTCCTGTTGCTACACATGTTTTACACCATATAGCTTATGCTGTCATAGTATAAATTGAGTCTACGGAGCACTAACCTCCGAAAATTCACCAGCAACGGCTTCGCTCACAGCGCAGCACTTCGCCAAGCGTAGATTCGCCAGGACAATGCTAATTCACTAAAATGCAAAGTTGCATCCAGGGTGCCGAATGCTGGCGAAGTTGTGCTAGCATTACTGCGCCAAGCGAAGTGAAGTTGCGCTAGTGTTGCCTAATTTGCATACGGCGGGAAGTTAAAGTTCAATGGACGTATATACACAAGCCCAGGAAACCCTAATAAAATAATAAAATAATAATAAAAAAAAGAGTTGTTATATTGCCCTACACATGAGCCCAGTGTATAGTTTATGTGCCATATATTAGGAAAGGGGGAAGCCAGTTACCCCAAAAAAAAATTTTACTCTCTTTTTCAGCCTATCACCCTGAAAAAAGGAAAAGACGCTAGCGTTTTTTGGGACTTGGAAAAATGTTCAACTATTTTTTAGGAACTCCTATCTACTCTATTGCACTTGCCTGGTCTGAGGTGGGGAAGGCAAGTCTGGCGAGAGAGGTAACGCTCAGTAAAATCCACATCTTAGTGAATTTGCGTAGTTACGTCCATTTGCCAGAGCACAAATTCACCAGGCGTTAGGGAGCGAAGTACCGCTAGAGTCTATCTCCATCGCTAGTGAAGTTATGCCAGTGACCGTAAGTAAATCGGCAAAGTACCGAAATGACGTCACCCTGGCGAATTTTCGCCCGCGTTAGTCACTTCACCCTTTAGTAAATTTGCCCCTACATTTTTTGGCCTTAGAGGCAAAGAAAGAAGTTTAAGTTACCTGACAGGTATTTAGACACAAATGCACATGCTGTGTTTTCCAAAGCAGATATCTCATCTATATGACACAAACAAATTTGGCATCCTGAGGGCTTCATCACAGTTCCACACAGTGGGTTAAAAACAGTAAAATCCCTGCATTGGACAGCAGCAGCATGCATAGAAAATAATTAGTAGGATCCATTTGGAATAATGATGCTGGTCAGCAGCATAATGTATATATATATATATATAAGATATATACAGAGAAAGAGCAGGGCAAGCTACAGCTTCATTAATAATGTCTCTGTTTACCAGGATGATCAATTACATATAGGAATTAATTAACATCACATCATGAAAACTAGACATTTGAAGTTGGTCACACTGAGATGGAAGCCTATGTTACATACTGTATGTTTGTAGCACATCATACAGCTCTTGTTACTCTGTTGCTCAGAACTTGATGAATGATTTTTATTGCTAAGATCTGAGGCATTTGCTATGTTTCATGTCATGGTGACATGTCAATCTTGAATGAATAAACATAGTAGTATAGAATTAAAAAGGCACATTTATCAAAGGTTGAATTTCAAATTCATGTGAATTTTTAAAAACTCCCATAAACTCCCATGAAGTCGAAATTCGACCAATCAAAATTTATTAAAAAAATTAGAATTTCTAAAACTCAGGTGAGTAGGATCGACCCAAAAAAAACCTTGAATGTCAGGAAGGCTTCAAACAACTCCAAATTGATCCCAGGACGTCTCCCATTGACTAAAACAGCAATACGACAGGTTTCAGGTGGCGAATAGTCAAATTTGAGTTCTTAAAGGGCCAGAGTATGATAAATTTCAAAAATGGAATTTGATTTTTTTTTAAAAAAAAAACTCGAATCAAATTTTAACAATTCCCTAGTCGAATTTGACAGGTTTGGCCATTGAAAATTGGATATTGCATTTTCAATTCGACCCTTGATAAATCTGCCCCTAAATGTAGTAAACAGTGTAGACCAGAATAAATAGCTATCAAGATGGGAACAAAATAAAGAACACAGCACACATTTAACATTTTATTTTTGTATTTAACTTTCATATTACAATTTGATGAATACAATTTGTGAATTTTTGCACTGACAGCAATGTAATATAAAAGATTTGTATTGTGAAATGACCTGAACAGACAATTTTGGCAGTGGAAAACTATCATGTTGGACATACAAAAAGTAAAAAATTAAAAAGATATCCGTATGAAATCCATTTTAAAATGGGCAAAGGCTATGTTTGTGTCCCTTTTTCCCCCTCTTTATAGATATATATAAGCAGGAAGTGCATTGAGGGGTACATTTAATTTATTGAGTAATAGCATTGCAATTAGGGGACATGGTCATTAGATTCATTATTCATGAATTAGAAAACCAAGAGCTTGGGTAGGTTGGAAAAGTGAGCCTCTGTTATATATATAGAGCTAACATTGTAGAAACACTCATCTTAGTCAGATTTTCCACCAGGCACCTGGGTCCAGTCAATTGCTCATGTCTGTTCTTTATAACTGCATATTGTTCTGATGTTTGTAATGGGCAGCAATTGACATCAGAGCATGACGTTGCCCCAAGTAACTAGAGAGTTTTGTACAGGAAAATATGCCAGCAACTTAATCCAGCAAGTGTCTCTTCTGACTGCCTATAGCTTACAAATACAATGTCCATAAAGTGTGCATGTGGCAAAGTCAGCCCTATTGAAATGAATTGTGAGCTGTATGTTCCATGACTTATGCATGCTGGGTGAGAGAGTCTATCTCTGGCCAAACCTTAAACTCATCCAAGCTAATAACACATAATGCAGCATCTGTAAATAACTACAGTCCACTTGTGGGATCATCTTTATCACACTGAGTATGGATAGTTGAATTACAGGATTTTTAGGAGCCCTACAGCCATTCTTTAATGTTGATACTTTTGTATTTTGTTCTGACCTTTTACATAGCAAAAATTGATTGATAGGTTTTAAGCACAGCAACACAGATTTGATGCAATGTACTTTATTATTTAAAGTTATTTCCTAGTAAGGTATATTTAGGGCAAATTAAACAAATATATCATAACAACTCCCAATGAGGTCTATGGGAAATGAATATGCATTGCACCATCTAAGAAGGAATGAAAATAATTGATATAGGCAACATTTCAGTGCCAGTGTAAATATATCTGATTTAATGGCATGCAGCTGGAAAAATAAAGAAGAAAAGTTCATATTTTCCCCTAAGTAAACGAAACCTGGAACAGAAATTTGCAGCTGAGAATTATCATTTAATATTCATTCACTCTAATGAATTTTGTAAACTGAAGTCTGCATTGGTAGAAGTTTTCAATGGAAATAGCATTTTACTTGCTTCCACCCACCACACTTACAGTACATACAAGATTTATGGGATCATATTTTAAAAGTTCTGTAAAACACAGTAAAACTTAATGAAAAAATGGATAGAAGGTCGAATCTCATTAAACGGTGTATATCAGGTTAGCAGTAAGTTACTTCAGCTCTTGTTCAAGAGCTTGGGTAGGCTGGAAAAGTTATCCTCTACAATATTAAATCTAGCATTGTAGAAAGACTCACCTCAAATTTTCCACCAGGTATCTAGGTCCAGTCAAGTGCCCATTTATCAGTATTTGGAATACATTTCAAAGAACCCTTAACATCATGTCTAGATTAGGGAGGTATACATCATAACAAGCCTACAATGATAATGGACTTTATAAAACAAAATAAAGTTATACCTCTATCCTCAATATAAAGACGGTGGGGGCCCACCCAAGAGATACATGGAATTACAATTACAACCAACTCCACCACTATTTTGCCAGTCTTCACTTGACAAACATAAAGAGACCTACACTTGGTGGGAAAATATTATAGCAACACAAACCATTCTAGGAAAACATCTCTCAACTTTATACAAGCTGCTTCTTCAAAACCACCACATGCCCAAACCATTCCAGGAGGGAGTGGATGTGCTGGACGGTGGAGCTTAGGTCCCAGTAAAGGGAAGGCTCCTACGGTGGTTATGCCCTTGGTGAAGTTGGGGTACAAGGACCCCGTGAATGAGGTGTAGTCAGGACAGGGTAGTTCTCTGTAAGAGCTCTAGGAAAGTGAGGCAGATAGAACTAGTGAGCAAGAGCAGCCTGGCTCCAACTTGGAGGGATAGCAAGGGGGTAGCTCTCCCCTCAGGCAAATCTAGCCGGTAGTGCAGGGATCACAGCTTAATAGGGATTTAGGTTTAGTGTAGTCCACAAGTTAGGGACCACCGTATGGGGTTTACCCTGATGTGGTATGGTGGCTTTTCAACTTTATGATCATAACTTTGTAACAAAAAACCCTGTTTTTCTTTTTTTAAATACATGCACTTGCATATTAATTGAATCATTTAGACAGGGGATAATTGTACTTAAATATGTTTTTATATGGCCTTAGGAGTGCACCCACAACCCTCCTTTTTTGTACCTTCAACTTGCAGTATACCCAGTATGTTTTATAATAGTTGTATGCTTGATACTATAATATAAAAATAAAAAAAAGTTCTGGAGCATGATAGCCAGGGAGCAAAAAAATCACACAAAGGGTTAATCCCACTGCCAACCACATATTTGACAAGCCTGTTATAGCAGTAAATAAAAAAATACTGAAGAAGCAATATATTTCTTTTTTCATTGTAACAGTAGCCAATCTAACAATATTATGTCAAAACCTGCCGTATAGTTTACAGTTATGTTGTAATATGTAGAAAATGTAGTTGAAAAATTTGGCTTGACATAGAACAAATGTAAACAACATGCAAATCAGTCAAAAAAGGAGAATGGAAATAGTTTATGTGAACAAACATTATTAGGTATGAGCCCAAATGTTTGCATTTTATTCCCTCTTCTATAAAAGTTAGTTATCTAGGGGGGAAAAATTCAATGCACGTTTTTAAAACTTACAGTAAATAAACAGAAGTGCTTTTATGAAACAGAAAAACTATAAAATTATGTAATAGTAATAAAAGGCTAAATGCTCTTTGCAAATCACCACTTTTTAATAGAAGTAAATATTTGAACACAAAGGATGCTAATTATATTACTAAGTGGAACTGAAAAACTGCTTAATGCATATTTACAGCCCATTTACGTAAATGTTCAATAGAAGCTCTTAGCAAATATGTTTTTTTTCCCTTGCACCACAGACCAAAATTTGTATTAATATTTCCTCAAAATTGTTTAGTTTGATTTTAATACAGTGCTTCAAAAACATTTCTCAAATTCAGTTTTCAAGTAGAAGAGTTCAGTTCAGTTGAAATTACATCTATTGAAATCACATGAGGTTACAAATTAAAAATAGTTACTCTAGCAAAGAATATCTAGTTTCTTTCCTAAACTAAAATCCCAGTTGAGCTGTAGTATGGTCCAGCATGCCTGATTGTCCTGATTCCTGATTGTGTGGCTTACCTAATGCCTGGCATGGGCATCAAATTAGTCACAACTTATTCGTGAAAATAAGTGAAAAAGTAGCTACACACAAAAAAATTATAAAGGGGCAGATTTATCAAGGGTCTAAGTGAACTTGAGGGAATTTTCGGAGATAAAAAAAATCGAAATTCAAAGCAATTTTTTGGATACTTCGACCATCGAATAGGATACTATGACTTCGAATTTACTTCGACTTCGATTTGAAGTAAAAATCGCTCGACTATTCGACCATTCGATAATCGAAGTACTGTCTCTTTAAAAAAACTTTGACTTCAATACTTTGCCAACTTAAACCTGCCGAATTGCTGGTTAGCCTATGAGGGACCTCCTGTGTGTTTTGCTAAGTTTTTTTAAGTAGAAGGATTTTTTGGGAAAATTGTACGCTCACATGATAGAATCGTTCGAATCGTTCGATTTGAAGTACGATCGTACGATCGGAATACGATCGTACCATGTATAAAATCCTGTGACTTCGAATTTGAATGTCGGAGGATTCTATTCGATGGTCGAATTTCTACGATTTTTCTAAATTCTTCGAAATTCGACCCTTGATAAATCTGCCCCTAAGGGTATGTAACCCATTTATTCCAGCCTTGACACAAGCAATTCATTAATTTTCTGCAGGACAAGCCATCCTTCAATAAACAAAATAATTTAAAATTAAAATTGTCCCAAATAGAGAGATTTATGGCAATTCCCTTCTTGCTAAAACTGGATGAAGCTTTTTACATAAGCATGGTTATAGTACATCAGGCCCTGAATCTTTGTTCATCCAGATACAGGATGTTTATCCAGAATGCCTAGAACCAGTGGCTTTCTGAATCTTTCCATATTTTGGATCACAAAACTCGCAGTCTGCTAAACCTCAAATAAACCCAATAGTATTGTTATATCACCAATATGGATTTATGCAGCTTAGTTAGGATCAAGTCCTAGATCCTGTTTTATTTTTACAGAGGAAAATGGAATCGTTTTTAAAAATCAAAATTACTTGCTTATAAGTTTATGGAAGACGGCCTTCCTGTAATTTGGAGCTTTATGGATAATGGGTTTCTTGATAAGAGACTCCATATTTATTTTGCTTATTTATGGACCGTTTTATATGTTAAAAACCAACAGTTGTGCCAAGTCTTCTGCACTACTGCAGTGTAACTAAAAACTGGAATTGAGTAAATGGAAAACTATAATCCTAGAATAAATACTTAACTAACAGACAGTTTGTTACATATTAAGTGGCCTACTAAAGAATCTCACCAAACTGGAATATATATATATCAGTAAATATTGCTATTTTACATCTTTTCCCTTGAGCCACCATTTTTGTGACAGTCTGTTTGCTGCATCAGAGATCCCCTAACCAGAAATACTGCAGCTCTAACTTTTAACAGGAAGAAATGTGAGAGTAAAAGACAAAACTTTGTCCATTAATTGGCTCATGTGACCGAACATGTATGTGTGTCCTTGATTTGTTTGTGTGCACCCCATGGATTGTATGATCTCGGGGGCAGTCCTTATTACTTCAAATTACAATTTTTTATTAAGAATTACCCAATGGCATATACTACTAAAAAGTACATTTGTGTGAAAATGTTTTATTTAGATGAAGCAGAGTTTTACCTGAGCTGTTTTATGCAATATATTTTTATTGAGACCTATATTGTTTGGGTTTTCCTTTAACAGATGTTTTTTGTCAAATTTAATCTCGCCTATAAGTCAACATGTTATTTATTTAAAAAATCATAAACTATGGAAGCTTTATTTCCAGGAGCACCGATTCAGATTTTTGCTCTTTATTGATAAGACGTTTGCAAAATGAATAAATGTCAGGTAAATTAGCCTTCATTCATCATGACATCATATCATGTTTTAGAACTTTAAGCTTGTTTAACATGAGGATTATACCACTGAATACTGAGAAACTCAGTTCCTTAGCGAAGTAAACACCGAGCAGCAATTTTCTACTTCAGTTTTCAGACTTACACTCAATGTACACTTTGATCTCAAAGCTTTGAATTTGATTGAGATATTGATTCTAATTACCAATTCAACACTATAAAGCAATATTAAAATAGAATATTAAAACTTCTGTCATTCATACTATGCACGTGGGACTGTTATTCATTGCTTAGCATTCATTATCTGGCAGCAACCAAAGTGAAATTCAGTATTATATGTTGTTCTTCAACTAACTTTCAACACATCTCGAAAATAAATAATTCATAGGAGCGTGAATGTTTTTGTCCTATCAGAATGTAAAAATCAAAGAGATGTGGTTCTGTAATTGGATTTTTTTCTGACATGGGTTTGTATTAGTATTATGAGCATGTCTGCTTTTTCCAACTGAATTCAGCAAGTATTAACCAGAAAAAAAACTACTTTTTCTGTAAGGAGTAAGTTTCTTTATGTAAAATAAAAATATTTTTAACATCTATTTATTATTTGGGGGGTAGGTATTTGTTTTTATTTTTGACACCTAGGGGCACATTTACTATTGGTCGAATATCGAGGGTTAATTAACTCTCGATATTCGACTGTCGAATATCGAAGTCGAAGGATTTACCGCGTTTCCTGAGATTGAACGATCGAAGGAAAAATCGTTCGATCTAACGATTAAATCCTTTGAACGATTCGAAAAATTTTAATCCATCGATCAAATGATTTTCCTTCGGTCCCAAATTGGCTAGAAAGCCTATGGGGACCTTCCCCATAGGATAACATTGATGCTCGGTAGGTATAGGTGGTCAAAGTTTTTTTTAAAGAGACAGTACTTCGATTTTTAGTTCGAATTGTAGTCGAAGGTTGAAGTAGCCAATTCGATGGTCGAAGTAGCCAAAAAAATACTTCGAAATTCGAAGTATTTTTTATTCTATTCCTTCACTCGAGCTAAGTAAATGTGCCCCTTCGTTGGTATCAGAAGACTACTTAATTAATAATTAATATTTGTGTAACCAGCTAGCTAAAATGTAACCATTATAAGTTTAATTTATTACATGCAAAAGTACTATTATTTTGGCTGACAATACACCTACTCCAATAGGAGTTGCTACTGCCACCAAAAGTTATACTTCTTGGTGTCAGAATGGAGCACAATGAATTGGACCTGGATCTGTATGCAACATTGCAAGTGGGTTTTCTAGGGGATGGAAGGTTCTTTAAAGCCCTGCACGTAATGCTTGCTTAGATGGTTTTGTGATTCAATAGAAAGTATGTCATTTAAGGAGAACTAAACCCTAAAAATGAACATGGCTAAAAATGTCATCGTTTATATACTGAACTTATTGCAGCAGCCTAAATTTTTAGCTTCTCAATAGCAGCAATTAACCAGGACTTCAATCTTGTCACAGGGGGTCACCAACTTGGAAAGTGTCTGCGACACTCACATGCTCAGTGGGCTCTGAGCAGCTGTTGAGTAGCTAAGCTTAGGGGCCGTTGCAAATTTTCAAGCAGAAAATAAGGTTTTCCTGTAATATAAGCTGATGCTACAGGGCTGATTATTAAATTCTGAAGCTAGTTACACTGGTTTCTGTGCTGCCATGTAGTAATTATTTGTACTAATTACCATTCAGCCTTATTTTGTGACATTTATATTCTGTATATACAGAATATTGTGAGTGGGTCCCTAAGCTCAGTAAGTGACAGCAGCACAGAGCATGTGCAGTGAATCAGCAGAAAAGAAGATGGGGAGCTACTGGGGCATCTTTGGAGACACAAATGCATTTGGACAAAAGAGTCGCGCACATAAAAATTGGCATGCATTTAAATTATTCGGACGCCCATTGACTTTAATGCATTTGGACAAAAGAATCACGCGTATAAAAATTGTCGATTTTGTCAAAATTTTCGCGCGTCCAAATAATTTTGACGCCTGTTGACTTCAATGTGTTTTGCAAATTTTTCGCCATTTCTCTAATTTTTTCAGTATTTATGGGGGTTATTTATCAAAGGTCGAATGTTAGAGTTTTTTTATACCTCAAATGAACTCACAACATGAAAGGTTTCTTATTTAAGAAAAAACTCGAATGGAAAAAAACTCCATTCAGCGAGTTCGAGATGCAAAACCTAAAATCCTGAGTTTTTGGGCAAAACCCTCTGAAAAAAACTCTATCACTTTGCAGCCTTTGACTTATTAAGGTTTCAAACCAAATGATTGGTCATTGTATAGAATATATAGCATTGTTGTATATGGGTGATATAACTGTGACCTATATAGATTTAAGTTCTTTAAGTTTTGATAAGGAAGTTAAGGTAAGGATCTAACAGGGAGAATCTGTATGGTGGGACCTGGCATGTTTTTGTCGGTTAATGGCTGTTTGTAACATTAATGCAATAAATAATGTACACAAAGTAAGGCAGCATTGCAGCTGACCAGACGGTTTGTATGACCTACTTCAGCTGCTGCAAAATAAAGCACTGGTAAGCCATTTTTTGGTATTGTTAATAGATAAGAGGGGGGTTGTGTGTGCACTCCTAAGGCCATATAAAAAATATATAAATACAATAATCCCCTGTCTAAAAAAAGAAAAACAGTGTTTTTTGTTACAAAATTATGATCATAAAATTGGTAAGCCGCCATACCACGTCAAGGTAAACCCCATACGGCGGTCCCTAACCTGTTTACCTGTGATCAAAATTTAAAACCTTGGTTTCAATCTGGACTAGATCCTCCCCCACCACCTGCATATGCGGCTTTTGTAGGGGAGACTGCCCAGACCAACGCCCATTTAAAAAAAAAAAAAAATGTGATTGTGAAGAGACTATAATGAAGGAAAAGTAAAGTTGTATATTTAAGTGCACACTTGTGTGTGTATGTGTGTGAGTATAAGTATAAGTACAGGTGTGAGTATAGATTTAGAGGGAGATGAAAAAGGAAAAGCTAAATGTGGAGTGTAATAGATGTAATGTGTGTGGGTCTGTGCAAGTGTTACCTAGTGATAAGTGCAACAAATATAATGTGTCTCACAGGCGTTGGTAATAAAAAGGCCAAAGCCTCCCCAGCCGCTAGCATTTGTGGCTTTTGAGGGAGAGAAATTGCCCAAACCAAGGATTAATAAAAAACAACAAGGACATAGGGCCACCGTTAATTTAAAGGGGTGGGTATGAGGGTGCACTAACCACATGAAGCTTAGCCAACGCCTGTGAGACCATTATATTTGCTGCACTTATCACTAGGTAACACTTGCACAGACCCACACACATTACACCTATTACACTCCACATTTAGCTTTTCCTTTTTCATCTCCCTCTAAATCTATACTCACACCTGTACTTATACTTATACTCACACACATACACACACAAGTGTGCACTTATATATACAACTTTACTTTTCCTTCATTATAGTCTCTTCACAATCACATTTTTTTTTTTTTTAAATGGGCGTTGGTCTGGGCAGTCTCCCCTACAAAAGCCGCATATGCAGGTGGTGGGGGAGGATCTAGTCCAGATTGAAACCAAGGTTTTAAATTTTGATCACAGGTAAACAGGTTAGGGACCGCCGTATGGGGTTTACCTTGACGTGGTATGGCGGCTTACCAATTTTATGATCATAACTTTGTAACAAAAAACCCTGTTTTTCTTTTTTTTAGACAGGGGATTATTGTATTTATATATATTTTTATATGGCCTTAGGAGTGCACCCACAACCCCCCTCTTGTTAATAGATAATGTGAATTTAAGTTCAGCTAGAGCCATAAAGTATGATCCTGTATGTCCCAAATTTCTCTCCTTATGCTGGTATGGTCAGACAGTTGAAGCCTCTTACAAAATGCAGGCAAAATGGAATCATAAGATTGCTAGGTTTACAAAACAACTTAATATACAGGTTTACAAACACCATGAGCTAAAGAGAGCAGAGTAGAGCTGTTTCATGCTGACATGGTACATTTATCACATACTGGATTAAAATATTCAACATGGGCATTCAAAGTGCATTGAAATAGCCTTATTAGTGCATGGTGGGGTGGTAATGGTGATGTTGGCTGTTGGGCACGACAGAAGATGTAAGCTTGTGGATGGCATTTAAAGTTACAGAACCTGGCAAAGAATAAGTTGCTGAGATATATATTGGTTTCTGCAATTCACAAATAAAACAGCTATGGCCTTTCTCCATGCTCTGGCTTGGTCTGGTGGCAGTGATTTATTTATGCATTTGTTTTAAGCAGTTTTCATGTACTAATAGCTTTATTGTAATAAAATACATGTCTCCCATTCCCATGAATCCTATGAACAGCATCAACTGTATTCTAGTTCTTGACCTATTTGGATTTATGCCTCCTAATCCACCCCATTTAGGGGTGTATACATGTGGATTCACAGGCATAAATATTTTTATATGTTTTGTCGGTTGCACCTCATTTTTCACCTAAAGAAAGCTTCCCACCCTGAAATGTTGTTCACTGGCTTGCCTTGCACCATCCTTTTCTGTGTTGCCTCATGCTCTTTCCGTAAGCTTGTGGATGCACACAGTAAACCTACATGCTGTTGGAAGTGAAAGCACCAGTGAGAAGTTCATACTATATCAGGTAATTGTTTGTGGAAGTGAAAGTAATAATTATTAGTTTAGAAGACCAATAAAAGAGGGAGGTGCAGTCTATGGGGCAAATTCACTAAGCGCCGAAGCGCCGAACGCTAGCGTTAATTCGCTAGCATTTGGCATTTTCGTTACTGCGCAAATTCACTAACGAACGCTGGCGTAGTTTCGCTAGTGTTACTTCGCACCATTACGCCAGGCGAATTTTCGCTAGCGATGTAACTGCGCAAATTCACTAACTTGCGCAGTGTACTGAACGCTACCTTTTACGCTAGACTTCCTTCGCCACCTCAGACCTGGCGAAGCGCAATAGAGTAGATAGGGATTGTTTGAAAAAAAGTCAAAATTTTTTCTAAGTCCCAAAAAACGCTGGCGTGTTTTCTACATTATGGGTGATAGGCTGAAAAAGATCGAAAATTTTTTTGGGGCTCCCCTCCTTCCCCCCTACATTTCCTGACTCATGGCAACTTACCTAGACAGTGGGCACATGTGTAGGGCAAAATAAATTTTATATTTGCTGATTTGAAGGTTTTCGAGGCATTTGTAGTGCTGATACGTATTCCTCCATTGAAATTTGAATTTCGCGCCGTATGCAAATTAGCCTTCGCTAGCGTAACTTCGATTTACATAGCGAATCAACACTAGCGCAACTTCGCAACCTTACGCTACCCCTGAGCGCAATTTCGGATTTTGGTGAATTTGCGGAGCGCTGGCAAAACTACGCCTGGCGAAGTGCGGCGAAGTGCTGCGAAGTTGCGCCTGGCGCAATTTCGCATCTTAGTGAATTTGCCCCTAAGTGTGTAATAAACTTCCTGTCCATAGGAAATTGTTCTTAATACTTTTCCTACTCCAGGAAAGAATAATAAATAATGAATGCCCAGTGGTATTTCTTATTATAACTGGTGTTGCATTTGGCTGCATTATCATTTTGAAAATAGTATTGAAATGTGCTCTTAAAATAAACCAAAACAAAATATTGATGTATCTGTTTCCCTTATGGCATGTTCCAATTTAGTTTTCACAGTTACAGTTAATTTTTTATGTAATGCAGGTTTATAGCATTGGAAGTGAATGTATCCCTATCATCCTAAATCTCTAAAGTCTAATGAAATATTCACATAAACACAACCCTGGCCCAGGGATCTTCCCTGAGATTCATTCATGAACAAAAGGGCAGCTGTAGTGTATCTGTAATGCCAAGACAATCAAATGTTCTTTCTGCCTTTTATGTTTTTTTATTGTCTGGAACAGTGTTTTTCAAACTAAATTGCAAATCTATTAGGCATCAAATGACTTCAAAGTTCTGCATTATAGCAGTCAAATTATCACATTTCCTTTGGAGTCTATGCAATAAATACATAAAACAGCTACTTCTACAGACATTTGTAATGCCATTTGCTCTTTAAAATGAGTGATGACCAGTAAGCACGTGAGACCTCTTGTCTTGAAGGTGGATTATACTTACAATTAACACAACCTTAAGGAAAGAATCCAAACATTTTGACTTTAAGGGAAAAAATGTATTTTGTCAAAAAGTAAAGAAATAATATTGTACTAAAATACCTGACATGAAATAAATGTTCTGCCTTTGAGATCAAGGGATTTCTCACCACTAAATGACTTCCATTATAAGTATCAACTGTCTCTTGAAAACATTCTATACTTCATTATTTATCAACTGTCTCTTGAAAACATTCTATACTTCATTATTTATAGATTCTTTCCTTAACAAACATTTATTGTGTCATCATATTGTGACATGTCTTTTGATTAATAGTTTTATTATACACAGAGCAGGTAGGTGCAATATGCGTTACCACTATGGTGAATAATATAGAATATGACTTTCTAGTTAATAAGTTTAATATTTATAAAGAATGGCCCATTTGCTATTTCATCTCCTTAAAGCAAGAGGTGTAAATTACTAATGCAATTAGAAGCTCATCAAAGGTAGCCAGGAAGTAACCATTTTTTTTATTATATTGATTGTCAGCTATTATGTAAATTAAATAAATTGCATGAGGGAAACGATTTACTCACTAAAGTTTTTTAATGACAAACTGCACAAAATATTTAAATTCAATCTTTTAAACATTACTTCCTAGTGAAAATGTAGAATTCTGTTGGACTTAATAAATGAAAGCAGGATTGTTTATGATTACAAAATTCAGTATAATGTACTTACTGAAAATACTGAAAAAAAATGGATACTCTTAAATATGTTAAGAACACAACTGATTTGTATATTTTCTTAATCAACACTTGAAAGAAAGTAACTCTGTAGTATAATAATTTGTGTTTCAGATGTGCTTAGCTTTTGAACCCGTATTAGGGAGGAACTCCACAGGCGAATTTCGGCGTGATCCGACGCACTGCGCAAAAACACAGGCGTCACATCGGATGCGACGGAAATAAGGTAAGAGATGGAAATGTCAGATAAAGTCGCATCGTTCATCCGACGCAACGCATCTGTCAAATGCAGACACAGCATGCAGCATCTGCATCCGACAGTCATGTCTTGTTGGATCAACGCTGCGACACCATCCAACAATGCTAATACTTACCGTCGCATCCGATGTGGTGCCTGTATTTTTGCACAGCACGTCGGATTGTGCTGAAATCGCCCGTGGAGTTCCTCCCTAAATGCACACCCTGGGCCAACAGCCAGGTAGGAGCTTACAGTAACCACTTAGCTAATTTGATTACTTTGTAGAAATGCTTGCAGAAAAATAAGGAATTCTAAATCAGTTTTAACATTTATTATGATCATTTATATTTAATATATGAAATAGGCAATTACAAAGCAATTTATTTCAGCAGAATGTACATTTGTTTCCTGGATTCTTGAACAAACAGAATACCCAGATAATTCAGAATCATAAAAAAACGAGCAGAAATCAAAAGAGTAATCCAACCAATATGATTTATTATGCTAGATTGAGCAATCTTTAAAAATTAAATGGAGACTAGCAGTCACATGATAATTGATCATTTGAGACCAGATAAAACATTCTGGAAACTGGGTTCAAGCTAGGAGACAAAATTGAAAGGATTGAACACAATAAGGTTAGGAAAGATGAGGACAGCACAAACAACTAGGTAAAGTGTATAAAAGGATTAGTGGTATGTTTTAACATGAGCAGCAATGAGCTGCTGTGTAAAACTGTAGAGGGCTTAGCAGCTAAGAAACTAAAGAAGCACAAAAACTCCAGTGTCAAATGCTTCAAGCAAAAATATAAATAAGTTCACTTATCCAGAGCCATAGCTACCACATAGGTACTAAAGGGCCCATGCCTAGGGCAGCAACTATAGGGGGCAGTCCTTGTATGCCTATAGGGTTAATAAAACCTTTGCAAAAAAAGCCTCTCCCACCACCACTGTATAATTTTCTTTGAAACTGAAGGCAGAAGCATCGGGTAGAGGGTTCCTTTTGTGGGGCATGCACGGAAGTGCGTCACAGACACAGTACAGCATGATGTCACTTCCACTGACATCATTGTGCATGCGGGGTCCGTGAGCTATGCTTCACTGCTCTACATGGAGAGGTCTGTGCAACATTCAGCAACATTTTTCTAAATAGTGGACTATGCGGGGAGGAAGCGGGGAGGGGTGCGAATGGGGACTAGTAGATGGGAACTCTCTTTAAGAGGGGGATTTAGTTCTTCTTTAAATGTCTAATTGGTGTGTGGTGATAGTTCTCTCTACATATAGAAAGAAGACTCAAACATAAGAGGTTATTTATCAAAATGCGTATTTTTGTCATTTTAGAGGTTTTGTCAACCTCAATTAATCTCACATTTTAAAAACCACAAGTGTCTACTTATTTATTCAAAGATCTGAATATAAAAAAACATGAGCAAATAAAAATGTGAAAAAACCTGACAAAAAAAAAGGAAACCTTGAAATTGTCAGTTGGTAAGAATTTTCATGCAATTGCAAATAAAGAAAAGAAACTCAAAAACATCTATAAATCTCAAAGCAAAGAAAGATTTTACATTTGGAAAAGGACAGCTCCCATTAACTTGCAAAAAAGCCTTAAACTTTATAAATGATTAGTGCATAAGAACCAACATTTTATATATATAATTATATATATATATATATACATATATATATATATATGAACTGTCTAGGAGCACAGTATTTGAAATTTTATCTGCACAACCCTTAGAATGGAATTATGGTCACTGTAAATGATAGCTCTGGTTTCCTGGCTTATTGGTCAGCTTAATCCTATGTCAAAATCCATTGTGGATGTCATTGGTTATGTACAAAATAGATTGATTACATATGAGAAATTCTACTTTTGGTGTTTTATTCTCATATTTCATTACACATCTGCCCATAATGATATCCTGCACTTAATGAATAACAATCAATCATCTCCATTCTATAATAAAATAAATAAATAAATATGTAAAAATTGCACTTGAAAAGCAAATTGGTACGTTCATACGTATATATGATCACATATACAGATCACATATACAGTGGCACTAACACATTGCATAGATACTATTATATAATTCTATATGAATGTAGCTCTGTTGGCAAAGCTGTGTTGTAAGCAACAACCAGGCATTTACCCCAAAATCAGTTTGATGTGTCAAAAAGAGCAAATTAGCCTCCATTTTGATAAATAAGTGCAAGTTGCAGCAGACAATATCAGAGTGGAGATGGGTCACTTTAGGATAACAATGGGCATGGTGTAAATAACAGTACTAGGTTCCCTAGGCACATGTAAGTTGTGTCCATGGATGCAACCTGTTAGGTAAACACTGCCATTACAGGTGGATCCAGACTGCTTATAGTTCTAGAGTTCTAGAGTTTCATGCCATAAAGTTGTGCAAAGTTCATCTGAGAAGAAAAAGAGGTGAATTAGTTATTTTCACAAGTTGCTAGGAGAAACGTGTGACATATACCAGTGTCTTTGCGTTTTGCATCCATTCTAGAACTTTCCCCTTGCATTTGTAATTGTCAAGATTAAATGCTTTGATAACACATTCTGAATTATTCAAAATATCATTCAGTTGGAAAACATTTTCTGTGCATTGTTTACTTGGTAAACAGAAATGTTTTGGGTTATTTACTTAAGTCTGTGGAACATATACAATGGTGATTGTTAAAAAAAACAGAGTATGTAATAATGCAGTACAGTATATTCTGTATTTTTAGCTTCCCCCCAACACTCATTCAATATACAGATGATGTTCCTGCAATTATTACTTATTTACCACTAAAATAAATGTTGTTCATTTGTCTCTTCATAAACCTAACGCCAATTCATTCTGATTTAGCAAATGTCACATTTTGGTTGCTGGCCATTGACGCAAAACAGTAGGACTGCATTTCTCTAATATATATTTACACTTTATTAAAAGTTGCATATCAATAACCATTACATGACAGCTTCATTACCTGTCTGACATCTTGGTAGTCCTCTCTTTGCATGATTATGAGTATTACTTTAGCTGATTAAGGGCAGATTCATAGATATATGCTTCCAATAAAAAATGTGGTTAGTCACATGAGAAGCTTTGAACATAAATGGATCAGTCATTCCAATTTTAGCACACTCAGTCATTTTGGGCTATGCCATCATACTCACAAGGGCTAAATTATGTGTTTATTTAATTTTGTTTCCACAATTTTATAAATTCTTTTGTTGCTATTGTTAGGAGCAGTTTGCACTGCAGTTGCGAAAAGAAAAGTGTTACTGGTTTAGTAAGCCAAGATTTATACTACCCTTAACAGTCAGATATTTTTTATATATTTATATATTTATGTAAGGGCTTACCCTGTGGTCTAGCGGGGATGCCCGCAGTCTTAGTCCTCTCTACTTTAGATCTGGGTTCTCTATGGTGCTCGCGGCCGGGCACTTGCAGGTTTATGTGCTGGCCACGTGATGTCATCACGCCGAGTGGCGCGAAATTCAAAATATGTAAAGGGGCGTCTGACTCAAACTCATTGCCCGTTGTTAGGCTCAACTTGCTAGTATCCTGGGTGTGTTTATATTGTGTTTGACTCCTGGTTTTGATCCCTGCCTGTCTGATTACTCGGAACTTTTCTGTAATAATAGGAGTTTTTCAATAATTGCTCATGGTTAAACTCTAATTAAACCCAATAGCGCATTGCAATACTTTGATAAATACTTTGTATAAAATATAACACAAAGAACTGTTCTACTGTTGAGCCCGATGTCATATGCTCCCCAACTAGTATCCCCAACCCTTGGCTGTTGCTCCCAGTGGCCTCAAAGCAGGTGCTTATTTTTTAATTCCAGGCTTGGAGGCAAGTTTTGGTTACATAAAAACGAGGTGTACTGCCAAACAGAACCTCCTGTAGGCTGCCAGTCCACAGGGGGGCTAATCATAACCCTTATTGGTAACACTCAGGACCTTTTTCATGCATATGTTGCTCCCCAAATCTTTTCATATCTGAATGTTGCTCACAGGTGAAAAAGGTTGGGGATCCCTGATCTAGAAAAAGATGAAAAAAAATCATGTGCCAACTTCATTTTGCTTCACAGAGGGAAAGATACCTTCCAGACTCCAAATGGACAATTATAACTAGCCCAGTCTAGAATCAATATGGCATATCTGCCAGCTAAACTGTTTCAGGAAGAGAATTCTACAACTTGTTGATCCCACTATAAAATACACTTTCTGAACCTTGAGATACAACTTCACTAATTTTTTTTTTTTGCTACTTATATTTTTATTGTTTTTTGTCAAGAATATAAAGAAATAGAAAAGAAACATAGGATCAGTAAGCAATAAGAACCAGACAGTTGTAACAGTTCAGTCAGGTTTTCAGGAAGCATATCCTTAATAAATAATGGGTTCTATATTGATAATCTCCATAGATCAGCTAATTGCCTTGTGGGGAAGGGGGTAGGTTATTGTCTGACCTCTCTTTGTTCATGGTCCGGTGGGGTTACTGTGTGGTGATTAAGGTTATCTGCTATATCCCCCATACTCTGTGAGCTTTCTGTGTATTCAACTTCGCTAATTTTAATCTCAAGTAATGTCTTTGTATCCTCTAGAAGGATTTTCTGGTAAGCAGGGCATTAGAAAGTTATATGATTTTGTCCCCTTACATATTTGTGCATATTGATCAAATACTCGCACGTCTCCAGAGTAAAGAACCCTAACTTAGCCAGTTTTCCTTCATAACAGAGACATTCCATACCCTTTAACAGAGTAGTCACTGTTCTCTGGACATTCTCTGTAACAATAATGTTACTTTTAAGTACCAAAAATTCACTGCATAATCTAGAAAGATACTTTCGAGAAACAAAGTACCCTCTCCTCCAGCGAATCTATGCCTGATTGAATACAGTAAATAGCTTGCTGTCCTGGCCAAATCTCAAAGCAAAATGCACAGGTATCAACACTAAGGGGATTGTTTATTATTTGAGTTTTCCATGTTGATTTTTTTCAAGTTGATTTTTTTTTTTGGTCAAAACTCAAATTTTCGGATGAAAAACTCACGACCTTGGAAGTAGCTTGAATCCGAAAATACACCATCTAAAACCTGTCGAAGTCATGTAGGAGTAAATGGCAGAGGTCCCTTGAACTATTCAAAGATGTTAATAGCCTGCATGATGTTTTAGTTTTTTCAGAGGGTTTTGGCAAAAAACTCAAATAATTATGGCGATTCGAGTTTTTTTCTGTGGAAATGAATACAAGTTTTTGGGTTTCGCAACTCGAACTCACAGAATCAAGTTTTTTCCATTCGATACAGTTCAAGCTGTGAGTTCATTCAGGGTATAAAAAAATTCTAACATTCAACCTTTGATAAATAACCCCCTAAATAATTCTCAAATTTTTAGAGCTTTTTTAAAAAATTTAAAAATCACAAATTTTTAGAGATTCATGGGAAAAACAAAATTCGATTGTTAGTAAATGGGCCCCTGAAGGTATGGTGATCCAAATTTTTGAAAAAAAAAACAGGTCCTAAGTATTCTGGATAACATATCCTATTCCTGAGTCTTATGAATTCAGAGAAATGGCGAAAAAAAGACAACAATAATAAAGCTCCTTACTGATCATTTAAAAGCACCAATATTATACTCCCACCCAATGAAATAAGCGCACATCCACAATAACATTCTAGGGGGGAAATGTAATAAAAAAAAAAGTGGACATATTTGAGCACAAATAAGAATAAACATTTGCATTATGCAAAGTTATATTTTCCAGTAGACTCTTATTGCATTGTGAATCTTAATTGTACACTTTTAAGACCTGCATGAAGGTGACGTAAACATTTGGAGCAAATGTAACAACTTTTTCATTAAAGTGGACCTGTCACCTACACATAAAAAACTGCATAATGAAAGTCCTTTCAAAATTAATTATGGAACCCCCAATTTTTTTTTCATTAAAACATCCATACCTGTTATAAAGGTGTTTAAATATCTAAACTGTCAATCAAATATTACCTGCCCTGCCTCTATGCCCGTGGCATAGAGGAGGGGCAGTCAATTACTTTCACTTTCCATTCAGCGCTTCCTACATGTCACTGCTCTCCTCACATCCCCCCTTCCCTCCTCAGGCTCTATATTTGTGTAGGGCACTGCACATGGACATTAGGTCCCCCATTCTGACGCATACACAAGATTTTGTGGTGATACACAAATTACCTTAATAACCGTGTCCAGAAAATGGCAGCTGCCTGCTGCTGTGATTGTATAATTCCAAAACAGAAGGAAACACAATTTAAATAATAAATACAGTGTAAGTAAAGTTTATTTTGCTCAACTAACATGATAGAAAAGAATTTGAAATTATTTCTTAGGGTGACAGGTCCCCTTTAATATGTTTTATTACATACACTGTGCACTCAAACTCTCAAACTATAAAATTCACAATTGATATCCTACTGTTGTGTGAGGGGCAAAGCGTTTCACAAAAGGTTTGTTTCTTTTGAGCGAAGGCAAAATTGTTTGCAATGTGAATATTTATTCGCATCATTAACAATTTTTCCATTAGCGATCTATATTACATTCCCCCATATACAGTAAGTTTAGATGATCGATAACTACCTCTTGCTCCAGTGATGTGTCCTCCCAGTGAGGGCCGCCATCAGGGGGTGACAGGGGGGACAAGTGTCCCAGGGCTGAAGGGGGCCCCGCCTTGACTACTCCGCAGCCGTGCCTCTGCTTGTGAAGTCCCAAAGAGGCAGAATGCGGAAGTGCCGAACATACGAAGTCCTAAGCGGCGTAAAGACCTGAAGTCACAAAAGGAGCCGACACTGAAGTTCTGAAGCGGCGAAAAGACCCGAAGTCACGAAAACAGCTATAATTGAAGTCCTGAAGCCACGAGTTCAATTCTACTGACACCAATGTGGGGTTTTTTTTTTAATCTCCTGGCCACCAATGTTTTATTTTAATAATCTATAGGCCCCTGCCACCAATTTTTTTAAAAAAAATATTTTATGGGGCCCCAATTTTTTTTAACTTGTAAGGGGGGCCTTTGCGCCAATTTTTTTTAAAAAATAATTTTTGGGGCCACAATTTTTTTTTATCTTGTAAGGGGGGCCCTGGCACCAATGTTATTTTAAAAATACTTTTATGGGGGCCCTGGCGACAATGTTTTTTTCTTTTAAGCTTATAAGGGGGCCCTGACCATCAATATGTATGGTCTTTTAATTGTGATGTGGAATGGGCAGGATCAGGGGTGGGGCTTGGGTGCCATGGTGGGCGGGGACTAGGGGCCCCGAAAATTTTGTTGTATGGGGCCCCATGATTTCTAATGGCGGCCCTGCTCCCAGTAGGTTGCATCTCATTTTCCTTCTGTGCTCCAGCTCTCTCCCCTGTGGATAGCGTTTAGGTACAAAATGTTTCTTTAGATAACTCTTTTGTTTATTTTCGAATAAAACATAAAAAATTACACTGAATGAAACATGTTTTAAATTACTCAATAACAATGCCCTCCCAGTACAAATAACAACCCTCATTTTATTTCCTGGGGTATTTTAGAGAAGACAAAATACAGTATATGTAAAAATAATATATATATATTTTATCTTACAACTTCTTTTAGGTATGGAATGTATCTTAATATCATTATTAATGAGTAAGTAGCTTAGTGCAGTGGAATCTAAAGTGTACAGAAAAAAAATGGAAAGAATAACACAGATGACTGTATATTCCCCTGTACAGATATCTCATTTAATATAGAGATTTACAGAGGCTGGATGCAAGCCCTACACAGACATGGTGTTTATAAATAAATGCATATGTCCAGTATATTCATTGGAGAACTAAAGTACAACAGTTTGTAAATGAGGCATCAGATTTTCAGATCCACTCTGAAATATGTGGGACCAGTGTTCAAAAAAACTATAGTACATGTATGGGATCCTTTATCAAGAAAGCTCCAATTATGGGAAGGCCATCTCCCACAGACTCCATTTTAATCAAATAATTCAAATATTTTAAAGGCATTTCCTTTTTCTCTGTAATAATAGAACAGTACTTTGAACTTTATCCCAGTTAAGATATAATTAACATTTTTGGACAAAAAATTGGGTTTCATTAATGCTTAGATGATTTTCTTAGCAGATGTAAGGTGCCCCAGTTCTGAGCATTCTGGATATCCGGTTTCATACTGTACCTGTATACATGCAAATTGTGAAAACATCATATGGAGGAGTATCTTTTGGTATCTGCAATATAATATTAATTACAGTCACTGCAAGTGATGAAGAATATATTTCTCTTTGTAGGTAGACAAAGAGAAAAGAAAGGCATGGTTAAAAAAAACAATTGTTCACAGTTTTAACATGTCATTCAACTATGCATGAATATATAAAATGTGTTTTCTAGATAACAAAGGGTTACAGCAGAAATTTATTTTTTTTACTTCATTGTTAGGAAAGGAATGATAAGAGTTGGTTGACAACCTTTTATCATGCAAACTCCAATGATGATATAATTGTTCTATCAAGGACATGTGGATGAAACGTTTACAAGGTTTTATAGAGTGTGATCTTACCGATAGAAAGCAAAACAGAATTTAATGAATGCTCTGAAGTATATAATTTATTTTGGCGCTTTCATACATTTTACATCAGCTAGCACTAAATCATTTCCCTATAGATGATGGTGCTGAATCTTGGGAAACGTATCTTTTGTATTGACGTTGATGAAAACATACTCAATAGCTAAATATAATATGCCCTGAACATATTGCATTTAAATTCAGCCGTCTCACTCTGAAAGCAGAATTAATTTTCTGTTGGTGATGTTCCCAATTGCATTTAATTCTAACATGTAGTTTAAGACTTCAGTTGACCTTTCATTCTTGGAAAAGTATATTTTGCACAATTATATTTTTCTAATAGGACCAAAAAGACAGTGGATTGACGCATTGATTTTCCAAAATCTCTAAAGTCTCTTGTTAAAATGTAATGTTTAAGTCCTGTTTATATTGATTTCAGGTGCCAATCAATACATTGTGCCTGTCTCTCAAGTTGCCAAGGAAAAGGTTAGATTTTTATTTTATTTTTTTAATGGTACAGGATCGATTTGCGTTAGAAATATAATATGTAATATGGTGACCATCTGTATTGTTAAACACATACTTATTTAATAGTTCACTACAGATTCTTCTGAAATGGTCCTTGCCAGGCTTCAAAAATTAAATCCTGTAAATACAGCACTTCATGTGGGAAGGTGGTCATGATGAATATGATCAATTTTCTAATGCTATAGACTTGGGGGGTTATTTATCAAGATTCAAATTTATGGTGCCCATGTGATGACTCCTGAGTGATGTAAGATATGAATAATGTAGTATCTGTAAAGAAATTTTTTGATATTTACTCGCCGATAAAGTTTGCACAGTTTTTACGTGATATTGGAGTATTTTAGAGGCATCTGCTTGTGGAATTGTGTTGGTCCATTTGGTTAGAAAGGTATCTGGTGCTTCAATCAATTGTATGGTTCTGATTATGCAATATATTTGAGATGTGGTTCTCTCCGTGGTATAACTGGGCCACAGTGCATTGATAGGGTTGTTTTTATCTGTATGCGAAAGATATTGCAGAACTTTTGTAGCGTAGTGAATTATTTGGATGGATAGCAGGCACGGACTGACAATGTGTCCGTACGGGCAATTGCCCGAGGGGCCGCTCTGTTTCTTACTAAGTGGGCCGCTCTACTGTCCGGGAGTCAACTGCCCGTGCAAGTCCCCTTCCCTGCCCTTTTCCCTGACTGTGTGGAGCAGTGAAACAGACCTCTCTGCAGCCGTGCTGTCTCCTGTTATACGTCTCCTAATAATCCGCTCTCTGCTGGCAAGTCTGGCAGGCTGCAGACAGCAGACATGATTAGTGGATTGCAGAGTGAGCATCAATTAGAAACGGTCTGCTGTTTGCAGCTTGCCAGCAGAGAGCTGATTATTAGGAGAAGTACAACAAGAGACAGCACGGCAGAAAGGTCTGTTTCACTGCTTCACACAGTCACTGAAAAGGCAGAGGGAAGGGGACTTTCTTGGGCATTTCTCAGAGTACTGAAAATTACAAGTTGGCAATACAACAAAAAGGGTGTGGGGCTTGGGTGGGCTGAATTGTGATTCAGAACATTACTGTGTCTATTAAATATCACATTTGAACATTTTGCCATCCACTCAGCTGGGAATCATGCATGTGTTAAAATGCTGGAACTGGCACTGTGTCCTTTAGGTGATTACTTATTTACTGTTCTGGATTCTCATGGAACTACACTACAGCACTTTGGGGCAAATTCACTAAGCACCGAAGCACTGAACGCTAGCGTTAATTTGCTAGCGTTTGGCATTTTCGTTACTTCGCAAATTCACTAACGAACGCTGGCGTAGTTTCGCTAGTGTTACTTCGCACCCTTACGCCTGGCGAATTTTCGCTGCGGACGTAACTACGCAAATTCACTAACTTGCACAGTGTACTGAACGCTACCTTTTACGCTAGACTTCCTTCGCCACCTCAGACCTGGCGAAGCGCAATAGAGTAGATAGGGATTGTTTAAAAAAAAAGTCAAAATTTTTTCTAAGTCCCAAAAAACGCTGGCGTGTTTTCTATATTATGGGTGATAGGCTGAAAAAGATCGAAAATTTTTTTGGGGCTCCCCTCCTTCCCCCCTACATTTCCTGACTCATGGCAACTTACCTATACAGTGGGCACATGTGTAGGGCAAAATAACATTTTTATTTGATGTTTTGAAGGTTTTCTAGCCATTTGTAGTGCTGATACGTATTCCTCCATTGAAATTTGAATTTGGCGCCGTATGCAAATTAGCCTTCGCTAGCGTAACTTCGTTTCACTTAGCGAATCAACGCTAGCGCAACTTCGCAATCTTACGCTACCCCTGTGCGCAACTTCGGATTTTAGTGAATTTGCGCTGGCGAAACTACGCCTGGCGAAGTGCAGCGAAGTTGCGCCTGGCGCAACTACGAATGTTAGTGAATTTGCCCCTTAGTCTTCAGGAGTAGTTCAAACTTATAAAGATATAGCCAATGCAGCACTGCATAAAAGTAGACATTTGCCCACAATGATGTGGTGCCTAGGCGTTCATGCCCCAACAAGACCTTCAGCACATGTAGTAGTTCTACAGAATCTGGATAGGGTTGCCACCTTTCAATAAGTACAGTTAAGTGAGAAAGGCAGCTCTTTATGCACATAATTTTTGCAGTTTTACCCCAAAATATGTGTGAATGAGTACAAAACCATTGTGTGTTTACATGTGGGCTGCTTTGATTTTTTTTGCCCGGGCTGCTTTTTACTCCCAGTCCGGCCCTGATGGATAGCATATGATCCTCGGATAGACATTGGAATTTCTGGACCAGATTTTACTTAGATAATATAGTAGATTTGTCACTGATGATGTCTTTGACTAGTCTCAGATTTTGGTTTTGCCAGTCTAGTAATGTCTCATTATGTCCTATTGGAAATGTTGAATTGCCGAGCCATGTAAGACAGATGGAGTAACCAGGTGTCAGTTTAAATCTACATCTTACTGAGTTCCAAGTTTTATAAGTATTTATAAATAGGGGATGTTCATACATATCTCGGGGAATACAAACATTTTATTTTTCACTTCTTTTTTTGATTGGTAATAAATGCATTAAAGGAGAACTAATGAAGTTAATGAAAAAACCCTACCCCCTACCCTACATAGACCCCCTCCCTGCTCCCCCGCAGCCTAGCTGCTACCCCTGGTTAATGCCCCTAACTCTTTACTTACCTCTCAGTGCAGATTCAGGGCATTAGAGTTCAAGGGCGCCAGAGTAGGGTAGGGATTTTTTAATTAAGGGTTGAATTCTCCTTTAAGTACCATTCGTATCAACGAATGGTGTGACTCAGCTAGTCATGAGTTACACTGATACATCCATAAATGTTAATTTCACTTATCCTTATTTTTTAACTAATTTATTTTTTGCTTTTGTACTTTCCTTAATTATGAAGTTATTTATAGTAGTGTTCTTAATGTGCTTCATGACAGAAATGCACATGAACATTCATTTTCATTCTCCTTTTCCTACCTAATGTTTCCTTTGTATGTTCTTCAGAGGAACTCTGCTGAAAAAAATGCAATGCAGTTCTACTTACAAAACTGATTTTTTTTTTTTGTAGAGAACAAAATAAATGTTCATCTTGACTTATTATAAATAATTTGATAAGCAAATAAACATCACATGAACAGCTGCCGTAAATTGCATGCATAATGTTGGAAAGACTTGAAGTGGAAAGTAATAAAAGTCATAAAATCTTTCATAGTTTTGTAATGTAATGTGATGAATAAATTGTTATTGTATTGCTAATGCATAAAGTTGTCATGTTACCTACAGTGTTCTTGCAAAAAGTATAAAATGTATTTTTTTTTGGCTGGCAGATGAGTAGCTAAATACTTCTTGCAGCTTCATTTATATTATAAATTATAGTATGTGCAAATGGAATACTGTTTACTCAAATGAAAAAAATATATTATTCTGCACATTTTTGTTTCCATAATTTCCATGCCTCTCCTCGTGTTAATATGTGGAACTTAAAACACTCTGGTTTTATGAGGCAGAAGCCAATAATATCTTTGGGTGACTGTATCTGGTAGTCAAGAATAGATAAAGAAACACAAAAATATAACCATATTAGCAAAATACATTCCTTACAAGTACAGTATTTGCAAATCAGTTATCTGAAATTTAATTTTTCATTTGTATTGCTTATTGGTTGTTTAGTATGTAAACCTGTATGTTCAATGTATACACCTATTTATTTTACAGCACTATGGTAAATGTTGTAAATAAGTGTTAATAATTATGACACTGTGTCTTTCTTTGTATAGATATACATATAGAAATGGCAATGGAAACACATATAAACATTGATAATTATAATTGCTTCCAAGAAACAAAACACCATCAGAAAAAAAGATCAGGTGCTGCAAGCATCTATTGGGTACAAATGCAGATACGGCTTTTAAATTATGTTATTTCAATGTGAATTGTACTGTATTTTAAGTGAAAATAGAGACACAACAGGCATCAAAAGTTAAACGTTTTGTCACTAAAAATGTTCAGTTTTCAACTCCAGTTAAGATTTAAGATGAGATCAAGATAGGATTGTAGACAATATAACCTAGATATATTGGGGGTTAATGTAACCTCCACCTGGACTGAATCATGTCATGCTGTAATAAATCTCTCCATAAGGTTCGCATTGTAGTTCTGTGAAAAGAAACAATGGACAATGTCTAGATATCCATGCCTGGAAACTGGGGAATTAATTATTTAAAATGGATTCTATGGCAGATGACCTTTCTGTAATTCAGGGCTTTCTGGATAAGGAAATAGTATGGTAAAAATAAATACTTGCATTCAGTTAAAATGCAGATACTACACCGCACACCTGGTTAGGTTATTTAACATGCATAAAAAGAGAATCATTTTTTTTAATTGTTTCATTTCATTGAGTTTTATTGTATATTGTAGTTTTTCATAAAGGTACCCAAGCAAACAAAACACAGTTATGTATGCAAATAGGGAATTGGGTGATTATCTAATATGTAAAAAGAGCTGAGGGGATAAAATAACCATTATATGGACACATATAAGGGAGTATGATTTATAACAAGAAGCATCACTAGGGTGGATTAGAACATACATAGTAATATACATATACTCACTTAGTACAAAGGAACATCTCCCATCTCTATAAAAATCAAATACCCTTGGAATTTGTGCAGCCTGCATTTTGCACATTGTGCTGAATTTGGGTTAAGGCATAGCATGTGGGCACAACAAAGCCCTGTACTTAATAGGGTGTCTCCTATAACATTATGAAACGGCAATGCACTGCACAATGGGGGTCATTTATCAACACTGGGCAAATTTGCCCATGGGCAGTAACCCATGGCAACCAATCAAATTGCTGAATTCATGGTTCTACTTGCAGCTGGCTTTAAAAATCTGCCCAGTGTTGATAAATGAGCCCCAATGACTGCTTCTAGAAAGTGGCAGATTAGAATAAGGATTCAGCTTTAGATATTATCAAGGTTTTTATTCAGGCGTTGATTATGCAAGTTTAAAGTATAATTGTCATGCTTTCTTTCCTATCAGAACCCAATGGTAGTGAAATACATTTCATTACATGATATATATTTGCAATCCAGCATTCTCTTATTGTCATATATTTCCTTGAATGTCACTTTTAAATATGTTCTAATGCTAAGACCAACTTACAAAAAAACATGTAAAACCGTTAAATTGAGGGACAGATTCAAGGCTAATTTCTCACAGGGCTGATCCTTGCCCTGTGTTTATAATTAGCTGATCAGTGGGCATCTATTCTCTCCTGTGTCTGTGCCCAGAGTCCCTGCATCAGTCTGCCAACATGGGGCAGTTTTCAGTAAGCATTTTATCACTGAAAAATATTTTCTGGAACAAATTGTTTGCACTCCAGAGTGTGGAAAAGACATTATAATTTTTTTTTTTATACCAAGCAGCAACCACCATTGATGATAAGTAAACATTTTTTCAAACATCTGTCACTTTTTTCATTTAATTCTTTATTCCATGACTTAATAACAGCTAAGTATAGCTATAGCAATTTCATGGATCCTTCAGAAGTCATTTTTTTATCTAGATGAACTTTCTGTGCCATATTGCACTCGTCCCACGGCACATTGGTCTAATAGGTATCCTGATTTTATCCTGATTATAATTTCCCTTTTATTTCTTGCCTTTCATCTTTTTATCATGAAATGTCTCAGAAAGATATTTTAAATGAATATGTATCAATTAAACAATAACTTTTGTGAACAAGTTCAACATACTGTATAAATATAAAACTAGCCTATCAATGCCCTACATACTTATCTGCAAGAGAAAACTAATTCTCTTATTTAAACAGAAAGCAGCCAAGGTCACCATCATAGTATACAATGTGGTAAAAAGTATGGAAACAGTCAGACTTTGCTTTTATGAATTATGTGTATGTGAACAAAAACAATAAACAAAGCAATTACTGCAGATGGTATAATGTTGTTCTTACATCCCACAGCTAACATGGTTCACCATGGTACAACATCATTCCTTTTAAAGGAACAAGGTGTGGTAACGAGCTATTAAAATTGGGTGATATAGTGTAACATTTCATAATTACATAGACATTCTAAAGACAAGCCACATGGCATTCTAAGTTGATGACCATGGTAGAGTCCTGCGAGGGTCCATTTTTCGGAAACCAGTACCCGCAACCTGCAATCCGCAACCCTAATTCTTACCCGCTTGGACCCGCTACCCGACCCGCAAGTACCTTATCTGCAACCCGGACCCACTGACCATCAAGAATCAGGAAGTGCTGTCATTGTAAACCAGAAGTGACACCATCGGAAGTAGGGAAAAAAGGAGTAAAAATCGATATTGAGAAGAACCACAACCCGAAAAACCGCCGACCCGCGTGTATACCCGGAACTTCCACCCCCAACCCGCATGGTACCGCAGGTCTTCACTGGTAACCCGCGGGTATCCGCGAGTACCCGACCCGCTGCAGGACTCTAGACCATGGCTCTTCTTGATTAAACATTTATCCAGGTTGTATGTGCTGCTTTATGCAGTTCTTCAAGGCATTGTGATGTTGTACATTGGTTTGTTTGGCCTATGTAAGTAATTTCTTGAGTAATTGAACTAAGGTATGTTCTGTTTGTGTAGGTGACACCTATTGGCATTAGGTCTACTTCCTCTGACAGATTTTCTGGTACCCATACAAACATTTCTTTTTCTTCTCTTCTGACAAATAGCAGAATTTTAACTGCATTTAATGAACAACTTGGATGTTTAAAAACAAGTATTCAGTATCGACAGGAAATGGGAAACTTGAGGATACAGAGACAGATATGTAGATAAATAGATATCTAGATACTTTTCTTTTACATTTCTATTTTGCCTTTGCAGTCTGCTAACTAGTGGAATAGGCTACTGAATTCCTGGCCTAACAAACCACCTATTAATATTTAGAGACATTGGTTTCAAAACATGCAACCAGTTAAATTAATCTTTCTTGTAGCAATGTAGTACTGGAACATTGTCATTTAAAATCTCATTTCTCTGTGTCTGGTGGAAAGCTACTTGTAGAAATAGCACATTCATCCCTGTGAGCTGCTAATTATGATGTATCCTGTACTGCATATTTTGGAGGCTATAACACATTTACACATCAGTCTTATCCAAGTGGAGTTATTTTACTGCAATAAATTTCTCTGTCTCATTTTTCCAAAGCTGTCTAAATTTTAAGAAACTGTAATACCGGTTTCAAATTGTATGTGTTTAATCACAGGTGCCCCATCCTTCACTCAGCTGTCTTTCCTTAAGTGTGTAGGTTGTGCTGTTACAAGTACAGTATGGCAGAAGTTAGGTAACAGTTAATAGAGGCACATATGGTTATCGCTTAGGAAATGTTGAGGATCTTATTAAATAGGCAATATAATATATACAAATGACAATATATGGACAATCCATCTTTGTTTTGTTTTACCCTTTGTATGCCACCTCTTTTAATATTTCCACAATGAGTGTTGTGAGACAACATGCATTGCAGTATAGACCAAAGAAAACCCCAGAATGTCGATGGGGACCTGTCACCCTAACTAATAATTACAAATTCTCTCTGTCATGTTAGCTGATCAAAATAAACTTTACTTGCATTATATACATTATTTAAATCTTGTTTTCTTCTGTTTTTGGAATTCACAATCTCAGAAAGCAGTAATCTTTTTGTGCACTCTGTTATTAAGGCAAGCTTTGTATCATGTTGATACATGCACCAAAATGGGGGACCAATGCCCATGTCTATGCACAGGCTACAAAGTTAAACAATACAAGGAGGGAGGGGAAATGTAGTTTCAAAAAGTGCTGAATGGAAAGTGAAAGGCATTTACTGCTCCGCTTTTATACTTGAGGCAGAGTGGAGGGGCTGGTAATATCTGATAGACAGCTCAGATTTTAAAATACATTTATAACAGGTATAGGTATTTAATTAAAAAAACCTATTTTAGTCTCATGTTTAATTTGTACATTTCTAATTGTTACTATGTACTTTATTATACAGCTTTTTATATGTGGGTGACAGGTCCCCTTTAAGTCTGTGGAAATAGCATGATGGTGTCGGTGTTGTAGATTCTAAGTTGTCATTACAAAGACCCTAATATTATTTACCTTGGGGGACTTGTCGTGCTCTGCACCTCACATAAGGTACAGAGTGCAGCACTGGTGGGTGCATGGAAGTCCTTTCCTTATTGTCTGTTATAGTGTAGGCGGTAAGCACAGATTTCCTTAGCACCCTACTCTAACTAGCATTCCCTGACTTGAACAACTGAGTAACATGCATGTTAGGGGGCAAGACAAGGATGCCTATGTGTTTTACCCAGGCCACCCTCCATGATTACAGCACCTATAAACACCGGCACTTCTGTATTCATGGGGGGGAGTTCGCCATTTTGGACCTGCACCTGATGCAAAGTAAGAGCTCGTTTTTGCACATTGTAAATAACCTCTAATATATCCTTATATTGATAAGGAAGAGTATAAAAGATACAGTTCCATTTTGTCTCTCTATAGGTTACACACTCCCAATCTAACTTGCTCATCAAATTTTTTTTATAAGTTTTGTTATTACTTTTCTAATGTAAATGTAAGAATGATAGCCAAAAAGACATCAATGAAAAAAATCCAATCTAAATGTAGTAAATATTTTCCTTATCTTGGTAAAAACATCTTTCTTTGAATACCTTCTTTTTGCACTTGGCTGTTCAACCCCTCAATGCATATCAAAATGCCATATTCTCTTCTAGGCAAAACCTATAAATTAAGTAAAGCATTTTTAAACGTGGAGATATGTTGATATCTGCTCCATTAAAATGTTGAGACTGAGTAGAAATAAATTAAGCAATGGTTTGTAGAAATGGCAGAATCTAGTAGCACAAACAAGTATGCTGATCCGAAACAAGATGTAAATCAACTCTTAAAATGTCAAATATAATGAAGTGCTCTTTACTCTCACTGTTGAATATTGGTGCATAAAATATTCAGCTTAGTGCAGACAGAAATCCAAAAGAAAACTGTATTAGAATCCCTTTTGTTTCATTATAATAGTACAGTATCAAACAAATAAATTATGCTGACCCCACTTTTGAACCTCTTTGCTGTCTTTGTTTTTCTCAGCTTTCTGATTTTACGTACAAATGCCAATAAAGCAAAGCACTTTAAAATAAATGGAATCTGCCATTGTTTGGTGACTGGATTGCATTAGCAGCAGTAAATGTTATAGCTGTAGTTACAGCAACGCTGGTTTGAAGCAAAGTGAAAGCAGGATATATTATTTCCAGGTTATGATTATGGAAGTAGAATCTCTGCTATTAGAAAGTATGTATTTACTGAACAGATGACAAATATCCATTGAAATACAGAGCACATTGATATGATATGGCATCTTATATGCCCTTCTCGAAAGTTGTCAAAGTAAGATTTCAGCTGCAATTTTGAATCTTTTTTTTGTATAAGGCAGTGCTGTCTAACTGGCAGCCCTCAACCCCTTTGTGTGGCCCCCACATGAATGTCTGCCTGCTGTGCCTGCTTACCTCGTGTACGCTTTAAAAAGGTATCTGTGCTACGATAAACTGGCCCCTGCATTGTTTACACCTAAAAGTCATACTCTAAACTCCTTTTACACCTGTAATCTCCACTGTATTGTTCACACCTGTGACACCTCCATTGTTCACACTTTTAAAGTCCAATACTATTCAACCTCAGACTCAGACTGAAAGTGCCCACATTGTTCCTCTTCACACCTCAAACTAACTGCTGGAAGGGCACCAGCATTGTGTCACTGTTTGTAGCACAGTATGAACTGTTCATCTTAGGGTGGTCTTGATAGGTTCCCCTGTCTCCTGCTGTATTCTGCCCAACCTATGCTCCCTGTGAATGCCATACTCTACCTGCCCTATGCTCCCTATGTGTGCCATATTCTGCCTGCCCTATGCTCCATGTGTGTGTGCCATACTCCTCCTGCCCTATGCTCCCTGTGTGTGCCATACTCTGCCTGCCCTATGCTCCATGTGTGTGTGCCATACTCCTCCTGCCCTATGCCCCCTGTATGCGTCATACTCTGCCTGCCCTAATCTGCCTGTATGTGCCATACTCTGCCTGCCAAATGCTCCCTGTGTGTGCCATGCTCTGCCCGTGGGAGGTGAACCTGTTGGGGGTTATTAGCATTTGGAAATACTTATTAGGGATCCCCAAGGTGTTTCATCATGTGCTGGGGGGGCTGTATTATTCACAAGGGAGGATGAGGCATATGGATTTAAGAGTATGTCTTAATATGACTTAATAAACTTTTCACATATGACTGATAAATGATATCCCTGCAGTGAGCATCAACAATTTGGTTTTTTGGTGTGCTACCACCATTAATGTGGGCCTGATTTTAAAAGTTCTTATGGTAACATGGGTGTGGCTTAAAGTGAAAAATTCTGGCCCTCTGTACCACAGAAGTTGGACAGAACTGGTATAAGGCATTGGGTATTAACTGATTATACCAAATAAATTAGATTGTTTTTTATCATGCAGGAAGTAAGATGGTGGGCAGCAGGGGTGCAGGTGATGTGGTGGCTTAGGTTATGCAAAGGCTTTTGTCACAGTGTCCAATATAAAATGTTGTGCCCACCCTAATCTCGAGCAAAAAAATAAAATAGTCTCAGTATCAAAACTGTTACAACTCACTGATTATAGTGGAAGAACCAAGTGCATAAAACCTGAGCATTTAGAAAGAGGAGTAGAGAACCTGTATATTCAAGCCACAAAGCTTGAAGGTGCAAGGCTATCATGTGAGAAGATTGCCTTGGAAGAAGGACCCTTGTGGTCTGAAACATGTAGTGCTTCAATAAAACTAAACTGATTTTCATTGCAAGGCTGATTTCATACAGCAAATATAGACATTTTTAAACGTGTGTATTCATGGAAGGGTTCAGTTTGTGCTACTAAATCCTAAAAATTAATATGGCTTGAAATGCCATATTTTATATACTGAACTTATTGCACCAGCCTAAAGCTACAGCATAACTATAATATTAATGATCCGGTACATAAAAATGGGGGTTGTGGGTGCACAATGGAAGTGCTACTAACTTGGCCAATTAATCAATGCACAGTCCCTGGTCCCCTGTAATTCAGTATATATGCAAGTGCATGTGTTAACAAAAACAGGGTTTTTTTGTTACAGAGTTAAGATTATATAAGTCAGTAGCACTTCCATTGTACTTAAACACATTTTAACTTAGCCTTAGGGGTGCACCCACAACCCCCCTTTTTTGTATTTTAATGATCTGGGCCTTTAAAGTTGTCACAGGAGTTTCTCATCTTGACTTTTCTTAGGAGTGTCTGCAATACACAATACACAAAATGTGCCCCTACTATAAATTATAAAGATATTAAAGTAGCTGAGGATCATGTGCAGCTTCAGTTCATTTAGAATAATCTATATAGTGTTGGATTTAATACTTTTTCTGACAAACTGAAATGTCCAGACTCACATGTAACAATCTGAGGGGTGAGGACATTCTGAACATTTATTCCATATTAACTCAACCACATTGGCAAATTTAAATAAAGTTTCTTATTTTGACAGTTGCAGTTCTGTGCGGTGTAATAAACTGTTGTGGAAGAAGACCATGAGTTATATTTTTATGCGCAGTTCATGAAATTATAATGATACAGTTGGAGATGGGACTGATATTAATTGTTCTAGCTCCCATCAAAACATTTCTTTTTTTATCCAATATTTGTAGATATAAAAAGTTGAATATGGCACCAGAGTCAGACCAAGCCAGCGGGACAACGAGAAAAAACCCAATAGGCCAGCCCAGACCCACTCCCTGGGGCTGCCTGAGGCGGTGTCATGCCCATAAAAATATTAAGTTACACACTGGCAGGGGAAAGAAGGGGGTAGAGGGGGATTGCAGCTGGGGAGGGAGTGTGCAGGCTCCTGATGTGGCAGCCCAGGTGGGCCTGGACCCCTCAGTCTGATGCTGTATGGCACCTTGTTTGATTGACTTTTTCTGGGGGATACTCTGCCCTCTACATGAGGTAATGGGGAAACTATGCATTCTGCAATTTATATTCTTCTATAAGGGACCACCGACACTGAGCTATTTGGATGTGCAGTTGGAGCCACAAACTGTGCATGCACCGAAAGGAAGAAAGTGGATCCGAAGAAGAACGAAGATGCAGAAGATAGCACCCATGAGATCTGCTGTGCTACTCTACATTGATATGTGAGCATGATATTCAGGGACACTTTTTGGAATAATGTGCTCTGAGGGGAGGAAGCAGGTTAGTGGATGGGGCTTTTCTTATTAAGGGGGTTAAGTTAAGGATTTTTTTCTTAATCTAAGTGCATTGAAGTGAATGGGCGTTTTATTTAACAGTTTCACGAAAAAATGGCAAATCAATGGCAAAATTAGTAATTTCACTGTGAATCCAAGCATCGCTCATCACTAATATGCACCAGTATTGATGCTCCAGTATTATTTGCTCACACTAAGTCAAGAACTAATGTTTACAGATGGCTGCCATAGAAGCTAGAATTTAGATTTAGGGTCACTTAGTCTTTTTAGGCCACCGTGCCTAAAAAGAATAAGTAATACGAATTATTAATAAAAATAAAAACTATGACTCCTAATTAATCTGTGTGGTCATGTTACATATCAAACAAGCAGTCGCGTTTAAAACTTAAAAAACAAAGAGGAACAATCGAAAGGCAAACATTAAAATATAGATGAGAAAAAAGAACAATACTGTACCAAAAATGTACCTAAAAATTCTCATGTAAAAAAAGTGCAATCAAATCCAAAACATTTCTTACGAAATGCAGCACATCAGGAAATGTAGCTTTGTTCAGGCTCCAGCTATGTTTTGCATGAAAGAAAAATGTAGTTCTTTGAAGAAAAAAAATTGAACAGGAATTTGTTACAATTCTGCTCAGACTAATCTGCACAGTGTGTTGAAGTCAGTCGTGCATAGGAATAGCATTGCTTATATTAACACAGCTGAATGCTTTAAAACAAAGAGCTCATCCCATTTCAGCACTATTGCCTAAAGCGCTCGGTACTGATGTTTTATCAAACTAAAATCCAACAGAAGAAAAGTCACTATCCATGTAATAAAATGTTGTCTGTAGAAGAGTTTCAGAAACTGAGACCAACAAATGCATTTAAAATATCTGATTTTGCGTAATAAAACAAACTGCTGTAAAAAACATTGTTTTCTTTTGATTGTGAGCACTCATTATTTTCATTACCGAATGGATATAGGGGCATGTTATTATCTTAAATATAATGCTATCAAAATACACTAAATTAATAATCAACACAATAAGTTTAAAACTATAATTTACAAATTGTTTTTAAATTGTGTCTAAGTTAACTATAACCATGAGTGACACTGATGATTAATAAATATTTCCCAAACAGCTTGACATTTTATATTAATGTTTCTGAGATATAATATGGTTTATTAGATCACTTCTGCCCTCACACAAACATAGGGTTGCCATGAAATTTGGAGGCATGTTTGTGCCTTGTGAGGGCAGGCTGTGACATTAGAGGTGGTTATTGGTCAGATTATGGTTTGGGTTTCACAAGGAAAGCAGAGTGTAAAGGACAAAGGAGAATAGAAAGAGATAAAGATAACAGTAATCGAATATATACATTAAAAAGAAATACAGTTGGGCAAATGATATATATCAAATCCTGTAAACTGGACCTATAATGGCCCATACATTGCCTATATACTAATCAAACCAATACTAAAGCTTCAACCAACAGTATAACTAATCTTTATTGCTAAATTGAGGCACATGAATAACAAATATATTCCAGGAACGCCAGCTATTCTGAGGTAACCCTGCTATATTGTCTACTTATCCCAGTTTAGGAAAATATTGAACTCACCTCAGCAATCATATACATGGGCTCTTGTACCTTTCTCATAAAGCAACTAAAACTGTCTCAACTGTATTAGTGATGTGCATGAACTTTTACTTTTTCATAAACCCACTATTTACACAGTTTTAAATACCATGTCAATCAGTTATTACTTCGTAAATAATTCCAATTAGACCGCACTTACTGAATTGGCCAGTATATCATCGGGTGCAAGTCATGTGGCCTGTTCATCAAGGCTCCACTATTACGTTAATTCTCTCCCAGTAGACAGCACTCCAGTTTCAATAAAACCATCTTTATTGCATGTGGGACAGCAGCATGAAAATACAACGTTTTGAGTGTCACTCCACTCTTTGTCAAGCTTGACAAAGAGTGGAGTGCCACTCGAAACATTGTATTTTCATGCTGCTGTCCCACATACAATAAAGACGGTTTTATTGAAACAGGAGTGCTGTCTACTGGGAGAGAATCAGTTATTACTGGCATTGGTATAGTAAATGCCCCCAGAAAAAAAATAGCATTTCATTGTCTCTGTGCTAAAGGGATTGTTCACCTTTGAGTTCAATTTTAGTATGATGTAGGGCAGTGCTGTCCGACTTCTGTGGTACTGAGGGACAGAATGTTTCTGGCCTACAAGCTGTTTTAAACCACACCCACTTTAAACGACACCCATGTTACCATAAGACCATGTCCACATTAACAGTGGTAGCACACCAAAAAACCAAATGGTTGTTGCTCACTGCAGGGATATCACTCACATGTGAAAAATTAAATCATATTAAAACATACCCTTAAATCTATATGCCTCATCCTTCCATTGTGGATAACACAGCAATGCCCCTGCACATGATTAAACACTGTAGGGGCCCTAACAACAATTTTCAAATGCTAACAAACCCCTATCAGGTGTATGTTCCACAGGCAGAGCAGGGCACACACAGGGAGCATAGGGCAGGCAGAGTATGACACACAAAGTGAGCATAGGGCTGGCAGAGTATGGCACACACAGGGAGCACAGGGCAGGTAGAGTATGGCACACAGTGGGAGCATAGGGCAGGCAGAGTATGGCACAAACAGGGAGCATAGGGCAGGCAGAGTATGGCACACACAGGGAGCATAGGGCAGGCAGAGTATGACACACAAAGGTAACATAGGGCTGGCAGAGTATGTCACACAGTGGGAGCATAGGACTGGCAGAGTATGGCACACAGTGGGAACATAGGGCAGGCAGAGTATGGCACACACAGGGAGCATAGGGTAAGCAGAGTATAACACACAGGGAAGGCAGAACAAATCAGGAGACAGGGAAATCTATTAGGACCACTATTTTAACCTGCCTAACTGCTAGTGAGCCTAATGCAGGGGGGATTACAAGTGTGAACAATGCAGGAGTTTATAGTCTGAATTTGAGGTGTAAACAATGCAGGAGCCAGTTAATCTCAATAGTGATACTTTTAAAGTTTACACAATGTAAGCAGACACAGCAGGCAGATTTTCATGTGTGGGGGCCACATAAGGAGGTTCACCAGTTGGACAGCACTGGTGTAGAGAGAGAGATATTATGAGACAATTTGCAATAGTTTTAATTTTTTATTATTTGTAGTTCTTGAGTTATTTATCTTTTCATTTTCAGTTTGCAATTTCAGCAATCTGGTTGCTAGGGTCCAAATTGCACTGCAAAAAGTAATTCTGCAGGAGAACGTTGGTTTCCCAATCAATAATGAAGCACATTGTATAACATTTATGAAATCAATTAATCTGTTCACCTGGTAGTTATTGGGCCACTATCAAACATTGCATAAAACAATCCTATAGATGAAATCACGTCATATTTTATTTAAATGAATACATTATGTGTTATACAATAGGGTTCACATTACCCTTGCAACCATACATTGATCTGAATACGACACTGGAGTATGAATAGGAGAGGGCCTGAATAGAAATATGTGTAATAGAAAGTAAAAACAATACATTTGTACAGCTTTACAGACCATTTTGTTTTTACATGGGAACAGTAACCCCCCATTTGAAAGCTGGAAAGAGTTAAAAGAAAAAGGTGAATAATTAAAGGGGAACTCCGGCTTCCAAACCAAAATTTGATAAAGAGGCCCACATAATACAGAGACCCCTAATATATCCATCACAGTTACCTGTTTCTTCAAAAATTGTGAATAAATGCAGTTTTCTATGCTGAAATCCAGCTGGTTAACAGTTCTTCTCTTTCTGCATCTTTTGAAATCTTGGCAGGGAAGGAGGAACTAAACACGGATATTACCAATTGTAACAACTTCTCCACAGCTTACAGACAGCATGCAGGAACTACATAACCCACAATGCATAGCACTGTGCTGTTCCTTATGGAAACCATGTGTGCAGGGAATTGTGGGATTTGGAGGATGCAGGCTGAGGACGGATGGCTGCTGATACAAAGTAACAGTAGTCAGCCAGCTCAGCAAAGTAGTCAGAAAGATCAGCAGAAGAGCAGGGGGCTAGGCTTAGGGAACTGTCCAAAACCATTAAAAATAATGACAAGTCTGCATTTTTTTAAATGATGTATATTGCAAAGTTGCTTGAAATTATGTTTACTTTTCAAAAAGCGCAAGTTATGTTTGTGTGGAGTTTAATAAACTTTAAAAAATAAAATATATAATGAAATATGAATGAAATAAATAAAGAAGACCAATTGAAAAGTTTCTTAGACCATTCTATAACATACTAAACATTACATTAAAGGTGAACCACCCCTTAAAACAAGTGTTGCAAAAAGCTTCAAATGGAAGGAAAACCTGTGAAGGGGTAAATGTTTTTTCAGCATTGCAGGGCCCTCATGCTATTCTTAGAGCTTTTAAACAAATCTGTGATAAGTGACTGCTGTCTTTTTCAACTTGGGCAGAACTTTCAATTTCTGTATCAATGTTGGATTTACTTATTGTCCAAATGGCAATTTACTTTCCATTAAAATGTTTTTTTTTAATAACACACTTTGATAGTAGTTTTTGATTTCTGTAATTCTTTGCGGGAACATCATTCAGTAACTGCGGGGCTCAGAAACACTGGTAGCACTTTTATATAGAAACTTATGGAGGCCTATTGACTAAAGCACAAAAAAAAAACGTGACAAAACTCATGCAACCTTTTTCTTGAACCCTAGCTTATTTAAGGAAAAACCAAGGAAGAATATTGCCACACACATTTTTTTCTCAAACTCAAATGTTGTAATGAACTGTGAAAATAAATGTATAATTAAATCTGTTAGAGACAATTCCCATTGACTCTCACAGTTTTATTGTTTTATTAATCCCAACTCTTCGGGGTTGCAAAGGGCACTCTGCTTTTCTATGCATTTTTTCTCAAGTCATGAAAAAACTAAAACTCGACTTTTGATAAAAACAACCCCTTAGTCTAAGAGACCTATTTAATAAGGTAAGTGATAAATTGTACCAGCTGCTCACAGCAACTATAAAGACATTTGCTTTCATTGTACTATTATGTGGTTCACAAAAAAATGGCTAACACCAACATTTTCACAGATAATTTACTTATTCCTACACTAATCCAGGAGAACTGAGATGTTGCAGAAGTGTCCATATGAGAATGGAAGAATTGCTGAAGATTTATTTTCTCTTAGATAAGGCAGGCAGGGTCCACCAGGACTAGGGTCCACACATAAATAAAATTCAACATTGCATGCACTAATGCCAGGGTCTTCTCAAAACCATTAGCCTTCCTTTATATCCCAAAAGCCCTCTAACCCTATCAACTCTATCTCTATTACCATCTCTTTCCTCCCTTTCCCCATATCTATGTTTATCACCCCTATAAGCTGGCCCAGTCCCTACTCCTATCCCCACCTCCAGTGTCAATCTCTGTCACTGTTCTTCTCGCACCATCTCCATCCTCCTCCAAAATCCCCAAAAGAAGTCCCAGCAGCATCCTCCAACAACTCTCAGATCTTTTATTTTTTTCAAGTTTAAACTGTTTTCAACATTTTCTGAATTTTCATTGATGTGAATTGTGATTATTCAAATTATCAAATTTCCAATAATCAAATTTGTTGTTCAAAAATTAGTACAGTTGAACATTTTTAGGCAATATGGGGAATATATAATATGAGATGCAAAGTTTGCTACAGTGCTTAGTAGCAGGTAGCATTTCCTGGTCCTCTGTTTAAAAGCAAACGTTATTGGTCACTAGGTGTTACTGGCCCCTTTCAAACTGTGTGCCTTTTATTACATATGGGGATAAGTTGGCAAAACAAAAAAGAAAATAATTGTCTGTAAATCAGGATGTTATGTAAAAAATCCAAACTTGTCATTGCAATTAAATCATTACTTTTTTTCTTGTGTGATTTTGAGCATATTAATATAAAAGTATTTTTAAGTGGTGACAACAAACCACAGAAAAAGTCATCAATCACATTTTTCCAATCCTTTTAAAGAGCATTGGTAAATCTTAACTGGTGCAAAATCACAAAAAAAACAGCAATTTACAACTTTCTTGAATATTAACAACGCACTAATTGGTGTGTCATATCAACAGATTTTAGGTTGTAAAATTGATATTTTTTTATAAACAAATAAAGAAAATATAGTGCAAATCTAATTTTTGTATATGATCAATTTGTTGTAAAATCACCAAACACTATAATGATAAATCTCCATATTAATGCAATATTAAATAGAGGTGGACTACAGTTTAACAATCAAAAATGTAATGGAATTTGAATAAGTGATCGAATATAAGTGCTTTTTGAATAGCATGGCTAAACCAAATCAAGTTAATTTGATGATATTTTTACCTGAACAACTACAGAACATATCAAAATAAAGGTGTAACATGCTCTTTCAAGATGGCTTAGCTGATAAACTTTTTTTTTTCAGAAAAACTCTTGCAGTGGAATACGATTAAAAGGACATAAGATGCACAATATAGCAAGACTAAATAAGGACACAATTATAGTCAACGTTGTGACTGTAGAAGTAGACCATCAATAAATTAAATGAGATAAAAAGAAAAGATAAAGAGAAGTGCTGGCTGTTGCTTATCTTAACAAGCTTTGATGAGATTCCCAGTGCTGACTTGGATGTGTGAGAGTGCAACATCCATTTTTTACCAGAAGACATGCGAACGATGAGTCACACAGTAATTGAAAACTTCAAATACAGATGCACCAACATTGTTAGAAATGATCAGATTCAATATGAAATCAAATGTACAAAATATAACTGAGAAAAACTCTGATAAATCTGATAGAATACTTTTATAAAGTATTCCTCTGCAATACTTCATTCATAATTTTTTTTTTTAATTTTACATTTACTATATATATATATATATATGTATATATATATATATATATATATATATATATATATATATATATATATATATATATATATCTATACACACTGTATAAATCGTCTAAGTTTTGTAAAATATAAGGATATTATAAGTTATAAGTAACTGAGAAGTTCATTGACTATATAAATCACAAGGCCAGTTCATGCAACCTCTGCTTTTAGTCTATTGGCCCTGTTTTTTTAGACTAGTTTAGCATATTTTCTTTGCTTGTTCTGTTCATGATGCTCATCTCTTATTCTCTACTTTCTATTCTGGTTCTCTCAAGAGTATTTGTGTTTAACAAAAGGGAGGCCAACACTTTAAAGGGATTGTTCAGTATAAAAATAAAAACTGGGTAAATACATAGTTTGGGCAAAATAAAAAATATTTTTAATATAGTTAGCTAGCCAAATATGTAATGTATAAAGGCTGGAGTGACTGGATATCTAACATAACAGAACACTACTTCCTGCAGCTCTTTTGGTGTCCACTAACTGGTTACCAGTCAGTAACCAATCAGTGACTTGAGGGGGGGGGGCACATGGGTCATAACAGTTTGCTTTTCAATCTGAGCTCAATGCTGAGGATCAATTGAAAAAAAACTCGAATTGCTTGAAATGATTGATTTTGAATGAAAACCACCCAAAAAAACCCAAACATTTGCCATTGACTTTTACATGACCTCGACAGGTTTTAGCTGGAGTATTTTATTTTCGTATTTGAGCTATTTGCAGCTTTGGGGTATAATAAATCTCGAAAATCTAGTTTTTTACTGAAATTCAAGTTTTACTGAAAGCTACCCTCTAATACTTGATTTTTTTGGGGGAAAAAACAACTTGACTGTTAATAAGTAACCCCCTTAGTGTCTTTAAATACATGTGGGAATAAATACTTGAAAACTGCAATTTATAATTTTTTCATTTATGATTTAAACAAGATTCAGGGCAGTTCCACAATAAATATAGATCAGCATAACAGAGGTATAACAGGTGTATGTGTTAAAATGCAAGAGTACACAAAAATATACAGAGAAAACCTTATTCATGTCTTAAACCCCAAATGATTCCTATTGACATTCTAAAATATGCATGTAGTCTTGAATGTATATTATTTTACTCAATTTACACACGTGTTCCAAAATATATAGTCATTATAACAAAACATAATATACATGTAAAATGTAAATGTTTTTGCATAAATCAATGTCTTAAACCCCAAATTGTTCCTATTGACATTCTGTTATACTCGATGCATGTTGCCTTGAATGTATATTTTTTTGCGTCAGTGTTCAAATTCCTTCAAGACATGTATCACTTCTATCATTAATAATGTATCTAACATCTAATTTGATCTTTTATTCTTCCTTTTAATGTGCTGTGCAGTTTATGTAAAGTTTATTTAAAGATGTATGTGGTTTCAGGCTAAAACATCAATGGGTCGTTAAATCACTCTGACCAGTAACTTTGGAGTGACTTGCAACTGTAACCATTCAATACACATACAAAATAGCAATGTTCTGTTGACAGCTACTTTAGCATTGGTTTTCATTTCTGTGAATTTCGATCAGTCATTGAACCAAAAGGGAATAATATCATACACACTTATTTAGTGACCTGCTATCCTGTTGTTTCTACAGATCCAATGCCCAATTGTTAAAGCTCTAATCATAATAAACCACAAAGTATTCATGATAATGATATATATGTCCTTTAATCTATGGTTGTCCATTTACCTTAGAGAAATAATATATACTATTCTGATTCACAGTGTGAAATGCTTGAGTCTAAAGCCAATATGACCCAGTGTAAGGCTGTTCTCTTTCAGCCAGAATGAAGTATTAATATCCCTCTTAACACAAAGCTAAGTTTCACAAGCATCCCCTATTAGCTATTCATAGAAGCCTTAACTGGTGAATTACCCTAATGCAATTAGGTATCTACGTATATCAGGAACGAGTTTTTGCTTGCTAGAATCTACAGAAGAGTTTGGATGGATTGACTCCTTTGGGTTGTCTACTTTCTTAGACTAACTTGACACCTGCATAGGTATTTGCCAGTGAAACAAGTCCCTGGTGAGAGCCTAGATGGAGGGGGGGCTGAATGTTTTGCATTGTAGTTGCTGAACTGTACCCTGAATGTTTTAATATTGAAGTTGCTGAATTGTGTTTTCTGCAGCCTTTTGTTGGGAATGCCTATTGCCTAATAAACTTGTGTTTTGTCCGAAGCCTTGGTGTCCCTGTCTCTAAGCTCCAAATCCTATGCTTACCTGCCTACCAAATGCTAATTACCCCAAAAAGTGCATGTGCAGGCGAGTGGCCTGTCACACAAGTTAACTTTCCTGCTAAAATAATTATTTAGAGGCCAGTAAACAATGGTGGTGTACACAAGTCTGAACTTATTGAATAAATCAATAGGGAATTTCTCCATCAATTAATTCTAATAAAATGTACTATGTGTGTAGGAGGGGGTTCTTCATTTTATTTATAACCATATAAATGCAGTTGCAGTAATATTCTTAAGAAGAATCAGTCCTTTTTATGCATTAAACTTATAATGCATATTCTGAATAAGCAAGACTTGCAGGAGGGAGGAAGCACAGAATGCAAAAGTCAGCAGTCAGTGGAAGGGTTTCAAGATGTACGTGACTACTCTATGCACATTTACTTTACATTAGGTTGCTTAGCAGTTATCTAGCTGCAGGTGCTATCTGTGCAGTGTTTTAGTATGATTTATACAAGGCTTGTAACCAGAATCAGTGTTTGTGCTTACAAATTAACATAATTACAATTACTTGCTTATTGTAACTACAGGAATAAAATGATTTCACAAACATCAGACTACTGGTGTAGAATTAAATTTAAAAAAAAAGTTGCACGCTTTAAATTGTAATATACATGATAGTATACACAAAACTATTACCGTAAATAAAACCTAGTTAATTAGATCTTTTTGCCTGAAGGGTGCAGCATTGGTGTACAATGATTACAGATTTCTAAAAAAAAAATATATTACAATGTTCAGTTTAAAAACTGAATAATATGTTTTAGTTTGCCAGATGCACCAGTTGGTGCACTTTGTAATGTCACCCTTCAGCTGTACCCTATCCCCCATCTAGGGCACAGTTAAACATGACATTTTTCGTGAGGGGCATGATGCGCTACTTGATACCACCATAGGATGCTTGCACCACTCTCCAACCACTGCAGCACATTACTCATCCACTGCTGCCCCACCTCCTCCTGCCCCATCTTCTTAACTAGGGACTGGGTGGGCAGGTGGGAGATTTAAATGTCAGTCAAAATCTTCCATAGTATGCTGTCCCCAGACTTCTGCCACCATATGTCCAAGCCTTTGTGGCCTGTCCACAAATCTGTTCCTGTGTGCAGTGAAGAGAGGCAAGAGTGATTAAATACCCTGCGTTAGTATATTTATCAGAACATGATTGCATCTGAGCCATTTATTAGTTTATGAATAGGTGTACACAATTTTTATCCCCTTCCAGAAGCAGGAATATCTGCTTGGTTTCATGAATACTTTGAAATACAGGTCAAGACAAATTTAAAATGAAATGTGTGTGTAGACAGGAATTACTTAATTATTTTGACTTCCTGGTTATGTGAAACCTTTCAGAATTGCCTATTTTTTCTGCAAGCTCCTAGAGCATTCCAAGATTGGGGGCACTGCTTTATCCCTCTGAAGTCCAGTGCTGTAAAAGTTTTTTGTTTATTATTATTATTTAAAAGAAAAATGTAAAAGTAAATGTAAAGGTACTTAGTAGAATTCCCCAGAATTTTGTTTCTCTGGTATGTTATGGTCTTAGTAGAAGAAAACTGTATGTTAACAATCTTGTATTTGTATATAGGCAATTATGCATAATTTCATATTAAAACAAAGGCATTAATATGTATTTAAACACCACTTCAGCCCTGTTGCCCTGAAAATCCATATCCCTAAATATCTGAACTAGAGCATGAAGATACAATACTGACAATTTCAAACTAGAATAATATAATGAAAACAATCTCATTGAGTGCAGAATTTAAAATGAATAATAAGAGCATAGCCTATAGTCCTTCATCAGCAAGACTGCTTGCAAAAACACATCATTTCAAAGAAAAATGCTGTAATAACATTTTTATATTTAATCTCCTCTGCAAAACATCAGCTTTAATAGAAAAGATTCCAAGTTGGCTTTGCAGAGAGGCAGCATCATATTCTAGAAATAAAACTCTGAGAATGTAGAGGGCAGTATTATCACTTAAAGCCCTCAGGGCATTAAGTTGTAAAATAATGTAAATATTAATCTTTGTAAAAGTATATTTTTGCCTACTTTGAAAGTTCAGATATACACCTTAAAAGCCTTAACAGCAATTACAGAAGTTTTCATTTAAAACAGTTGCACACATCATGACAGAAAATGAGAAAGGTATCTGAAACTGATAGGAAGATGTCATCTTTCATAAAAGGCCTCTCACTCAGACCCTATTTAGAAAGTAACTTACCTGATAGCATCACTGAAAAGCATTACCGAAGGATTCAGTAGTAATTTCTAACATCTTAAATAAGCAGGATTCAGCTAACATACAGACCTAAGAAAATGTCCCAAAGCATCTGGTTCTAAAATTAACTCTCAGCTAACATTGCACACTGCCAAATAGCAAGATTGATGCATCAATCACATACTTTAACGGGTTGAATAAACCTGCTGTTTGCAGCCCCTGAAGTAGAAAGGAGACAGTTAACTAAATATATATTCACTTATGTCAATCCATAATGTCAGTCAGTTTCTGAGACCATCATGCTGTCTATATTCCAAAAAAGTATGCTGGTATATTCCCCGTTAATTGTGACAAGGATACAAATGTATTGAAATTACTCAAAATAAGTTGGACCAAATTTAATTATAGAAACTGTGAAAGGGATTCATAATGGTCCCCTCAAAAAAACATCAGGGGTTTCTATGTAAAAGTAAGAGATTAGTTAGAAACCTCTTATCCAGAAAGCTTTGAATTACAGGAAGGCCATTTCCCATAGACTGTATTTTAATTAAATTATTAATTTAAGGGTTAATAAAGGATAAGATACTGGACTTCATAGCAAATCATAATACTATGAGTGTGTGCCAGCATGGTTTTATGCGTAATAGATCTTGCCAGACTAACTTAATTTCTTTTTATGAGAATGTAAGTAGAGACCTCGATTCTGGGATGGCAGTGGATGTGATTTACTTAGATTTTGCTAAAGCATTTGATACAGTGCCACACAAAAGGTTACTGGTTAAATTAAGGAATGTTGGCCTGGAACATAGTATTTGTACCTGGATAGAGAGCTGGCTAAAAGATAGACTACAAAGAGTGGTGGTAAATGGAACATTTTCTAATTGGACCAGTGTTGTTAGTGGAGTACCGCAGGGCTCTGTATTAGGTCCCTTGCTTTTCAACTTGTTTATTAATGACCTGGAGGTGGGCATTGAAAGTACTGTTTCTATTTTTGCAGATGATACTAAATTGTGCAGAACTATAGGTTCCATGCAGGATGCTGCCACTTTGCAGAGTGATTTGTCTAAACTGGAAAACTGGGCAGCAAACTGGAAAATGAGGTTCAATGTTGATAAATGCAAGGTTATGCACTTTGGCAAAAATAATATAAATGCAAGTTATACACTAAATGGCAGTGTGTTGGGAGTTTCCTTAAATGAGAAGGGGTCTTTGTAGATAACATTTTGTCTATTTCTGGGCAGTGTCATTCTGTGGCTACTAAAGCAAATAAAGTGACGGAAGACTTAAATTATGAGGGTAGACTGTCAAGGTTGGGGTTGTTTTCTCTGGAAAAAAGGCGCTTGCGAGGGGACATGATTACACTTTACAAGTACATTAGAGGACATTATAGACAAATAGCAGGGGACCTTTTTACCCATAAAGTGGATCACTGTACCAGAGGCCACCCCTTTAGACTAGAAGAAAAGAACTTTCATTTGAAGCAACGTAGGGGGTTCTTCACAGTCAGGACAGTGAGGTTGTGGAATGCACTGCCGGGTGATGTTGTGATGGCTGATTCAGTTAATGCCTTTAAGAATGGCTTGGATGATTTTTTGGACAGACATAATATCAAAGGCTATTGTGATACTAAGCTCTATAGTTAGTATAAGTATGGGTATATAGAATTTAATTAAAAGTAGAGAGGGGTGTGTGTATGGATGCTGGGTTTTCATTTGGAGGGGTTGAACTTGATGGACTTTGTCTTTTTTCAACCCAATTTAACTAACTATGATTCAAGTTTATAAAAATGATTTCCTTTTTCTCTGTTATAATAAGACAATACCTTGTACTTGATCCCAACTGAGATACAATTGATCCTTATAGGGGGCAGAACAATCCTATTTGGTGTAATGAATGTTTTAATAGCTTTTTGGTAGACTTAAGGTATGGAGATCCAAATTATGGAAAGACCCTTTATCTGGAAAACCCCAGTTCCTGAGCATTCTGTATAACAGTTCCCATACCATTCATATTTATTCTTTCAGTAGTGTATTTTCTTATGCTTATGTAGTTTAATGTTAGCTGTCATTTATCCATGGGGTACTTGTAAGTGCTGCACCACTAAGTAATGCAAGATTGCTTTCTTTGGAGATTTTTTTTTAAAAAAAACTACATTTTGAATAATTTACAGATTTGCAAAATATGTATTAAAACAATATATATATATATACCAGGTTTACTATCTTTATAACATCATAAAAAATGACCAGCTTTTAAATGCTTTTTTATACTGGGAAAAACTGGAAAAACACTTACCGATATTGGTCATTAGTTATTTATGACACTTTAATTTAAATGTGGCTGAAATTTACTCGTGATAACAGAAAATAAATTGTTCATTTTCCCCTTCTCCCTTTTTAGTAACAGGAATGATTTACCTTTTAAACGAGTTCAAGTATATATTTGTTGGAAATCAATAAATCAAGTATAAATCAAACTATAAAAAGTCTATATTCAGGTTCATTTAACCATATGCACATTACATATTTTACAGTAACAAGAAGAAGAATCATAGCATAAAGTGTGTGCAGGTAAAAGAGGTAAATTAAATCATATTTCATCTTGTGAGAAGTGCTCAGTTTATACAATAACATTTCTCGGATGTGAAAGCTGCCCGGGAATAGCAAGTAAAACTGAAACAGGGGATATTAGTATAGACTAGACACATTTTTTCTCTATCACTATTACAACAAAAGTGTTCTCTACAAACCTTTACAAGAAAGCATTACAGAAAATCAATTCAGAACTGAACTGAACTCGGAACTTCACGGGACAACATCGCATTTTCCAAGAAAATTGATATTCTAAAAAAATTCTAAAGAAAATAAAGCAAAATAACCCATAGGAAAAAATATTTGGATGTGTTTATGTAAGACTGTTTAATTACATGGTAAATATGTATAACAGACAGAAAATGGACCATAAAATACATATTATGGTGCACTTAAAAACTTCAATCCTTCATCAAATGATAGATAATATAGCCCAAATTAATTATTCCCTGCTTATTCCTAGTGGTGGAAATAGGGTGCTTAAAGAAAACTGTACCCCCTGAATGAATACTTAACCAACAAATATTTTATATCATATTAAGTGACATATTAAAGAATCTTCTTAACTGAAATGTGCATATCAGTTAATATTTCCATTTGCAGGGTCGGACTGGGGGGTCCGGGGCCCACCGGGACTGGTGTCCAGGGCCCCCCTCTGGCCCCCGCAACCTACTTGTTAGGCGAATCCTTGCTCGGCGCCCAGGCGGCGCATCGCGCATGCGCAAACGGCGCGCATGCGCAAACGGCGCTCGAGGCGCATGCGCAAACGGCGCTGCTATGCGGCAAAAAAAATTTTATTATTTTTTTAATAACTGTTTGGGAGAGGGGGACTGGCCCGGCGGGGCCCACTAGGGTCGGGGCCCACCGGGTATTTTCCCGGTATCCCGCCGAGCCAGTCCGACACTGGCCATTTGACATGACTTACCTTGAACCACTATGATGGTCTGTGTGCTGCCTCAGAGATCATCTGACCAGACCTAATGCAGCTCTAACTGTAACAGGAAGAAGTGCGAGAGTAAAAGACAGAACATTGTCTATTAATTGGCTGATGTTACCTAACATGTATGAGTGCCCTTGGTTTGTTTGTGTGCACTGTGAATTGTATGATCCCAGGGGGTGGCCCTTAGCTCTTAAAATGGCAATTTTCTATTAAGGATTACCCAATGGTACATACTGCTAGGAAAGTATATTTTTATCAAAATATATTCATCAGTATTTTACACATGAGCTGTTTTATGCAATATATTTTTATAGAGACCTATATTGCTCAGGGATATAGGTGCCTGCCTGCCTGCTTGGGTAGTAAAGATGAAATCCATTTTACATTAGGCTTTTCCTAACAAATAGGCAACTGCCTGGGTGACAGTAATATATGGATTTATATATTTCTGGAGCAATGGAGTAGTGCTCTTCCTTAGTTGTGGTAATGTGCTACACAAAAAAACTATTTCTCCAATTTTCAGTCACTTTCCTATGAGGTGTTGAATTTTAGCGAATACCATTTAATCACCAATTAGTGTTTGCGATTCTGTACATTTTACAGATGCTCTTTCTATTTACTAAACATAACATTGGCTCGGTGAAAAGACTACGGCCTCTTGCTTAAAGATAAGGAGCGGCCCAATGCTGTTGATCTCAACTTTAAGTGGTGATATTCTACTCTATTCTTCTCTGTTACAAATGATCCATATAACAGGCTATGAGAGTATCAGTTCCATGTAATATGATTATGCTGCCTCTACCAAGACAACTTTAGAATCAGCAACTTTTTCATCAGGTTTTGTATTTCTCCTTCTAGGCTGGGGCTCTACATCCTGCAGGTTCAAACATTGCCATTGACTAAATGCATTATTTGATGCCATTATTGCCTACTGTCAATCACCAGATTGGCTGACAAATTTCTTAAAGGGGACTGTGCGAGCCACGGCTTTATTAATTATTGATATTATAACCAAACCTTACACATTATGCCGGCTGCTGAAACAAATCAGCAAGTAAAAAGTGACAATATGATAAATGGATGCAAACAGTAGGCTTAACTCATCAAATTTGAATCCAGAAATATCCGTTGGCAGTGCAAATCCCCTAAAGCTGTAACACAAGAGAATAGTAAAAACATATCAATAACAATTAAGAAACATGCAATAAACATATGGAAACATGGGAAGCTTCCTTCTAACTATAAGGTGGGTGGGAGGGAAGCTCTCTTCTTTAAGCCCAAGTGCCCAATCAATCAGTGCCCAAGTGATTTGGTGGGTATAGTGGGAGGGGACTTACTGGCTGCGGGTCAAAGGCCAGCCAATGGAGTTGGCCCATGTATGAAAAAAACAGAGGATTGGCCCCAGCAGCCATGGCCCACCCCCATCCACTTTGTTATGGGTGTTGGGCAAATCTTCAAGGGGGAAGACTTGGGCAGAGATGATTTGTTAACCATCTGCCATGCAACTTTAACACACAAATGGAGTTTAGTGATTTGGCGGGTATAGTGGGAGGGGACTTACTGGCTGCGGGTCAAAGGCCAGCCAATGGAGTTGGCCCATGTATGAAAAAAACAGAGGATTGGCCCCAGCAGCCATGGCCCACCCCCATCCACTTTGTTATGGGTGTTGGGCAAATCTTCAAGGGGGAAGACTTGGGCAGAGATGATTTGTTAACCATCTGCCATGCAACTGTAACACACAAATGGAGTTTAGTGATTTGGCGGGTATAGTGGGAGGGGACTTACTGGCTGCGGGTCAAAGGCCAGCCAATGGAGTTGGCCCATGTATGAAAAAAACAGAGGGTTGGCCCCAGCAGCCATGGCCCACCCCCATCCACTTTGTTATGGGTGTTGGGCAAATCTTCAAGGGGGAAGACTTGGGCAGAGACGATTTGTTAACCATATGCCATGCAACTTTAACACACAAATGGAGTTTAGTGATTTGGTGGGTATAGTGGGAGGGGACTTACTGGCTGCGGGTCAAAGGCCAGCCAATGGAGTTGGCCCATGTATGAAAAAAACAGAGGGTTGGCCCCAGCAGCCATGGCCCACCCCCATCCACTTTGTTATGGGTGTTTGGCAAATCTTCAAGGGGGACAACTTGGGCAGAGACGATTTGTTAACCATCTGCCATGCAACTGTAACTAGGGATGTCGCGGACTGTTCGCCTGCGAACTAATTCGCGCGAACATCGACTGTTCGCGTCCGCCGAATGTTCGCGAACATCGCGCGACGTTCGCCAATTTGGGTTCGCCTTAGCTGGCGCTTATTTTTGACCTCTCACCCCAGACCAGCAGATACATGGCAGCCAATCAGGAAGCTCTCCCTCCTGGACCACCCCTACACCCCCTGGACCACTCTCCTTCCTGCAGCGTTTTTTCATTCTGCCTGTGTGTGCTTGGAAGAGCTAGTGTAGGGAGAGAGCTGGTTAGTGATTTGAGGAACAGTTGATAGTAACTTTGCTGGCTAGTAATCTACTTGATAACTGCTCTGTATTGTAGGGACAGAACTCTGCAGGGATTTGAGGGACATTTTAGGTTAGGTAGCTTTGCTGGCTAGTAATCTACCTTCTACTGCAGTGCTCTGTATGTAGCTGCTGTGGGCAGCTGTCCTGCTGCTGATCTCTCATCTGCTGACTGCTGCCTGTAACCCAATAGTCCTTGTAAGGACTGCTTTTATTTTCTTTTTTGTTTTTTTACTTTGCTACTATAAGAGCCCAGTGCTATTAGTCTAGCTGTGTTGGGGAGTGGGACTGGTGTGCTGCTCCTCCTAGTAGTTCACCACTACCAGCACCAACCAGAGTCAAAATTGTTACAAAGTATCTTATTTGCACCTGTTAGCTGTTCTGAGCTCTTTGCCAAAAGCTAATTAAGTTAGCTGTTCAGTTCAGAGAAAAGAGGGACTTTCCAGTACAAAAGAGGGACAGGGGGTTGAGTGGTCAAAAGAGGGACAGTTGGGAGGTATGCAAGTGCCACCTAGCTGTGTGAGCTTTTTCACATTCTGTCTAAATAACAATAATAATTCTGTGTCCGTAAACATCACCTGAGTGATACAGCAGCAATAATATATTGTAATATATAATATCCGTATCCACTACTGTATACGTTGCCCTTGCAGGCATTGTTTGCCCAGTCTTTAACCAAGTGCCACCTCGCTGTGTGAGCTTTTTCACATTCCGTGTCCAGAAACATCACCTGAGTGACGTAGTGTGATTTCTGCCCTTTACAGCACAAAACGCAGCGCTGTGTCAACAATGTATTTTTCAGATACATTTTTGCCCTTGATCCCCCTCTGGCATGCCACTGTCCAGGTCGTTGCACCCTTTAAACAACTTTAAAATCATTTTTCTGGCCAGAAATGTCTTTTCTAGCTTTTAAAATTCGCCTTCCAATTGAAGTCTATGGGGTTCGCGACGTTCGCGAACCGTTCGCATTTTTGACGCAAGTTCGCGAATATGTTCGCGAACATTTTTTCCGCCGTTCGCTACATCCCTAACTGTAACACACAAATGGAGTTTTGTAATAAAAGGCACTAAGTTTGCCCATGCGCAGTAACCCATTGCAACCAATCATAAGGCAGCATTTACTGGTAAATTGTTTAAAAGCAAACATCTTACTGGTTGCTATGGGTTACTGCTCCTGGACAAATTTAGTGACTTTTATTACATATAGGGGAGAGTTTGGATATCTAGCTTATTTTACATGGGATAAAAATAATAATGGAAGTTAAATAACAGGAATTAAAGAGAACAACTGTTAGTTTGTACATACTTCTAAGGTGAATTAGATTGGGCATTTTATAATTTAAAAGCAAAAGAATCTGCAGAACAGCCAAGAGGACATACTTCATAATAATGTGTTTAATTTATCTGCCTCTACTAATGCATTGCTCAAGACCATATGCTGTTAGAAAACAATGTGGATTCTTAATCATAACAGATGGGTAATTCAATTCTCTTGTAGCCTGTAATGGTATTCAAGGAATTACTGTAAGCTGATATTAATGCCAAACCTTGAGAAACTTTTATTTTATATCTGCTGTTTGCTTAGCTATTTCTTAATGCTCACAAATGCAGGAGGCTATTTATACAGTTAGTTTAAACACATAGGAGATAAGTCTATAAATCATTTCATGATTATACGAAAGGCAACAATGCTTTTCTCCTCATTCATTTTTCCACCAATGCAATAATATATAACAGTCAAGCTTAATCTACATAATATGCTTGCCTTCAAAAGAGTCATTAAACAATATGTGGAGCACTGAAAAGTATTTATATTCAGAGTTAGGCAACAGAATGGAGGACAGTTAAGTTATCTGTGTTTTATGGGAATCTATTCTGAAATTTGCTGGTCATATTTTAAGTATGTTGTACTTCAAATAGCACAGTCACTTAAATATTAAAAGTTCATGTTTAGTACTATTTGATAAAAGACGTAATCAAGTTTCAAATGTCTTATTGAGTGGGCATACATATTAGAATAACTGTTTATATCATGCATACATTCATTTTTTAAATTTTATTTTTCAAAAACATGTACATATGCTGTACCATAAATAAAATTGTTGTAAAGCGCTGTGTTCTTAAAGTACAGTGAAATGTTGCAGTTCACTCTTCTCTACAACATACAACATACATAAATATGTAGGGGGTTATTTATCAAAGTCTGAATTTATTTCAATATTTTCTCCTACACACCCGATCAAATCCGCTCAGGTTTTTTACGCTTATTTATTATTACATTTTCCCCAAAATTTGCTTTGTAGGAAAAAATCAGATATTCACAATTTTTTCGGATTTTTCATCCGATTTTCCAGATTTTTCAGAAATTTTCACCCAAAAACTTTAGGGTATTGCACGAAACCCAGCGCACATCAAAAAATCATTGGGAAAATAGTTCTCTGGCACTGGAATCTGGATAGGTCACTTGTTGCAAACACTACAGTGTCTACAATTGACAAAGGGCCCCACAGGCTCGATACATGTTGTGTGGCAACTAAACACTTTTTGAGCAGTCAATCTCTACTATAAGTGCCTTATTCTTGTACACTAACTTTTTTGGATTATATACGCACCCTAAGGCGTAGGTGTAAACAAGAATAGTGTCCAAAAGATTCACTATATCGCTACGTTTTGGGACTCCCAGTTATATCCTCTTTTTCAGTGTCTACAGTTGAGCAGTTTTATGGCCGTGTATAACAATTAAAGTGTTAATAGCACAAATTAGGGAAATCACCCACTAAAAACATACTAAAACATATTCCTCATATATCAAAAGGTGTCAAGTTTGCCAGGCGCAGTAACCCATTGAAATAAGTTGTTTGCTGTTAAACAGGTGACCAGTCTTTGTGCTGATTGGCTGCTATAGGTTAGTGCACCTGGGCAAAAATATTGCCTTTTATTACACAACTCCAGTTAAGAGCTGTAAGACAGTACCAGATCCTAAAGAATGAGCCATATCTTGACAGGCAGCAGAGATTCTGAGCTACAGTGAGCTGCAAGTAAAGAGAATAAGATACAGTTCATGTCAGCTGGTCTAGTAAGGGGATGGTGGGAATCAGTTAATAAGCTGTATATTGTATCAGCAAGATGAATTTCAGCTCCAAATCTTTACCAAAGAGGGAAACAATTAAATATTTTTATAAAATGCTAGCAGCAATTTTAATATGAGAAGAAGGAATGGCCAACGATTCAACTAAGTTTGTTTCTTGTTGATGAGTCCTTTGTTAATCAGAATATAAAAAACTTGAATGAATAAAAGTGTTGATAAAACTTGAATACCTCGAAAAAATCAAGTTTATAAGATTAAAAAAAATTGAAAAAAAAACTTGAATTGAATAAATAGATAAAATGTTGTCTAAGACAACTCCCATTGACTTCTGCATGAGCTCCAAAGCTTTTAGAAGTCAAAGTTTTACATTCAAGTTCTTCAAGTTTTGTTAGCTTAATAAATGCTTTATTTGAAGTTATAATTTGAGTTCAATAGTTTTAGTGCAAAATATTGATTGTTGATAAACCAGTCCCCTAATGTTGTTCAGACACCAAAAATTTATGTTCTGAAGGTAGGAATAATTTGTTACATGCTCAGTCTTGATGGAAGAGACATGACAATTGTGGGCTGCCACAACCTCATGGAAATTTGGACATTCTTCCTGCAAAATAACTCTCCTTAAGTTCAAAAACTGTGCATAGGGGTGTAAAGAATAAAGTTTATCCTGGTGATCCAGTGGCTCTCCCTTGGGGTCTAGTGGGTGGCTGGGACGCCCGCTGCATACGTCCTTTCCTCTCCAGTGCCGGCTTCCTCTATGGTGTGCGCAGCGCGCACTTCCGGGTTTCATAGGCGCATTGACGCTGGCATGATGACGTCATAGCGCAATGGCGCGAAATTCAAATGCTATTTAAGGGGAATTCACTTTACAGCACATTGCCCGTTGTTCGGTTCAAATTAGCTCCTATATCCTATATCCTATTTGAATCCTGATTAATCTTCTGTGTATTGACCCTTGCTTTGCCTGACTATCCTGAACTCTCCAATCTGACCATTGCCTGCCTGTTTATTCTGACCTCTCCAATCTGACCCTTGCCTGTCTGACTATTCTACACTCTCCAATCCTGATTCCAGCCTGTCTGATTATTCTACCTCTGCTTGTGCCGGCCCGGCCTTCCCTCCTAGTGGTGTCCTTCCATCCAGTATCCTTGGTGAGTCGATCGTGCAGCTTTGCTCGTCCAGAACAGTTATCTTTGCTCCTCTCTTAATAAGACCTGGCGGCATCCGATTAGACGAGGGCTCCTCCCGAGGTGAAAGGCGGCGGTTAAAGGCAGAAGCAAGAGCCGAGACCAGGGAGCTTAGGTTGGTTCTGGATTTAGGGTGTCGTTTGTGACAAGAGGGTTGTGGAACCAATCCAAGGCTAGAGATACAATGGTAGATACTGATACTGATATGGACAGTTTTCCAACAAACATACAAAAGAGGCGATAGATCAATGCACATTCCCTGGTCCTCTGTTTAATTAGTAATTAGTAATCTGGGCAAGTACATTTAATGGTGGTCTTGTGCCTTTAAAGTTGGCTGTTGGTCTTGGAGATATCTAACCTATAAATGATATAGTGGAGGAGTATTAGCCTGTCAGACCAGTGCTTTCTGGTCTGGAGATACTTTTCCCAAGAAATGCAGGGAGGTGGCAGCCTATGAAAAATATGACCACAGGTAAATAATTAGGACAAGCATGAGTAATTTATCTTGCCATGGTGTTGCGGCTTAGCATCAAGTGGGATTGACTTCAGGAGAGTGAAAGCTGTGCTTGCTGTTCAATCAAACCCCCTTGTCCTGTTGGTCAACTCTTAGCATATTTAGCATGTGTTGCACTGTCGTTAAATGTCCACTTTTCTACCATCTTCCTTCTATACTCTACAAGGCACTACTTTCTACTATCTCCTTCTATATTCTACAAAGTCCTATGTAGATGATGTCAATATTCCTTTGTGCTCCATCCAGTCTGTTCTTCCGACTTATGCTTGAGATACAGTTACAGTACATGTACAAGGCTCTGTAACACTCAACTGCATTTTCTTTCTATGCGTATTCATTAATGATTGAACAGCCCTTACATATGCTGCTCCACAACATATGCTCCCTACCTCATTCCTGTTAAGTGGAACAACCCATATTATCCCAGTTAGCCTAGTTACCAAGTATTCATTTTGCCCCTGAGCTTATACAGTATTTTCTTTCCTTCTTTACTATTTGCCCTTTTAGATTATACTACTGTGTACATAAGGAAGTGGGTTATTCCCCCCAAAATGTTGTACAGAAGTCTACAATTGTTGCTCTTTTGATGATTTTCATATCAAATATAATCTGTGGCTTGTTTTTGTGATAATTTCCTTCTCTTCCCTCTATTCTGTTTTTTTCCAGGGTTTCTTACAACAGAGCTCAACAGTATTTTGTACTTTCAAGCTTCTATTCACCATCTATTTTTTTATATATCATTTTCATCATTTAACGAGAATTGTAACTTCGGGCAGATAAAGTAACTTGCAACATCAGGCTGATACTGTGAGTTGAGGAACGATCCTGGATGGTAAGTGCTTATAATATCCATGAAACCACAACTCTTGCGGCTCTGAAATAAGCAGATTGGATCTATTGGTGTTCACCACACATTCGTTCACGAACTGAGTATACGTTACCACCACGGCATCACTTCATGTAGCGGCTGTATCGCAGAACGCTCGTGTCGGTAGGACACCTTAAGAGTTGGTTGCTTTGTGGTTCTCTGTAACGTCCATGTTTCCTTGTTTTCTCATCGCCAAAATGAATGCTGATTATCCAGAGCATGCTTCCTCCACATGGCCAATGCGCGTTTCACCTCGAGCGGCTTTGTCAGGGTATCTTTGACTATGGGACTGATTTATCAAAGTTTGAGTTGTTACTGTAATTCAAGGATTTTTTGCACTAAAACTCACAAACTTGAATTCTAACTTCAAATCCAGTATTTAAAAAAACCTCAAAAAACGTGAATGCAAAACTTTGACATCTAAAAGCTTTCAAAGTCATGTTGAAGTCATCAGGAGCTGTCCTAGGCAAAATTTAACTATGTATTCAATTCAAGTTTTTTAGAGCTTATGCATTCACAGATTCAAGGTATTTGAGTTTTTTCCCACAATCTTATTTAATGAAGTTTTTTTATATTCAGATTTTTTATTACATAAGGTAACAATGGTATTTTTTAAAATGTGAGTTTATTCAAGATAGAAAAAACGGAAAATTACACAAATTTGAATTTAATAAATACGCCACCATGAGTTAAGCCTGTAGGTTCTAAAGATAAACACTCTGTTTTTCATTCATTCAATCGTACATGATAATACAAAAAGTCTACATGTAAAGCTAAATCAACACCCATAACAAATTATACATTCCTTTCAAGGTCAACTGCCACTTTAATGAGCCAATTGCATGAATATTTGGCTTGCGCCACTAAAATATATTCAATCTGCTGAATTAAATATGAGAAAAAGTGAAGGGGCCACCATGGGATTAGGTATCAGAGTGCCCACAATGAAGAAAAAGATATCAGTACTTCATAAACGTAAATCCACATTTACAGCTGGCCTGAAAAAAACTTTACTTTATAAATGTTTTTTAAAGCATTGTATTCATTTCATTTTCCCTTAGCGTGAATATTCACTGGAGTTGGATATAAATAACTAGATTTGAAATTGATGTTGAAAGCTCTGCGTTGTTATGTAAATTCATTTCAGAGCTTTGCAGTTTCACTGGGGATCGTCTATTGTAACTAGGAAGCAGCAGTTTTCAAAATATGCATAGCCAAGAGGTAACTTTTTAGCCAAAGTACTGCTAAATAGCCACAATTTATTTAAATAACTTCTATCCTTTCAGGTATAGACGTGATAATTTTTTTTTAGTAGCCCATAGCCGAAATCTGTTGCATATTTAAATAAGATAAATGTCTCCTTTCCTACCAAGAATACGGAAGAAAGAAAGAAAGACAAAGAAAGAAAGAAAGACAAAGAAAGAAAGAGAAACAAAGAAAGAAAGAGAAAACATTGAGTGTTTCCAGCTGTTCTAACATGAATCAGAAAAATATAACATATTGGTAACATATAAACCTGTATTTCAAAGGCCCCAAAGGCAGCCACATTTTTAATTATGGTTGCAATAGAATTCTCCAGTGAAAATCCCTGCCTACCAGAGCTTTCGGCTTTTTAACATATTTGGTTTGTCAATATTACATTATAATTTAAACAGCAGGAGGGTACGCACAGTACTGTTTAAGTGTACAGTGCTAGAAAATATGAGTTTAGGTTATTTGCAGAAGAGGTGTTTTGTCTGCCATTGCTCCCTAGCAGAGAACCACGTTGATCAAGACAGTTGAGTGTTTTGATGTTATGGTCTGTCAATGTTCTATGTGCATCAAATAGGGAGTAGTATTAAGAAAGAGATGGAGCTGCTGGGGTTAGCAGTGGACACAAAACCATGGGTGCCATTGCCTATTTATCATGTTGTATATAAAAAAGTGAAAAAATACACCACAAATCATCATCTGATCACCAGGCATCTGCATGTGGAAAAACTGTAAATTTAGCAATATATACATTTTTGACATAATCGTTTTCTGCATAGAAAGCAGCAACTACTTGAAAATGTTGTTTTTGATGGTGCTTTTTCACTGCGGGAATTTTCTTACCACCTACAGTAAATTTTTCCCATCAATTTTAATGGGTTATGCCATAATTATAACAGCGCAAAATAACTGAGTAAAATACAAGAAGAAAATTCACAGCTTTATAAAATAGCCATTCATTTTACACACCATGGTAAATATGTGCCTGTATGTCTCTCCTTATAATAACAATACCTATAAACAGGAAGTCTACAATACATACTTTGACATTCTATTGGCATTCTAGCATTAGCCTCTTGTCTGACCGTAAGAAACTCAGGTGCCACCACCAATAACTAGTCACAAGCAACAAAAGAGAGATTAGCCGGGACATGTGAAATTTTATTACATTAATGGTGCACACACACACATAAGTGGGCAAAGTACATAAGAAAACATATCAATCAGATGACAATATAAAATTTGTAATTTGCTGAAAACTTTGCAGCTAGTGCACAAAAATGTATACCTTGTGTAACCATTCTTCAAAACATATTTTCTGCAAACGTATTAAACAGAGATTTAGTTATAGGTTTCTTGTTTATTATGCATGCAAATAAATGGAATGACTTGTGATATATGGGAATATAGATCCAAACTCATAATCCTCCTTTTTTACAATTATAACAGCAACATAAATTATTTGCGTGACAACACAACAGGAACTGCTATGGAAAAGAGTGATTTTTACAAGTGCACCAGCAAAATTGTAAGAGAGGCAATGACATTTGCTTGGATGTGGAAGGGCAGTCTTTCATTTTGAAGCTACTGATTGGAGTGCAATAGATCACCGGTAAAAGAGGTGTGGTGTATACTTTAATGTGTTGGGAAAAGAAGACCGTTCATGTGTCTCTGCCTGGGAAAGCAATTAAAATGCATTTGGTTGAGCAATCATCTGTTTAACTGGCCGACTAGAAAAGAGATTACAAGTTCCTATGAGTCCCATGATGAAAAACCTAAAAGTAAGAGGGTTAGGAAGGCTTGCTGTGTTGTATATCAGAGTATCTGTTAAGAAGACTACAGCAGTCATGCACAATTGTTAGATGGATAACTAGGGGCAAAATTGCATATACTAAAATATCTTGTACTTACCTATTTATACTTTTCTATACAAGTGGTGTGCACAAATTTGCCCACTGAAACTACTTTGACGCATGAGGTGCAATGTGCTTCTGCACACAGGAACCTAAGTGCTGTACTCAATGAGCAATGAGTAAAGGGCTTACGTTGAGTGTTGCACATATAGTATATATAAGCAGATCTTTCCCCAATGTGCCAGCGTTTCCTAGGGCAAAGGGCCAGACGTTCGGATCACAACAACGGGGATACATGCTGCTGGAGCAAGACCACATCAACGAACTAATGCGGTCATTGCCCAGGCAATATTTTTAAACCCGTCTGATCGACAACTGCCTGAGTTTCAACCAAATATTGGTCAGGTAGGCTTGTGGGAGTGCCCTATAGATGGGTAGATAAGCTGCCTATTTGGACTGAAGGAGCAGTTAAAGTCTGCCTGTGTATGGCCACTTTAAATTATGCATGCCATACAATAATTTGTGGTTTCCATTTCACAGGTTGTGTGGCCTTATGAAAGCATAGGAACAGAAGTAGGATTAGAGAGAAAAAGGATATATTCCATACCCTCACAAAAACTAAGCACTAAAAGATTCCTGTATGTAATTACAACCTTTTGGTTAGTCAAAGTCATCCAAACGAAACATTCCCACTCCTCTAACCTTTTCTCTTACCATTAGTATTATGTTGTATTGACCTTTGTTGCTGTTGCCATTTTAAAATTTACAGATCAGCAAACACCAGTAAATCTTGTCAGAATTAATGCAAATGTAAAACACAGTCATTACCGTTGTCTAGCAGAAAGAATAGCATGCTACAATGTTATTACAGCCACACAATTTATCCTGATTGCCAGTAAGATGAAATGTCTTCAAAATAAGTATTAAGCGAGCATGCACAGATATATTTTCCCGATGTGGACACAGATACTGTAGATGCAGTTATGTGCTGTCAGGAGGAGACTAGCAGTGTGATTTATTTAGCACTGCTGAAACATAAAAGGTTAATTTGTTTTTATTTGATTCTGTTCAGAAAGAGCTTTAAAATTACTATCTGGACTGGAGCGCTTTTTTGCTAGATGAGCTGAAAGTGGTATGGCTATGAAAAAATCCTTGAGTATCTGCTGCAGCAGAAATGTATCCTGAGTTGACCCCATATTTATTTAGATCTCGACAGATCACGGGCAACAAGAAATCCTGGTTCCACTTTGTAGCCCTCCTATCACACAGGAAGTGCAGAGCCCAATAAAATATATTTAGACCTCCATAGGCCCCCCCACTTAATACTTCAGAGAAGAGGTAATAGAGAAACCAATATTCCTGGTAAGTAAATTCCCTTATATATAGATCACATGAAATTAGTTTGCTTATGCATTTAGTAGTATCACACTGTAATAATGGTCTGTAATGCTCAAAGGTAAATTATACCTCACCTTGTTGGAATAGAGTTAGAAAAGAAGTAGCAACTTCCTTTTAATATATAACATGCCTTATGGAAACAGTAGTATTTCAGCAGTGACATAAAGTTTATTGGATTAACAGAAAATATGCAATATGCATAATAACAAAATTAGACAGGTGCATAAATTCGATAAATTCGGGCACCACAACAGAGATATTACGTCAATACTCAGTTGAGCCTCCTTTTGCAAATGTAACAGCCTCTAGACACCTCCTAGCCTTTGATGAGTGTCTGGATTCTGGATGGCGGTATTTTTGACCATTCGTCCATACAAAATCTCTCCAGTTCAGTTAAAGTTGATGGCTGCCGAGCATGGACAGTCTGCTTCAAATCATCCCATAGATTTTTGATAATATTCAAGTCGGGGGACTGTGAGGGCTATTCCAGAATTTTGTTCTTCTCTCTCTGCCTTTGTAGATCAAAGTAGTAGTAGTTCAAAGTGTGTTTAGGGTCATTGTCTTGTTGGAATACCCAACCCCTGTGTAACTTCAACTTTGTGTCTGATGCTTGAACATTATCCTGCAGAATTTGTTGATATTGGGGGTGCCGCAAGGCTCTGTGCTTGGCCCGCTGTTGTTCTCCCTGTATACTCTGTCTTTAGGAGATCTCATCCGATCATTTGGCTTTAATTATCATCTGTATGCAGATGATACCCAAATATATGTATCCACCCCTTCATTAACAGTTGAAACAGAGTGCCTCCTAGCTATCTCAAATTGGATGAACCAGCGCCACTTCAAACTAAACCTAACAAAAACTGAACTAATCATCTTTCCACCTAAGCCTGGGCCTACTCCCCTTTTTACTATCTCTATTGATGGCATGCTCATTAACCCTGTCAACTCAGCTCTTTGTCTGGGGGTAATCTTTGACTTCTCTCTCTCCTTCTCTGATCATATTAACACCACTGTCAAAACCTGTCACTTTTTCTTGCGCAATATTGCCAAAATCCATCCCTTCCTTTCACCTGCTCATGCATGTTCTCATCATATCCCGACTAGATTACTGTAACCTTCTACTAACTGGCCTCCCTAACTCCCATCTCTCCCCTCTACAGTCTGTATTAAATACTGCTTTCAGAATTATCCTCCTTTTATCCAAAAGGGTACAGGCCCCTACCCTGCTGAAGTCCTTATCATGGCTTCCTATAAAACAAAGAATATATTTTAAACTCCTCCTTATAACATTCAAAGCCCTTCATTCCTCTGCAGCTAATTACATCTCATCTCCTATTCCTCTATATGTTCCTGGCCGAAACCTCCGCTCCTCTCAGAGCAACCACTTGGTTGCACCCCCCACTACTACTGCTGTTCCATTTCCTGATTACATTCCTTACAGTTGAGACTGACAGTTTAAACCTCTGAGATAGCTTTTTGTAGCCTTCCCATAAATCATGATACTGAACAATCTTTGTTTTCAGATCTTTTGAGAGTTGCTTTGAGGATCCCATTTGATTTACTTTCATTCAACTGAATACTGCTTCACTAAAAGTCTTTGTTCAGAAAACACCCCAGTACTCAGATGTTCCTGGGAAATGAAAGACATACCGCTGTTATCTTTTTTTGTTGAAAGTGGAGTAAATTACTATGCAGGCTGAGAGGGTTTCCCAAACTTTTTCATATGACTGTAAAGGAAACTATTCTCCAAAACAATGGAGGTCTCTATAAAAAATATATAACATTAAACAGCTCATATATAAACTCCTGCTTCATCTAAATAACCCATTTTCCTAAAAATATACTTTTTTTAGTAGTATGTGCCATTGGGTAATCCTAAATAGAAAACTTCCATTTTAAAGGGGTTGTTCCCCTTCCAAACACTTGTTTCGGTTCAATTGTTTTCAGATTGTTCCCCAGAAATAAAGACTTGTTTTCCTGTCTCTGGTGTTTAGAGTCTGCACCTGAATTACTAAGCTGCTAGACTCAAACTGTTACAATTTTGCAACATTTAGATGATCCGTTTTTCAGCAGCATCTCTGGAGTATTAGCAACTATTGTATCAATTCCAATAGCAGTCTGTAATGAAATTCAGGGATTCTGCTCAGCAGTGACAAGATAAGAAATGTATCAACTAAATGTATCAATTTAGAACAGGGTCAGTGACCCCCCTCCCAGAGCTGTTTTAGAAGATGAAAAATGAAACTTTATTTTACTTCAATATTAGAAAAATGGTGACACATACAAAAATAGAAAGTAATTGGAAAAAAGTCGTTATTTCTGGTGAACTGTCTGAAAACAACTAGGTGTTTGAAGGTAAACAAGTTCTTTAAGTACTAAGGACTGCCCTCTGGGATCATATGATTTCCAATGTACACAGACCAAGGGCAAACATACAGTACGGGGCATATTTATCAAGGGTCAAATTTCGAATGGAAAAAAAGTTCGAAATTCGAATTCAAAAAGACTAAGTCCTTTTTCGATCGAATAGGTCCGCATTCGGCCAAATGCGAATCATACGAATCAAAGGAATAGTGCATTTGATCGAATTCGATTCAAAATTTTTCCCAAAAAAAACTTAGATTTTTCAAAGTCCACCAATATACTAAGAGGTCCCCCATAGGCTAAAACAGCAATTTGGCAGATTTTAGATGGCAAATGGTCGAAGTCGAATTTTTAAAGAGACAGTACATTCGATATTCGAATTGTTTAATTTCTTATTATTTCAATGGCAGAAGATTAACTTGACTCTTTAACCTCCCTTCTGCAGTATAGAGATAAATGTATGAAGATTGAAATGCATAGAATTTCAGAAACTAAGAATAGTTGCAATTAATGAATGGTAATTTATAAGTCTTTAGAACATGACCAGACTATCAGCAGCAGAAAGCAATACTCTTTTCCCCTAGGGTACATTTGTAATATGCCTTAACTTGTAATAAACCGTAACTATAGTGGCAACGCTTTTATAGGCTTTTCAAGCTACCTAAATTTTGTTTCATTAATAAATCAGATGCCTATAGTAGATTTCAGATTGTATTCAAACAAAGATCAGCTCTTGGGTGAATTAAATGAAAAGTTGATTAATATTAACTTCATTCAGTGGCCTTCCGGACTTTGTTTTGCTGTTCTGATAACCAATTATTTTGTTTGGCACTGAAATGGATCTCTAATAGCCATTTCTATTACGAGAGTGCTCTCTTCATTTCTTAGCTCCATTTAGATTGACAGATTAGTAAGATCCTAAATTCATTCTGGAAATGTGCTCTGACTGCAGCTGCAAATAAAGATAAAATGTTATTTTAATGTTAAGCAAAAAGGCAGACATGAATTCTTTTAATCTTGATTCCTAGTAAGGAAAAGGTGTAGACAAAAGTCTCTAACAGATGGATTTGACTTGTATGAGTTTTCTTCTATTATCTTCTTATTCTCTTTTTTTTCTAATTCTCAAATTCCTGCCTTTTATCCTTTTCTAACACTTTATGGATTTTGCCCCTGATGAAGACCACTTCTGTGGTCGAAACGCGTAGGGCCATTACTGGGCCGTAGCCAAATATGTGAGTGTATTTTTTGTAAATGTAATAAATTTTTGCCTTTTAAATTGGAGTGTGCTGTCCCTATATTTAACTTTTGTTTGATTCTTTCGTGGAGACTTTATGTGGGCGGTCTTCAGGGGACAAGCACCTCACTATTAAATTAAAATTGGGTGTGCGCTTTCTAAAAAACTAATTTTCTTCTATTATCTTCTGATTCTCTTTTTTTTCTAATTCTCAAATTCTCATAAATAAACACTCTTTATAAAATCTGATCTAGGGGAACCTGTTTTAATTTTACCCAATAAATATCCAGGAGAATGTAGGGTCAGACTGGCATGCAGGGATACCAAGTGATATAAGTTTCATTCAGCCGCTGTGTCCAAACAAATGTCATGTGCTGAATTTTTTTCCATAAACTTGGTGTAATTTACATTATTTACATATGTACATACTGTACTTGCACAAATGTGCAGTACATTTATGGTTATCTCCATAATTTAAGTCTACGAGAAAATCATGTAAACATTAAATAAACCCAATAGGTTGGTTATACCTCCAATATTATAATTAATCTTAGTTTTAGTATGAATCATGTACACTATACTGTTTCATTCCTACAGAACAAAAGGAAATCATTTTTAACAATTTGGATTATTTGGATAAAATGTTATCTATGGGAGACAGGTTTTCTATAATTCTGAGCTTTCTGGATAACATGTTTTCAGATAACGGATCCCATACCTGTACATACACAAATATATACTTACATGTAAAGCCCCTCTTTGCTCTATGAATAATTGTCTGAACACCCGTTCACTTGTCTATTGATGCAGAGTCAAATGTGGATATATCAATCCTGCACTATGGATTATATATGATATATCTACAGTATGTTGTGATTCTGTTCCTATGCCCAGGTAACTTACAGATGTCCAAAGCATATGCTGTGAATTTGCAGAAACAATATGAGTAGATATGGGCATTTGGAGGCATTCTCAGAGGCACAGATCTTGCCTGCTAAAAGAGCTGTTGTGGCCTTGATCTGTTAAAGAGGTTGTTCACATTTAAGTTAACTTCTGATTCTTTACAGCTTCAAATGGGGTCACTGACCCCTTTAAAAAAAGTATAAATACTCACTTTTACTTACTAAGTATAAATAAGCAGCACCAATTCAGAGGAAGATAAAAATAAATATGCAGAGACAAAAAAACGCTTATTCAATACTTTATTATATGACCATGCACAATACAAAATACACCATATGGCTAATAGATATAGGTGGGGTAATAAATCTTGCCAAAATAGCCAAACATAAAACTCCATATAACTTTATTCAAAAACTGAAAACATCAGATGAGTGGATGAGAGACACAGCTAGCATCATTAAGGAGTTAGAGACATACTTTAAATACTTTCCTCCAAGACGCCCATATTCCTAAACTCTCAGTTCATTACAGGGAGATCTTAGATGTACCTATAACAGAAGAAGAGATAACATACTCAGGAATCATACTCATTCCAAAAGAGGGGAAAAGATCCCATTTTACCATCATCCTACAGACCAATTTCATTACTAAATCAAAACCTAAAACTTTTGACAAAAATAATGGCTGATAAATTACAAAACATTCTCACACACAGTTACCTTGCATCAGTAGGTTTACTGAAACAAGGATACCCAGTCCAAGCCCTCTGTAAAACAATAGCGACCATATATCAATTCAACCTGGAAAAGATAAGACATGGTATTTTAATAAACTTAGATGAGGACAAAGCATTTGATAGGATATCTCACTCACACCGCTGCAGCAATATTTTGGAATATAAATGCTTAACCTCTTTATACACATCCACATCCACACATCACAGATATAGACTTAATTCTGACAGATTCTTAATGCAACATGGCAAGGATGCCTCCTATGTCCACTACTTTTCAACGTGGTACTTGATCCTTTGATTGAACACCTTCATTCTAAATAAACTTCTCAAGGAATTCAGTTAGTTGGCCAGTACCTAAAATTATATCTTTCACCGATGACATCATCATCTATGTTAATAGACCAAAAACTACCAATAATCCTACAGAAAATATCAGACTTCAGTACCATAGTGGGCTTCAAAATCAACCTAGAAAAAGCTGAAGTCTTTAGATTGTTTGACACCAACCCCACTGATTGGAACATAAGCACAATGCCACATCATATTCCTGGGAATTACATTACCTGGACATCATGAAGACCTATACAAGCTAAACATTAGACATGTCATTGACCAAATCGAACAAGAAACACATATATGTTTAAAAAACAATTTAACTGTCCTAGGCAGAATCTATTTGATTAAAATTATACTTTTTCCCAAAATACAAATGCTGCCATACCGCACCTCACCAAAAGACTGCAAACTACTGACCAAAATACTGAGAACTTTTATATGGAATTACAGTGCCCTAGGATTAGTGTCTTTCATCTTCAACAAACAAAAGCCTATGGAGGAGTCAATCTCCTAAACATTACTGAATACAACACAGAAGCCTTACTGAGATATGCAGGTGACTGGCTCTAACATTGGAACATTAACACCACAATCACCATTGATGAGGCCTCAACAGAAGGTCTATCAATTAATTATCTCTTATATGCCTCTATTAAAGACATTCCACAAGCCGTTCAAAATAATCCCCTATTTCTCCACACTTACAAAGCATGGCACACACACAAAGATATGGCCTCTCTCCACACAACTCAATACAGCTAACATGGATAGCAAACGAAAACTTCACTCCCGGGAGGAATAACATACTATTCAAATCATGACAATCACTAGACTTATGAAACATACAAGACCTAACCACAGATAACCTATCTATGCTACCTACACCTGACCTGATAAAGAAATTTCCTTTCTTACATAACCACATTTTTCCCTTATTACAACTACTACATTTTGCTAAACAGATGCTATCTCAACTAACCGACATAGATAAAACCAATCCTTTAGATTCCTTTTGTACATGTCAAACAACTGAAAAATCTACATCTCAAGTATACCAACAAATCAGGATTAATATTGACACTGATAATATCAGCACAAATAGTACTAGATGAATGGCTCTAATCCCATACTCAGAAGCACATGATGTCTTCCAATACCATACTTACATAATGAAATTCCTACCGGCAAGCACATATCAGGAAATGTCCCATAAAATTACACATTTCATATGTCACGCCACTTAAGAGATACCATATTGGTACCATATTTGTACAGCTTCTTCGTATAAATGCTTAAAATGCGGCAGCTCCAGAGCAGACCTGACACATTGCCTGTGGTCCTGCCCAAATATCCAACAATTTTAGGGGGAAGTTGCCAGCTATTGGAAAAAACAGTAAAAACAGTAAAACACTAGTAAAACACTAAGGGGCAGATTTATTAAGGGTCGAATAATAACACAATTCACAATTTTACTCCCCCAATTTGAATGTAAGTTTGAATGTCAATTAATTATACAAGTCAGTGGTAGAGGTCCCTTGAACCATTTGAATATGTTAATTGCCTTCCTGACATTAAAATTTTTAAAATTAAAATTTTTGGGTTGGGACTATTCGTTGGAATATTAGACATTCTAATTTTTCCTTAAATAACCTCCCATTTGATTTGTGAGTATATTTGAATTTATAAGAGTAAAAAAAATTAAACAAATTTGAAATTCAACCTTTGATAAATTTGCCCGTAAATGTTACAGCCTCTTGTGTGATTTTTAGTAAATTCTCTCCAATTACATGAACCACATGCCCAGAAAAAGCTCTGGCTGATCAATGGCTTTCCTACACTTGTCCACCCATTACCTTAGTGCAGAACAATGTCCATCATATCTTTTATTCGGATCTCATTGAGGCCATGACAACTAAGGAACAATACACCCAAAACATTTTTAATACATGGCTCACAAATATATATATATATACTTACCTCATCAAATCAGACACTTAACAATACATATTTTCCAACATGCCACATAGTACAATACTGAAATTATTTGGGATAATCAACTTGAGACTGATTGACTGATTGAACTTTTACACTGTCTGTCTTCTCCAGCCGATCATTAACAAACTCAACCCCAGGAGCCACAAAGCTGATAAAATTTTTACTAACTATTCAGAACAAATGCCATGATCTATTAATCTAATGCCACACCAATAGAAATGTTATATTTTTGCTGAGAAATTTTAGTTCCTTATCTTAATTGGAGTATCCCTGAATATACTTCACCCTATTCCTTTAGTCACAATGTTTAACTAATAACCCTTACTTTATAATCCATGTTTGAATTTCTTAAGTCTATTTCTGTTTTGTTCTAAAATTAAAAAAAAAAAACATTAGGAAAAAAATATAAGCAGCTTTATAGTGATGGGAGCAGCCATTCATTTACATTGTATATCTTCCTACACAGCATGATTAACATGGGTTAAATACTGATACTACTGGGAAATAAAAACAAAGAATTCTGGGGAGAAATTGCAACATTTACAAAAAGATGCACTTTGTATCAGATGTTCTCCCCTGTTAAATAAATCAAAGCTACGTGCAGGTACCAGGTAGGCAAACTATTCTGTTTCTGAAATAAAGAATTGTGATCTCACATCTACTACTGCATTTAACACTATTCTAACAATATTGTTCTTCCTGCAAAAAGTAAGAACATCTAAAACAGGTTACAGATCACTTCATCTACTTCCCATTGCTCAGATATGAATATTTATTGACTGACAGTCTGACACCAGTCTCCATCCCTGTACGAAATGACTTAATTTGGCTAATACTCTTGGATTCACCACAGGAGAAGGCAACATATAATGTTGACATATTTTATCAGAATGTATTACTGCCTGAAGTCTTCAGTGGAAAACAAAATAAATTTGACAAATGTTCTACTGACAGTACAAATGTAAAATACCCTCCTGCGGACAAATGCAGGCCTACTGGAAAATTTCCCCTGCTGAAAAAAATGAATGCAAGCCTAAATTGCAACAATATCCTACAATGCTTCTTTACTTGCTCTATTATTATGTCACTTTCTCCTGCTGGGGAACACAATAACATAAAACACAGAGAAGAGAAGATAAATCTGCTAGGGCAGAATAAATCCTAACTAAATCAGGGTGCCCACGGAAAATACTAAAACATATCACAACTGAAATCTTCTGTTCTGAAAAGAATAAAAAGGAGACAAGATAATACAACTAAACGCTACTCTGGAAATTGACGGATTTAAAATAATATGGCTTCTAATCATGTTACGGAAAGGGGGAGGTATGGCCGCATTTTCAGATTCGACTTTCATTCAGTACCATTGTATGTGCTTGATTCTCTTTTTTTATATATGTACATAATTATGCTTCTGATATTGTTTGCATATTTGGATCAAATCAAATGCTATTCAAGAGAGACTATTTAACGGCTCCATGCAGTTATATGGAGTGTAATTTAGTTGTTGCTCAGTTGATGAAAAACTGTGCTGAGCCTTTACAATGGAAATACAAAAGATTCCTCTAAAATATGTCCTTGTGCTTCTATTTGAATTCATCTGATTTTACTGTCGACAAGCTCTTGGAAGCCAGGTGTTTTTTCCTGCAAAACATTTCATCCAACCATTTGGAAAATGAGCTTTTCATTCTGCAGCATAGGGGGCTGTGTTTATATTCAGTATTAAAAGGAATGCACTTGCACAATTCCCTTAGCATGGAATGTAAATTGCAACACCCAGTTTGGTAAATGGCATAATGTTCATATATAGATCTTGAATGATCTTTATATTGCAATTCGTAAATGCTTTTCATATTTACATGTTTCATTCTCTACACTTTTGAGATTCAACATTTCCTTTATACTGTGTAACTGATGTATGTATGTATAACTTTATTTATAAAGCACTGTAAGTAGATGTGGCACTGTACAATGTTACAATATATAAAAGTACTCCAAGGAAGGACAAGTAGTAACATAATAAATACAATAAATATATGTAAGTACACAAAACTTAAGTGACAAGTGGTAAGAGAGACAGTAGGAAGGAGGTCCCTACCCCATAGAGCTTACAGTCTAAGTGGGTTGATAGTATACAGTAAGGAATTCAGGGGTTAATGTGCAGAAGGGCATTGTCCCATAATACCAGAACTAGACAGTTCTAAGCCTAAATACGAGCCCACAGTGGATGTAATATGCCTAGACTTTATAAGGCCCCCCCAAAAAAATCTTTTTTCAGCTTTAGTTGTAGGGATGGGGCGAATTTTTTCGCCTCGTTTGGCCGAAAAAATGACACCCATAGACTTGTATGGCGGTGTGCGTCAAAAAAAAAAAGATGTGCGACAAAATAATCTCGCCGCGCGACAAGAATTTTTTGACGCCCATAGACTTTTCGCCGGCGGCACATTTTTTGCAAAACAAAACGGGTCAAATTCGCTCATCCCTATTTAGTTGCAAAAAAGATTGATTGACAAACAGAGCCCCAAGGGAGCCATGGGAATCTGATGATTTTAAGAAAGTTTCAGACAATAATGGCCATCAGTGACACTGGAGTAAATGTCTCCACTAGACTCTTTGTAAAAATTCCTCAGACAACAAAACAGACCCGAATCAATTGGCTTGCAAAAGCTCTGTCTAGAGCTCTGTCTGATCAATAGCAAACATAATATTTCTAGTTTTGAGATATCAGCCACCTGAAAAATGGTTGAGAGCCTACTACTCAGATCTAAGGATTTAGCTCCATTCAAGTGTAACCAACATAATTGAGAGACTAAAGCAGAACATGTTTTATAAAGTGCCAGGAGAATGATACAAGCTCAAATGAAATATAGAACAGTGATGGCTTGACATAGACAAACATGTTGAGTGATCTGAGTATGAAAATGCCTAAAGATTTAGCCTTCCAATGAAGTAAAATATTATTAGTAACATTTTAGCATATCCATTTGCATCTAGATTGCCAGCACACAAGCATTTTATATGCTTTATGGGGGAATCAAAATAGCACAACAATGTTACTAGATATTCTAAGGATCTATGCAATCTCTAGCATTTTGATATGCTTTTTTTGTGCGTTTCAGCTAGTTTTCTTCTTACTTATTATTTTCAGAAGTAAATTATTTATTAATAAAAAACAGCAGCCCATAACTTTCTAAGGAGACATCCATTTGCTATACACAATTGCAATGTTATGCCCTAATAGAACATTATCTACCACAACCATACCATCATTTACAGGTCCTCTACAGCACCTTATGCTCTTACTGTGCTGTTGTTCACATTCACAGTCTGCAAAACTGCATAATTTGTTGAATTCTAACACTTAATTCAGAGAGAGGGAGTTTAGGTAGCATTGGTGACCAGACTTGGAATTCATTCTCTGGACATCCCTTTGGGAAAACTATGGGTCATGGAAATTATAAAAATGTTTATTAAAATGATATTGGAAAGGGAGTGTAGTAAACAGCATTAGTGGGAAAATGGAAAAATCATATAGTTAAAGCTGGCCATAGACTAGGATTCTTACGATTTTCTGAGCGTGTGGAGAGTCCCGACATTTTTCGTCTATGGTCGATCGGACAGGTTTCTGTGGCTGCCGATCATACGATTTTCAGAGGGAGACTGTCTACAGCTTTGGTCGGACATAACTTTCATACGATTGCTGTCAGGGGCAGAACATCAGCTGATCTGTTCTTTTGTACTTTATTTGATCGGAATGTTAGTGGCAGGTTGGGAGATGGGTAAGACCGATCGTACGATAATTCGTACAATCGGATCTTTGCGTCTATGGCCAGCTTTAGGGATACTGTCTATGTAACATTTTTTTCAGCTGTACCCTACAGATTCATTATTTAAAAAAATATGGCACAGCTATGGGGGCATAAAAAACCCTGATGTTATGCAGTGAAAACAAACAAAACATTCTATGGGAGTTTTATATAGAGAATACATTATACTGATCAGTTCTACATTCTTAAAAAATGCATCAGACCTCTTTAGTAATGATGGGTTAATAAATTCGCCAGGCATGGATTCACTGCAAATTTTCACGTTTTGCTGCCTACAAATTAATGCAAATAAATTTGTCGGCAAAAATAGTTGCGTGTATAAAAAATGTCACTCACATCAAAATTGACGTGCGTCAAAATAATTGTTATGCCCATTGACTTCAATGTGTTTCGAAAGCAAATTTTTTGCTGTTTCGCAATTTTTGCCATTTCGAAAATTTTTGGCGCAAAGCAAAACAGGACAGATTCGCCCATTGCTACTCTTTACAAATACCAGCATGCTGATTGAAAAATCTGAAAAAAAATCTGGTTTTATATTCTTTCCTAATTTAAGTATTAAACATTTTTATAACTCTGGAAATTTTTCTAGTAGAGTACATTTTTCCTTACATTACATTCAATGCATAAAGATTAATGGGACTTATTATGTAGCCAAATTTCTTAAAATGGGCAGAATGAAATGTACTTATCTTCTAAAATGAGTCACTGTTCGTTTTATAACAATTATTGGGAAATACAGTATGAATATGTGAATTACTAAAGAGACTTTCTCAAAAACTGTATTTCAAATGAATTTTCCTATAATGATGAAAGTCAGTTGGCAGTTACAGAAATTGGACTAGTGATATAAATATTAAAATGCATCAGTGGCATTTTAACATGCTCATTGGATCCGCTGGACACAACAAACTGGGATTCTGTTTAAACAACTGAAAAAAGATGGCTAAACACAGCAGATGTACAAAATGTACAAAATGCTGTAACATAAAAGAAGACTACATTATGTTAATGTTAAAGTAACCATCCTTAATTTGTATTAAACCAACTTAAATTTGTACTAATTACAGTACATCAATCCTATCTAAAAACCCTTACTCACATTCACAACCTACAAATTGTAATTGAAATGCTCATAAATACTACCAAAGTTAATTAATAGAAAATAGTAAAATAATGACTAACCAAACGCCATGTTGTCTCCCTCACACCACAAATGTATTAGGGTTATCTGGTGCTAAATCTTCTAGAAAAATACATTTTTAACAGAGAGGCATATGGAGATAATTATGAACTGCATCTCCCTGTACTATATGTACTTTTAGAACCATTAATTTCAGTAGATCAGTGTAATGTTTATTTTCAACGTTAAAGGAGCAATACATGTCTAGAACTTTTACTGAATCTATTTTTAGTGAACTATCCATATTTTATTTTTATAACAAAGCACTGATTGATGATTGCTTTATTTGTATTACCTTTACTAACTCCCCCTCCCTCCCTGTTTAAGAGGTAAGGAGCTATTCATAAAGAGTCCACACCCCCCCCCCAACCAATACCCCAGAAAATATAATGGAGAGGTTAACAAACAACTTTCCCTTTAAAAAGGCAAATCATAGTATTAGATACTTGGGTGTCAATATAACCCCAAATATGTCCGATTTATATAACAGTAATTTTGTCCCCTTATTGCCAACATTACAGGACAAGGTAAATAAATGGAATAAAATAAACCTGTCATGGATGGGGAGAGTACAAGCATTGAAAATGTTCCTGATGCCTAAACTGAACTACTATCTACAAGTTCTGCCAATTAGATTACCAGCGGTTTTTTTCAAGAAAATTAAATCCTTGTTTATAAAATTTATTTGGAATGGCAAACAGGCTAGGATCCAATATAGACAACTAATATTACCATTAGATAGAGGAGGGTTAGGTATTCCAGATGCCTGGTTATACTATATTTCAATCCATTTCTCACGTATAAAACAATGGGCAGGTGAGGTAAGGAAGAAAGAGTGGGTAGTTCTAGAACATCAATGGGCAAGGATACCTTTGTTAAATTTTTTATGGTGTGAACCCAAAAGTATACCGGATAGGGTGAAGGCCCACCCTCTAATAGCTCCCACACTTAGGATTTGGAATAGCAACAGAATAAAGATGAACCTGACTAAAACGCCCTTTATATTACAACCCCTAATATACAACATTTCATTTATACCCAGTTTGGAGAGTGGAGCCTTCAGGGATTGGCGGGTACTTGAGGGGAGACCAACAAGAATTAGTGATTTTTCTGGTAAACAATAAATTGATTTCATTAAAAGAAATTCAAAAGAAATGGGGAAATCATGTTAGAGATGCATGGAACTACTGCCAAGTGCAACATTATATTTATAAATTTAAAGAGGAAGATTGGGATAGAGAACCGACCAAATGGGAAAAATTATTGGAAAGCAAAGAGGTCCCTAATAAAGCAATATCTATTATATATAAACTGTTATTATCAAATATTTCTCTGGGCAAAGACACAGCTCTCAGGGAATGGGAAAAAGATCTGGATATTAAGACCCCCCCCCGAGATGTGGAATAAGACCCTGTTACAAGCCCACAAATCATCTAGAGCGGCAAGAGTGAGGGAAATGAATTTCAAAATAGTTACTAGATGGCACCTCACACCAACTAAGCTGAATAGGATGTATCCTGAACTTTCAGATGTATGTTGGAGATGTGGTAGGGAGAGGGGGACACACGCGCACATATGGTGTAAGTGTAAGGATTTGCAAGATTATTGGGGTAAAATCTTGAAAGTAATAAAAGAAATAACGAACACCAACTTGTCAATGGAAGATGTCCCTTTGATTCTGTTAAGATGAGATATTGATAAAAAGGGTTTACTAAGGGACCCACTTACCTTACATTTGCTGGATGCGGCTAGGTCATTAATCCCAAGATATTGGAGGAAGACAGTTCCACCAAACAGCACGGAGTGGCAGCAGGTAGTAGAGCACACTAGGAAGATGGAAGAAATAACACACATTATTCATAACAAGAGTGCTAAATACTGGGACATCTGGGAACCATGGGTTAGGTTTATAAATAAATCGTGATAAAAGGGACTTCAGGTTGAAAGAGGATTAAAGGGAGGATCCTTCTGAGTATAGATAGGAATGCCCGGGGGACGGGGTAAGCGAGTTAGGTGGAGTAATAAAATTTGTAATTGGTCCAAGTATCCCTGAAGGTTTAGGAGATGGCCAGCGGGTGTAGCAAGTGGATTTCGGAAGCAAACAGCTACGAGATAGCTTGGGTCTTATATATTCTTAATCTACTCTATTTTTTTTCTTTTTTTTTCCTTTCACTTTTCTATTTATTTATATCTATGGTATTGTTTCATTTTTGTAAAATCTTTTTAAAAATAAAATAAAAAAATAAATAAAAAAAAATAAAAAAGATGGCTAAACACAGCAGATGTACAAAATGTACAAAATGCTGTAACATAAAAGAAGACTACATTATGTTAATGTTAAAGTAACCATCCTTAATTTGTATTAAACCAACTTAAATTTGTACTAATTACAGTACATCAATCCTATCTAAAAACCCTTACTCACATTCACAAGCCTACAAATTGTAATTGAAATGCTCATAAATACTACCAAAGTTAATTAATAGAAAATAGTAAAATAATGACTAACCAAACGCCATGTTGTCTCCCTCACACCACAAATGTATTAGGGTTATCTGGTGTAAATCTTCTAGAAAAATACATTTTTAACAGAGAGGCATATGGAGATAATTATGAACTGCATCTCCCGGTACTATATGTACTTTTAGAACCATTAATTTCAGTATATCAGTGTAATGTTTATTTTCAACGTTAAAGGAGCAATACATGTCTAGAACTTTTACTGAATCTATTTTTAGTGAACTATCCATATTTTATTTTTATAACAAAGCACTGATTGATGATTGCTTTATTTGTATTACCTTTACTAACTCCCCCTCCCTCCCTGTTTAAGAGGTAAGGAGCTATTCATAAAGAGTCCACACCCCCCCCCCCGACGGCAAATGTCTATTTTACAAAATTTGGCTGGTTATGAAAGTTTGAACACATTTCGGTGATTTTTATGTGTTATTACAGTTTTGCTAATTAAGGTGAATTGCCCTTTAAGCTGTGAGTGTAAGTTCTCCCAAGAGACCTGCTTATCTTAAATTGTTACAAAAGTATCTATGTATCTATTCTAAGTATCTATTCTAGTAAATTAAGTCAGAAACGTTGTATCTTTTTCTGGCTGTTCAGTGCAGGAGATCAAACAGAAAGTCAGGACATTTCAGTAACAAACCCGGGGCTGCGGGTTGAGCTGTCAAAATCGGGACATTTTGATAAATCTGTCCCTTGGTATTTTGGCTAGGGAGTTTACCCCAATTATTTTTCCAGTGAAACCACAAAAATCCATGTATCGGGGGGGATTTCCTCCATCCTAACTAAAGGATATATAACAATAAGATCAAAGTTTTTGGGGGGGGGGAAAGGCCAGGTAAAAATTATGTATTTTTCAACCAAAATTATATAATTTGGGATCAACAAATAATCATATTTGGCACACATCTGAATCCTTTGGTCAGTAAGACATATACCAAGCAATGGTGATGTAGCCCTATTCATTGATTTCATATAAAACAAGGGCAGGGTGCTGCTCTAATGAGTAGAGTTGAGAAACTCACCTCGGGTGGCTGCCCCCCCCCCACAGGTTACCAGGTGCGACAAAAATGCCTCTCCTGGTAACTTTAAGGGGGTTATTTATTGAACTCAAATTTATTTGGCCAGACTTTTTGGAGCAAAAACTTGAATTTATAATGGAAATTTTTTATTTTTTTTCGAGATTTATTATAACCCGATGCTGCAAAAAGCCTGAATCTGAAAATCCTCCATCTTAGTAGTGATGAGTGAAATTTTTTGCCAAGTTTCACCACGAAAATGCCGTCCATAGACTCCAATGGGAGCAAAAAAAAAATGTTGCACATCAAAACAATTTTGACGCCCATAGACTTTAATGCAATTTGGCAAATTTCCACCATTTCGTGAAACTTGGGCAAAGTGAAATGGGTCAGATTCATCACTACATCTCAGACATGTATAAGTCAATGGGAGATGTCCCTATCCCAATTTTAAGAAATTGTGGTTTGTGCTGGGTTCAATTCGATAATCCGTTAAATTCATATAATCCGGGGTTTCACTCGATTTTATTGTCTTTTTCCAGATCCGATTTATTTGAGTTATTTTATTAATAAATAATGCAAAATCGGGTATGGGAGTTTGGTCGAGCTTTTTTATTCTAAATATGAGATAAATTCCAATTTTAGTTAATAACCCACTTAAAGTCAAATTGTGCTCTCTGTGCTGGAATCATGTACCCCCTGGACCCCTCTGATGATAAAGTAGACCTCCCTCGACCCCCTCCAGCGCAAAAAGGTGAGTGCGCAGTGGAGGGGGGTGGCAGTAGCAGCAAGCTGCATCAGAGGGGCCAGGATTGCCCCTGAACAAGGGAATACTGTTCCTTTAAATAATGTACATTTACTTACTCATCTTGTTTCTAAATTCCTCTGTGCTCTCTTTTTATAAACTAGCTATCAGACTGTACAAATGGTATAAAATAACGTTTAACAGCAAAGGTAACCTTCCATGAACTCAAGCAGAAAAAGAGACTATATTTCTAATCCCTAGACTAACTATCCTTTTATGACCTTGTGATTAAATACCTGAATACATAGATAATGTCCTTCCTTTTCTTGCATTGTCTACAGAGTTCAAAGAGGCACAGGAACAACCACACCAGATTAAAATCTAAATCCATTAACAAAAAGTTGAAATCCCAAAGAGACAATATATATTAGGCTATACTGTTCACTGTACAAAAAAGTATTTTATGAGCAATCAGTTTACAGAGGAGCAATACAATTTTCAGGTCAATTAAGCCACTAGCACTGCTTCTAATTATCTTGCTCCAGTCACCCAATGTTATCATCCCAAACCCTGCAAAATAAGCATAGGTCAACAAGCACTTTATACTACAGTTTAATTCCTTAAGAAAATATCCACTCTACTGCAGGTAGTATTGATATAAGTGTAACATCTCTAAACTAGACATCTAAACATCTCCTAAAATGGGAGACCGAAAGCCAAAACCTTGGGGAAAACTGTGCATAAGAAGGCGTTTTGTTCCTGAATTTTGCAGTTAGTTAAGATTGCGGCCTTGTTAAATGAGCCCTATGTAGCATGTCACCTGCATACCTCCTTGTTCTGTATGTGAGAGAGAGAAGTCATAAATGGCCAGGCAAAAAGAGTCAATTAACACTCCCTGACTATAGAACAATGGAACTGTCCAAAAGCATACAGTAGATGAAGCTGGTACTAGTTGTAGTCAAACAAGCATCTACCACTGGCAAAATTTTGTTATTGATGGTTTAGACCAGGGCTGTCCAACTGGCGGCCTGCGGGCCGACCCCCCCCTTTTTTGGCCCCCCAGATGCTGTGTCTGTTTACCATATGTAAACTTTAAAGGGTATCACTGTAGAGATAAACTGGCCCCTGCATTGTTTAAACCTCAAATTCAGACTCTAATCCCCTGTATCACACCTGTGATCCCCCTGTATTGTTCACACTTGTGACACCTCTATTGTTCACACCCCTAAAGCCCTGTACTGTTCACACCTGAGACCCAGACTGAAACTGCCCACATTGTTCACCTGTTCACACTTTATTCAAAATGCTAATGGAGCACCAGCACTGTGTCACTGTATGTAGTACATATTAGACTGATAGCTTTACTTGTCTCCTGCTCTGTTCTGCCTTCCCTCCCTGCAGGGCTGAAACTAGGGGCAGACAGAGTAGGCGCCCACCTAGAGCGCAATCATGGGCGGGGCACACTTTTAAGGGAAATTTCATTTCTTTCTTTTTTAAACCCTGATTTGCTTGGCTTTTAATAGTTTTTCCCAGCTCCTTTTGGCAGCTGCTGGCACAGGTACATATTTGTGGGCAATATCTTGGCTGCTACTTGCACAGGTAAACAGATGATATGGTGGATATTTGGCTGCTGCTGGCACAAGTACATATATGGAGGCAATAGTGTGTATTTTTTGGCTGATGCTGGCACAGGTACAGATTGGGGGCAATAAAAGGGATTGGCTGCTGCTGGCTCAGGTACATGGGGCAATATGGTGGCTGCTGGCACAAGTACACAGATGTTTGAGGGCAATATGATGGATTTTTGGCTACTGCTGGAACAGATACAAATTGGGGCAATATGATGGATTCTTTTGGTTGCCGCTGGCATAGGTACAGATTGGGGGTAAAAATATGATGGATGTTTTGGCTTATGCTGGCACAGGTACAGATTGGGGCCTGGGGGCAATCTGAGAGGGATTGACTGCCATTGGTATAGGTACAAATGGAGGCAATATGATAGGTGCTGGCACAGGTACAGGGGGCTATATGACTGGTAAGGTGGGAAATGGTAATGCAGGACTGGGTGGGGGGGCACTGATTGAAGCTTTTGCATAGGGTGCAAAAATACCTTGGCCTGGCCCTGCCTCTCTGTATGTGCCATTCTCTGCTTGCCCAGTGCTGCTTGTCCTACCCTACCTGTGGGATGTAAACCTGTTAGGGGTTTGTTAGCATTTGGAAATTGTTGTTAAGGGCCCCTAAGGTGTTTAATCATGTGTTGGGGGGTTGTTGTATTATCCACAGGGGAGCATGAGGCATATGGATTTAAGGGTATGTTTTTAACTTTTCATTTATGAGTGATTTCCCTGCAGTGAGCACCAACCATTTGGTTTTTTAGTCTGCTACCATCATTAATGTGGATACGATCTTAAAAGTTTTTGTGGTAATATGGGTGTGGTTTACAGTGGGTGTGGTTTAAAAGGGGGAATGGCCAACACTGACTTCCATTATTGGCCCTCCTCCACATAGGCCAGTAAAATTTTGGCCCTCGGTACCACAGAACTTGGACAGCACTGGCTTAGACCATGCCACAATGCATTATGAAATTTATTTTGTGGGAAACCGAGCCTATAGCAGGATGAAGCATGACCAATAACAGGAACAGGAAAGATTAACAGAAACAAGCAAGTTATAATAAGTGTTATTGTACACAGAGAAAATCTTTTTGTACCTATTACTTGGATCAATCTTTGTTAGAAAATAGTCACACATCTCTATGTGGAAAGCTCTTTTGGAAAAAAATGTCTATGCCTGTTAAGATTTTATTTTTGAGCACCTAAACAACATCTAAGGGCTCAACTACACTGGAGATTTTGTGGGTCAGAGTTTATCAGATCTTGCCATGCAACGACATGCAGCAGCAAAAGATTTTGTTGGATCCAGCAAATCTGATCCCCATAGTTGTATTTTAATAGTCGGATCAGATAAAGTTGGATGGTATGGTTTGTTAATGCATCTACTACCGACATTCAGGGGGTCATTTGCTAAACCTCGAATTTGTCTGATTGAGCTTTCTTCACCATAAACTCACATTTTTCGTGGAAAAAAACCTCAAGCATTTCGAGATTTAGGGGCCCATTTACTAAGATAGAGTGAAGGAATAGAGGAAAAAAACTTCGATTTTCGAATGTTTTTTTTGGCTACTTTGACCATCGCATTGGCTACTTCGACCTTCGAATTGTACGATTCAAACTAAAAATCATTCGACTATTCGACCATTCGATTAAAGTATTGTCTCTTTAAAAAAAACTTTGACCCCCTAGTTCGCCACGTAAAACCTATCGAGACGAATGTTAGCCTATGGGGAAGGTCCCCCCAAGGTTTTTCTGATCGAAGGATAATCCTTCGATCGATGGATTAGAATCCTTCGAATCGTTCGATTCGATTATTCCTTTGATCGTTCGATCGAAGGAATTGCGCAAAATCCTTCGACTTCGATATTCGAAGTCGAACGATTTTAATTCGGCAGTCGAATATCGAGGGTTAATTAACCCTCGATATTCGACCCTAGGTAAATGTGCCCCCTAGTATACCCTGATGCTGCAAAAAGGCAGAATTTGAAAATCCACCATCTCAGACCTGTTTAAGTCAAAAGGTCTAAGGTAAATTCTTTTTTTTTTTTTGCAACCAACTACAGGTACAGTAATGAAACATTTGATTGGTTTCTATAGGTAACTATTTAAATAAGAACAGCAATGGGAGCACTTTCCATCACCATGAAGAAACATAAAATGGTGTGTAAGGCCACGTGGATTGACAAATAAATTAGGAGAGAAAAGAGAGAGTGGCCTATAAATTGCACTGAACCATAAATTGCCCAAAATATGCCACAGACATGGTTAAAATATAACTTTTATTACTACATTAAAATTGGTGTGTCGCCAACAACAATGTAGTCCCTCTAAACCACACAGGAAGGGTGTCGGAACTCATGGTCTAATCCCCCTGTTCATTTCACTATAACCCGGTTCATTTAAACGGAGGGTAGTGGGGTGATGTTGGGGGATGTTTCTTACACGTTATGGCAATATAACAATATGAATTTAATAGACCAGACACTGTTAACCGTCATCCTAACCCAGTATCTGCGGTAATTCTAAGGGGGGAGGGAATCCTGGGAATGAGGATCGGTGATTTACCAAGTCACTCACAAGGAATTATTGTATTTAGCAGGTAAACAGTGAAGTTGCAGTAGTGGTAATCCAACACTGCTTTTTGTTCCTACGTTTAAGCTCACATTTTTTTTTACTATAGAACTCCTTCCTGATTTTATTGGCCAATTTTGGTTGTTTAACCAATTGATGTAGTATTGTTTGGTGACACACCAATTTAAATGCAGTAATAAAAGTTGTATTTTAACCATGTCTATGGCATATTTTGGGCAATTTATGGGTCGGTGTAATTTATAGGCCACTCTCGCTCTTGTCTCCTAATTTTTTTCTATAGGTAACTACCCTGGTGCAACTTTGTCCAGTGCTGATAAATAAGTGTAATACAATAGTTCAACAGAGAATAATAAGCAATAATAAGACCCCATTATTGAATGAAAAATTAGGATATATTGATAATTTACTGTATGTACTTACAAAGTAAGAGCCACTGCAAATTATCTTAAGATCAAATAACTGCAGTATCTCACTTTTTGTCACGTTTCCTATCACTGACTACAAAACAGTGAAATAATTGAAGGGTGGCAATAAGAAGCCCCTCTCAAAACATATGACTGTCTAAATCTGCTATTGCATTTTGTAGAATATTATATAAATAATTCAATCCAAATTTATTTTGTACCTCTATATATAAAAAAATTCTTAAAAGGAGAATTAATAGCCTATCCCTAAAGCCTTACTTTTTTCTATAAATGCAGGAATATAAACATTTGTGATTTTCTATGTTCAGTATTCAAGAATAAACTGTCCTCTCCTGTTTTTTTATAACTTTTGTGAAATAATTGCAAAACATGGACTCCAAAAAAGTCCTTAACCTAGTCTGCAGATCAGTCATGCATGGACAAGTGGCTTCTAAAACGAGGATAACCATTTTGCTCACATACCTACTCAGAATTCAAATTTGCACTGCATGAAGTTCTCAGACAATAGTGTTTTATACGGCAACAGTGCCATCTGTAGGTGCATCATAAGCTGTGCAATAAAAAACAACTACGGCTTCAGATTTCTGAAATTAGGTATATACATATGTGTGTATCTCTGTCTGTGTGCTTGCATATACATACCTGTATACATATGCACAGTTGAGATAAACAAAAATATATTTTTTTATTGTTCTCCATATTTCATTGTAAAAGTGGACCTGTCGCCCAGACATAAAAAGCTATACAGTAAAAGTGCTTTTCAAATTAAACATGAAATCCAAATAATTTTTTTTATTAAAGCATTCATAGCTGTTGTAAACTCATTTAAAATCTCAGCTGTTAATCAAATATTGTCTGCCCCTCCTCTATTCTTTAGGCATAGAGGCGGGGCAGGCAATTACTTTCACTTTCCATTCAGCACTTACTATATGTCACTGCACTCCCACATTCCCCCCTCTCTCTTTACCATTTAATTGTATAATCAGGGCATGGGCATTGACATCGGGTCCCCCATTCTGGTGCACAAACAAGATTTTGAGATGTTGCAAGGCTTGTCTTAATAACGGTGTACACAATATGGCTCCTGCCTGCTTGTTATAATTATGGAAGTTTATTTTGCTTTACCAATGTGCTAAAATAGGATTAGGGATATTTTTTGGGAGTGAGAGGTCCCCTTTAATTTTATGAATATTGCGGCCAAGTTGTTTTTTCCTGTTTAGAAAAATGATTGTACTATAAGTAAATTGGATAAAGAGACTCATAAGACAATGGCACTAAGTGATTATAATGCCCAATACCCATATTCCATGTTTAAGACATTTTTGTCTCAAATGCATAAAGAATCGGGCCTTCATATTTCAATTGGTCACTGAAGCTCATTTGCAACACAGTACTAACAAGTCAGAATATATTCTACCTATGATCCAGTGGTGAACAAGTAGTGCATCCCTATTAATTGAGCATCACCACTACTGTGTAGAGTAGTAAAGGGGTTTTGTATTTTCTGGTTGGATTTCCCTTCTCATACAAGCAGTAGTAGAGCCCTGTGAACAGTACCCTTTACGTGTCAAGGCACATGTAACGGTGCTACCCGTGACTGATAGATTCCCATCACAGGAAAATGTCACTAAGTGATGCGATGAACCAAGGCAGACTTATTGAACAGCTTCTCACAGGATAGCAGGTTACAGACCAGAGCACAAATAAGATACACAAATAAGCACTCCCACAATAGATCCTCTCACATCATCCCCTCACACTCATCTACACGGTGTTACTTCTCAAGAAGCCTCCAGTTCCACTGTCATGTAAAAATACACTAGCAGAGTGCAATTAGCCATTGAGGGGGCAGCCTCTCCTAATAAAGCTTTCCCCCGCTTCTCTATCATGTCCAGCATACAGTGCACAATCTTCTCCCAAACTGTCTCACTAGACCTCCCATAGGTTCCCAGTAATCTACTCCTGAATGCTCAAATTCCCTAACTGGCATACAATTGCCCAAGGCTCTACCCCAAAAACAATCACTCAACATTGGGACAACAAACTGTTCTCGTTTGTTACCCTGGCTATCTCTCACCCCTAAAATGAGCCTAACTCACCTTCTAGCCCTAACAGGGTGCAACCTCCCACCTGGTCTGGCTGTGAGGCCATCAATCGTACCTACTTGATGTTCTTAGACCAAGGAAGGTATCCCTGGCTACTGCACTTTCTTATATAGGCTCCTGCAGGGGAATCCCACTACACACTAACCTTGAGTGTTGGTGCCACCTGCTGGCTGACCTGAAACATTGGCTAAACTATTTACAATTCAAATAAAATATGTTTCCTTCCAGGGATCCCCAACCTTTTGAACCTGCGAGCAACATTTAGAAGTAAAAGGAGTTGGGGAGCAACACAAGCATGAAAAATGTTCTTGGGGTGCCAAATAAGTGCTGTGATTGGCCATTTGGTAGCTCCTATATGGATTGTCAACCTACATTGAGGCTCGGTTTGGCAGTACACTTGGTTTTTATACAACCAAAAATTGCACCAAGCCTGGAATTCAAAAATAAGCACCTGCTTTGAGGCCACTGGGAGCAACTTCCAAGGGGTTGGAGAGCAACCTGTTGCTCACGAGCTACTGGTTGGGGATCACTGCCTTACACACAGGTTTAATAACTTGATTCCTAAGCCAAAGCATGTGCAACTGGACTTCTATGAAGTAAAAGACAGATTAAACCTAGCTCTAGCTCAGTGGCTTAAAAGTTATTTGTAAAAGTAATTAGGTTAGGTGTAGGTAAGAGGCCCTCTTTCTGTCCTTATAGTGTTAGGTTCCTCCAACAGAGTATAGGAGCCGCCACTTCTCCTTATCTTCATAAATCAAAAATCACCACTCTGGAGAACCAGTATCATCAATCAAGTGATTCTTTATTCGGTAGCACTTTTTTTTTTTTTTTTTTTTTTTTATCAATCAAGTGATTCTTTATTCGGTAGCACTACATGTTTCGGATCTATCTGATCCTTCCTCAGGTGCCAGTGTTCACAATGTGCATATCCCCATAACCCAACATTTAAACACAAGAAAACCACCAACAAGATAGTCAGTTCCACACTGTGGCCAGACTCGTTAATTCAATTAACACTTTCCAATGCAGTACTGCCCTCAAGGGGCCTACTCCAGAAGTACATGACACTTTAAGGCAATAGTTACAATTGTATCAGTATAAACATTGTTTCACATTTTTCGTACCTGTTACAATCAATCAGTCTATTCAATGTTGCCACTGTACATTTCCTGTAAGAAATAAAGAGTTTTACTACAAGAAGCATTTTAGACTTTGTGCATCATTTAAACCGTGTGGTTCCAATGTATTTAATATATCAATCCATTTTGCCTCACATTGTAATAGCAATTTTTTTCGGTCACCGCCTCTCATTGGTAATTTAACCTCTTCAAGTACGAGCCATCTAAGGCTTGCACTCGTATGTTTGTGGTTAAAACAATGCTTTCACACAGGTGTCTGGGTTTTTATCTCATTAGGATTATAGTTGGTAACTGATCTTTTATGTTCGTTTATCCGTATTCGCACTTTTCTAGAGGTTTGCCCCACGTACATTTTCCCACAGGGACATTTTAAGCCGTATATTACATGATCTGTATTGCATGTATAGTATTGTTTAACAGGAATTTTATTGCCCTTTAGTGGGTGGGTTACAAAGTCTCCTTTAATGATTGAGTTGCAGCAACCGCAATTTAGACATGGAAACGTTCCCATTTTTGGTGTGCTTAGGAATCTAGTCTCATTTTGCCTTTTATATATATATCAGATCTCACCAGCTTTCCTGCAAGGTTTGGGCCTCTTTTGTATGAGAACAAAGGTAGTTCTCTACAATATTTCCCAAGTACTGTGTCCTTTTGTAGTAAGGACCAGTGATGGTTAATCAATTTCTGTATGGGCTTGCTGTTAGGTCCAAATTTAGATACAAATGGTATTTGTTCCGTTTTTTGTTTTTTTATTGTTTTATTTAGCAGGGTGTCCCTGTTAGTCTGTAGAACATCATCCCTTGTTTTAATTAACAGTTCTCTGTTGTAACCCCTTGCTACAAATTTTTCAAGCAAGTTATTGGTACTATCTAGGTATTTCTGATCGGTAGATGCAATTCGTCTTACCCTTAGAAATTGACCCTTAGGAATGCCCTTTATAGTGCTTGGTGTATGGTAGCTGTTATTGTGAAGCATGTTATTGCGCTCCGTTGGTTTGTTATATAAATCTGTCTCAAGTGTTTCACCATTTTTTATTACATTTACATCCAGAAAATGTACTTTCTCACTACTGTATTCCATAGTGAATTTTATAGTTGGGTGTTGAGTATTGATAAATTGCAAGAATTCATTCAACATTGTTTCACTGGAGTCCCATAACAGAAAGATGTCATCCACAAAGCGTAGGTAGCATTTTATATGGGATTTAAATTCGCTCTGTCCCAGTATTATATTCTGCTCAATGAAATGCATTAATATATTTGCATAACTAGGAGCTAAGTTACTCCCCATGGCTGTGCCTTGTGTTTGAATATAGAAGGTTTTGTCAAATCTAAAGTAATTTTTCTTTAGTACTATGGAAAGTAACTCTAGCAGAAAGTATATCAAGTTATGTGAGTATTTAGTGGCCAACAGTGCTTCTTCAATATAGTGTATACCTTCTATGTGTGGGATAGAGGTGTACAGGGATTGTACATCGATACTGCATAAGATCCAATCTTTTCCCACTTTTGTAAACTCTTTTAATCTGCATAAGAAATCAGTAGTATCCCTTAGACATTCAGGTATATTTGTTACAATTTCTTGAAGAAAAGCATCAACAAATTGGGATAATGGTTGTAGAATGGAACCCATACCGGATACAATTGGTCTACCTGGGGGATTTATCATACTTTTGTGTATTTTTGGTAGTAAGTATAGGACTGGTACACGGGGGTGTGGGGTCATAAGAAACTCTTTGTTATTTTTGGTGATAACTCCAGAATCAAATGCACTTGATACTACATCATCTATTTGTTTTTTTATTACCCACGTGGGATCAGATTGTAACATTTCATAATGGTCTGTGTTGCTGAGTTGCCTCAATGCCTCATTAATGTAATCACTTCTATTTAGAATTACAATGCCTCCCCCTTTATCCGCTTTTTTGACTATGATATTAGCATTGTTTTCCAAATTACGTAAAGCCTTTCGTTCAGTTGCCGTTATGTTATTATATTTTTTATCAGTTTCAGGGTTCCAAATTTTCCCAACCTCATGTAAAATTACACCCTCAAATAGTGTCAGGGCCTCATTATTTACATCTGGTGCTACCGAATAAAGAATCACTTGATTGATGATACTGGTTCTCCAGAGTGGTGATTTTTGATTTATTTGTAAAAGTAATTGCTCCTGAATCTGGCCAATTACCGTCCCTGCACTTCTAGTTCTAACTCCTAAAACTATTTATCAGAAGACAAGTAACCGACCTGGAGTCAGAAACAACGGACAGAAAGGGATGCACAGATACAGCTCTCAATACAACTACAATTAACTTTAAAAACACATTTTTTAATGAACATACTGAAAAGTTGCTTGGGATAAAATTGTATGCAGATGGTAGAGCTCCTCCTTAAATTACAGTGGGTAATCATTCTAAAATGGTGAATTGTGAGGACTTAATAATATGATACCAGCTTGTACCCCTCTATTTCAGTGTGTGCATGCCAGTGCATAACATTTAAGCACACATGGCATTGCAGTGTAGTGCAATTGATCTGTGATGTTGCAGCAGCAACATATCTGTCATGATGTGATCATGTCTAAATGCTTATGGCTTTGGTGTTTAAATGCCTTTATATACTCAGACCGACTGAAATTACTGATGGAATTAAAAAAATCTTTATCAAGCTTGATCTTTTGTGGGTCCAAAAACGCAATATGATTTAGGATAGCTTTCAGGACAGGACAGGACAGCTAATGCTACATCTTTCAGAAGTTTGCCAAAAATTTCCATAGGGTAATTTTGGAATGTACAGTTGACATCTACCTAGACAATATACTAAACTTGTTTAAGTGGTTATCATGCCATCATCTTCATATTTAGCAGATTCTTCTTCGTCTATGAGTGGACTGTAAAATGTCTCTTTGAAGTGCCAAAAGATTATTTTCTTCGGGATCCCCATCTCTAAACATGGTTTTCAAATAGATTTGTTCAAAGTTTCTGCTACCTTGGACTGAACCTTGTCTTTGGTGAATCATATAATCCAAAATCTTTGATTTGCTAATTCTCAAAGCCAATTCACTAAAAATTTCTAATACTTATTGTACTACATATTAATGTTTTGACCAGAAATGTTTTACCAGAAAAAAAATCTGAAACGGACAGGGTTCTTTAATTCATTCTTCATTCTAGACTGTTGAAGCTGAACTTTCTTATGTTCCTCCTAGTCATTCTTAAATAATTTTATTGCTCCAAAAAGCTAGACAGCCATGACACCCAAAAGACCAAGACCAAGTAGAGCAGTCTTGCCCAGGTGTCCACAACTGCCCCCATCCTCACCAGTAATTAACAACTGAAGGATAATGAGAAGAAAAGAAAAGCAGTAGATTAACTGGCTGGTGGAGTTCAGACATGGGTCATTTGCCTTATCAGCATGTAGTGCAATGAATGAAAATGTGATTTTCTGGATTGTAATGAAAACTGTAAAAGGAGTCTTTAAGACATGTTAAGGCCCAAAAATGAAGTATTGATCAAACAGTAGCTTACAGGAATTAATTTACAAATCAACAGATGCACTAGGATCATACATGAAATATGGGAAGGATCATCAGTTTGTTCCTATGCACAGGTAGAGTTAGCTAGTTTAGGTTGTGATGTTTAAATGGTTCAGGATACCCAAGACATTTGCTTGCACAGTACTGCTCAGCAGAATCTCAATGAACACTTCGAAAGTGCCTGGACAAGTAATCTTGCATGGAAGGTGGCCAAACCAGAGGCCCAGAGATTCTACTTTTGTTGCAGCTCTTCAGGAACTTTTGTAACCTTCACCTCCTACGTATTAAGTGTTCAACTGTTTAATTCACTGCAATAGACTAGAGTATTGTGTGTATTGTTTAGGATTGTTTGTCAGTAGCCGTTTTCTTTAGTAAAGTAGTACACTTGGTATAAGCCATAGTGTGTGCGTGTTTATTTCCTTGACATTTACTGCAATTTCTAAACTTAATAGTGCCCTTAGCACTACACAGCAAAGCTCATATGTACAGTATTTATAATGATTAGTTGTAGTGTAGGATAAGAGCCAGCAAGTGTTTTCATTGCAATTTTGGTCACAGGAATTAATATATATTTTCTTGTCATTCTGATTTAGCAACAGGCCTGTTAGGGTAATGCTTGCTTTCTTCTGGATCAGCTTGCAGGATTTTTTTAGAAAAGGTTGAACATGGTTTAAATGTAATTTTTTTTAATTAACTTTGCAAAATTCTAATTTTATCAGGCCCGGATTTGTGGCGCGGCCACAAAGGTCCGGGCCAAGGGCAGCAAGACGTAAGGGGTGGCATGCCACCCAGCCGCATTCGAAGAGGCGCTAATTGCTAGTGTTTCTGCGCAAGCACGAATGCTTCTGCAGGGGTTGCAAGCGCAAATTGATGGAAGAGGCCTCGGGAGGCAAAGACAGGAATCCGGCCCTTCATTTGATAAAAATTTCTTCTAAAGTTCCTTCAAGAAAAGAATGACTGTCTTAATGATAGCTATAAAACTGTGCAAAACTTCATACAGTCTTCATTAACAACAAGTTCCCTCACTCCAAATGGCCTGACTCCATATGTCTATCTGCCTTTCCAGCTAATGTGGATAAATACGTTTCTATTGCATTTATATGTTTTGTCATGATCTATTGCTGTTTGAGAGAAGCTGAGCATCTGCTGAGCTACATAATGCTATTTTACCTTCTGTTACCCTTTTCCTATTAAAAGTTTAAAATTCTTCATGCAAAGGATCAGTAGACATATCTTGAAATACAGAGCATTTCACAGGCAACAAAGACGCCTGATCAGCAAGCAGAACGTGGTGCTATCACCTTTATAACATTATAATGTCCCACTCCATATTTTTTCATACATTTAAAAATGTTTGTTTATTTTAGTTGAGTACTGTTTTATTCTATAACCAAGCCACAGAATACTAAATCATACTTTATACAGTGCCTACATTTATGAGACATATTTACCAAACACACTTATGACAATATTCTGTCTCAGTATTTTGTTTGGAGCACAAATCATGTTTTTTTTTATAAAAGAAAATATAAAGCACCATCTGTGCATTGACAGATTAAGGAACTTGTTTATTGACATAGGTGTAGTTCATCACAGTGTGTCATCTAACAAACTTGCACCGTAGTGAGTGAAGTAAAATGGTATGCAAACTAAGGCAGCATCTGATTCAAGGGCTCCTCATCTTAAGAATGTCACATTCAAAGAAGAAAGATCTCCAGAATTAAATAGTGAAGTTCATTGTTGGGTATTTATATTCTGCAGGAAATTACACACACTCTGGGAAAAAATCTGCAGTATTTAAGCTTTTAAAGTAAACTGATTTTTATAGCTGCACTTGTATTTTAACACTGTGTTGGTAATGCATATTAATTTCCAAAAAGGTATCTCATGAACTGCTAATTATAAAAAGTCTAAGTCTAAGACACCTATGATTAAGTACCACAGAGTACGAAGCGTTTAAGGTGGGTCATACAGGGGTCAGTATGTACTATTTTTAATATGCTAACTTAATAAAAACTTGTCATCCCTCTAACGCCTTGCCAATCAAAAGACCAGTACTAGAGGTATGGGACCTGTTGTGTAGAATGCTCGGGACTTGGAGTTTTCAAGATAATGGATATTTCTGTAATTTGGATCTCTATACCTTAAAGAAGTGCTGTCCAACTTCTGCGGTACAGAATTATTTTGGGGTACATGGTGGAGGGCCGATAATGGAAGCCAGTGTTGACCACTCCCTGTTTTAAACCACACGTACTTTAAATCATAACCACCTTTCAAAATGACCATGTCCACATTAATTGTAGTAGCACAAAAAAAACAAAAACAAATGGTTGGTGCTCACTGCAGGGATATCACTTAGCATATGTGAAAAAGTTGTCATATTAAGACATACAGTACCCTTAAATCCATATGCCTCCTCCTCTTCTGTGGATAACACAGCACACACCCCCAGCACATGATTAAACACAGAGTAGAGGCAGAGTATGGCACACACAGGGAGCATAGAAAAGGCAGAGTATGGCACGGCATACCAAAGGAGCATAGGGCAGGCAGAGTATGGGACACCAAAGGAGAATAGGGCAGACATAGTATGGCACACACAGGGAGTATATAACAGGCGGAGTATGGCACACACAGGGAGCATAAGGCAGGCAGAGTATGGACCATACAGGGAGCATAGGGCAGGTAGAGTATGGTACACACAGGCAGAGTAGGACAGGCAATGTATGGCACACCCAGGGAGCATAGGGCAGGCAGAGTAAGGCACATACAGGGAGCATAGAGCAGGCAAAGTATGGTACACACAAGAAGCATAGGGCAGACAGAGTATGGTACACACAGTATGGCACACACAGGGAGCAAATGACAAGCAGAGTATGGCACACACAGTACAGGGCTTTAGGGGTGTGAACAATAGAGGTGTTACATGTATGAACAATGCAGGGGATTTCAGTGTAAATTTGAGGTTTAAACAATGCAGGGGCCATTTAATCTCTGTATTGATATCTTTTAAAGATTACACATGGAAAGCAAACACAGCAGGCAGACTTTCATGTGGGGGGGCCACACAGAGGGGGGGTCGCTGGCCGCCAGTTGGACAACCCTATCTTGAAGGAACAGTAACACCAAAAACATTAAAGTGTTTTAAAGTAAGGAAAATATAAGGTACTGTTGCCCTGCACTGCTAAAACTGATAATGGATCCCAAATCTGTAGTACTAAGCTGAGCCAGTCTTCCTAACTGCAGGTCACAACTGTTAAACTTTCTTAATCTTTATGAGCCATTACCTTTGTTTCACCCCTCATATAATGAATCCATCTATGCTAGCTTGCCCATGTCACCTTGACATTTATGCTGTCTGTCACTTCTGATGATTAACAAGTAACTAATAAATTAAAGTTTGCAACAAGTCTAGTCCCACATACCAACCAAGCAGCAGGGAGCATTCATTGGACACTTATTTGAAAGCATACATTTGATTGATTGATTGATTGATTTCTATTGTTAAGTCTGTGACTTGTATTACTCCATAAGTTCACAGAAATGGCTAATATTGTTATAATCTTTGCCATTTGTGTCCCACATTCGTCACAGAGGCAGAAAGAAATATTGATGTTATTGCAGAATCTCCTAAATAAATAAAACTTTTCAATCCATGCGCTGACTTTAATTAATTTCTTACTGTCACTTAGTCAGAAATAATTGTGGCTGGCAACCCTAGTTGTCCTGTAGTTCTGCAGCAGCTGCAGTCTCATAGAAGTACCAGCTGTCTTGGTGAAAAAGATTATCTGCTTTCGAGACAAGCCTATAAATACAGAGAATTTGTGAGGGCTGTACTGATGCTTTCATATTTGGATCAGGAAAATGGAGTTGAACTACGATCAAAAAGCTGCCAGCCTGTCCCTGCTTCTATGAGTAAAATTATCACTTTATAACCACTCAGCAGCATTGTTTCTGGGCATTTCTTGTTGTTTTTTGTACTTCTCGGTCCCATTCGGCAGTCATTCTGGCTTTATTACGACAGGGGGAACATCTGCTGCGTATATGTTGAGTCAGGTTCTGCACTTGGCAGCTTTACCTGAGCTGTGGGAGAAAATGATTCTTTGTCCCTTTGGAATCATAATGTCACGCACAAGTAAATTAGCTATTGTTGGAAGTGATATTGCTTGCTCTGTGTCATACACATTGTTCCCATTTGCCAGGTCAGACAAAAACATACATTTCACCAGTCTGATCTGACTCCACATACCTACATTATTAAATAATTGTAACATCTGATGGTCATTTCTTGAAAACAATGTTTAATTAAGGATACGGAAAAACAGATACCATACCTATATCTTACAAAATTATTTATAATTTTTTTGGTGGACCATTTAGTGTGTTCCTGTCAGGAGCGCCGGCTGACGTGTCCCTCCTCGACGACAGCGCATCCAAAATGGCGGTGCCCATAGCTACCACGTGGGTAGTGGCGGTGCCGGTGTCCTGACGTCACGCGTCTGGTGCAAATATTTGAAATAAAAACCCTTCCAGGTCACGAGTTCAATGCCCGATTATAGGTTTTGTTTGGAACATTCCTGGGTGCTTTATAATTCTTACTGAACTGATTTCTGGACTTTGACCCTGCCTGAACCTTGACCTTTATATTATTCTGCCTGCCTTTTGGACTTTTGCCTGGACTTTGATTACGATTACACCTGATCCTATTTGTACAGTGAACTTGGAATTGAACCCCTAAAGCTTCCTCCTTGGTCCTGACTACTCCCACTGGGAGCCGATAGGCCCCCTGACAGTTCCGTTAATGCACAAATCACCATATAAATTCTGCAGTGTAAAAGTCCTTTAGCTAACATATATTCTTGCATTAAATCTATGGTAGATATCAACAATGGCACTGCACTGTTAAGGTCATCAGGCAGTTTCATTTCACAACTGTTATTGAAAAATAATTCATTAAACTATAGCATGCCTACTTGATTAAAGAAACCGCCTATCAGTATTGCCACAAAAATACAAATAAACTGCCTCCTAAAGCAGTTGATCTAGTTAAGCAGAGTCAATAAACTGCAAATACTCCATGTCCATGGATCAATGTCCATTAATACAAGTAAAAATAAAATACTCAAAAGGAAATGGTTCTATGCAGCTCTATCCAAAAAAAAAGTGAAGCATTGCTGACTATATAAAATTATTGATTCGGATAAGTAAAACTCCATCCTCTATTTGTTTAATTAATTAAATCAAATCAGCGAACAAGTTTAGCCATGGCTCACCCGATAACCAGCCTGGGTGAGTAAACCCCGGGTCCGTCTCATTCGGGCACAGTTTACATGGCAAATTGAAGCATGTGTGATTCACATTCATTGCTATGAAATGGTGGGTCAGCGCCCCGAACCTGTAGCTTGGGGTGAAGGTGCAGACGACTGAAGAAATGAGCATGCACTCCTGATACACACCAATGTAAATAAAACGGGATTTTATTCCATAATTTAAAACAACCTCATCCTAACGCATTTCGTATCCAGAGATATGTAATCATAGGTATCTAGAGATATGTAATCATAGTATCTCTAGATTCGAAAAGCCTTAAGACGAGGTTGTTTTAAATTATGGAATAAAATCGAGTTTTATTTACATCGTTGTGCATCAGGATTGCATGCTCATTTCTTCAGTAAAAGTAAAATACCCATAATTGCATAAGAATGTTTCTTCAAACATACATATGCAGATAAACCTCTCACTTCTAATAACTTTCTCCAACTTTTTGCCCAGTTTCATCTATAGAATCTTGGCAACAATAAGTAACCTTCCATTTAGTTTTCAGGTTATTACATCTTGCTATCCTCTTAAGATTTCCTTTTTCTAGGAGACACTTTACAACATAAAGAAACTTAAACACAGTGATGAAATCAATTGCAGGGCTCCTTTGTGCATTCCACAGCAATGTTGATACAACTGGCAAGACATTGAGAATATTCCTATAATTATATGACTGCAATTACCCAAAAGAATAATGTCTATGGCATTTTAGGCGCTGCAATTCTACTCCTGTTTTTATACCTAGCAATCATAAAGGAGGTTTTAATTGCAGACATACCTTTAGAACTCCTTTTACAGGCTAAGTATTCTTTCTCAATCCACTACAGGTATAGGCTCTACAATCGAGAATGTTCCCAAAAGGAACCTCAAAATGGGGCCCAGCATTTTTCAGATAAGGGGTTTCCATTATATAAATTGCCACATATTAAGGCTACTAAAAAACATTTTAAACATTTAAACATTAAGAGGCAGATTTATCAAAGGTCAAGGTGAATTTTCGAATGAAAAAAATTCGAACTACAAGCTATTTTTTGTCTACTTCGACTAGGGAATAGTCCAAATTAGATTTGAATTTGAAAAAATTAGAAAAATTCAAATATCAAAATTTATTATGTACTGTCTCATTTAGATCGCCATCTAAAACCTGTTGAATTGCTGTTTTAGCCTATGGGGGACCTCCTAGAACCCATTTGGAGTCAATTGGTGGACTTTGAAAAATCAAAGGTTTTTTTGGGGAAAAACTTTGAATCTAATTCAATCAAATGCACTATTCCTTCGATCCGTATCATTTGAATTCGGCCGAATACGGACCTATTCGTCCAAAAAAAACTCAGACTTAATTTTGGTTGGTCTTATTGAATTCGAATTTCGCCTTTTTTTGAAATTCGATCCTTGATAAATATGCCCCTAAATGAACCCAACAGGATTGTTGTCACCAATATGGATTTATGCAGCTTAGCTACCACCAAGTACAAGCAACTGTTTTATTATTACAGAGAAAGGGGTAATGTTGATTACATTTTCTAATTATTTTTTAAAATGAACACTGTGGGAGATTGCCCTTACATAATCCTGGGCTTTGTGGATATTGGTTCATAGATTTCCATACCTATACTAGATTTGATTGAAGTCCATTATCCTCTATGATAAATGGGGAATAGTAAATTCCACTTAAAAAATATAAATTCTGTTTATTCTACATAATAACTAGCCCTGTATTTTGAACCTCACTAAAAAATTATCCAACCCTTTCCAAAAACGAATGTATCTACCAGAAAAACCACTTTAGGTAGAAAATTCCAGAACTTAATATTTCTGACTGTAAAAAAAAATCTTTTAACTATTGGGATGGAAAATGCTGGAAGGATATACTGGTAAATAAAGCATTAGAGAGATTATCATATGGTCCCCTAATACATTTTGACATATTATCATATTGCCCCTTAAGCATCTTTTCTCCAGCATAAACAGCCCCAGCTTGGCCAGTCTTTCTTCATGACTTCTTTGGAATTTCAATAATATCTGTTTAAAGGGGTTTTCACCTTTGAGTTAACTTTTAGGGACATATTTATCAAAGGTCAAATGATAGAGTTTTTGTACTTTGTACGAACTCGACCTCAAAACTCGAATAGTAGCTTATTTAAGAAAAAACTTGAATGTCTAAAACTTGAACTAATATTTCCGACTGAAAACTCGAATATAATTAGATGAAATTTGAATCAACTTCTTTCTCCAAAAAACCTTGAATGTCAGGAAGGCTATTAGCATCTTCAAATGGGTCACTGGACTTCTGCCATTGACTTCTACATTAGCTCAGCAGGTTTTAGTGACATACTATCGAATTCGAGTTGTTCCCAGATCAAGGTATGATAAATCTCGAATTCGAATTTGAGTTTGGATTATGACCAGGGGCAGCTGGGCAATTGACAATATGTCTAGCCCCATGTCAGATTTCAAAATTGAATATGAAAAAATCTGTTTGCTCTTTTGAGAAATGAATTTCAGTGCAGAATTCTGCTGGAGCAGCACTATTAACTGATGTGTTTTGAAAAAAACATGTTTTCCGGTGACAGGATCCCTTTAAGTGATTGTACCTTATACACTTGATGTGTGATCTCATCCCCTCACTTACCCATTATATGTTGCATTTAGTATGTGATACACTAGGCTAAATGGGTTAATGACTGCCAGTGCATCTGGATTACTATTTTAACTACATTTTGGTTTTATGTGCCTCCTTTCTTTCTTTCTTTAGTTAGACACAAAGGGAGAATTCACAAAAGTGGTAATAATAAGTACATCCAGAACTGCAGAGCCACACTGCCATCTTTCGCCATGTGACTTCCATTTTCATCATGCATCTGAACTAGGAACATCTACAGATGCCCAGGTCCCAGTTTAGCTTTCAGTATATGCTCCTGCTCAGTGATCACTAAGATGGCTGCTGGAAACAGAAGTGACACAGCTAAAAGTGGGGTCAACACCACTGGGCAGTTTGGTAGTTCTAGGCATAATGGGAAGTGGGCTGAGTACTGGTGCAAAAACTAAAATTTGCCAGGGTGGCTTTATTTCCCCTTTAAATAAATATTTGTAAGATATATTCTGTCAAAATGCTAGCATTTATTCATTAACTAAGCAAACAATAGAAAAAGAATGCAAATGTGAGGCAAAACATGTTTTATCTATTTTATGTTGGCAATAAACTACTACTACAAAAATCTACTGTTATTCAGTTCTGGTTTTACAGAAAACAGGGCTTGTACCCTGACAATAGGCTGCTAATCCCCATGATTATGCTAATTAGTCCACCATACAGCCCCTGAATGGAGCTTGAAGGAAGCAATGCAGAGAGAACACAGTTTTCCTCCATTTTAAAAATGTCCAGAGAAAAACTGAAAAATGTCTTCTTTGTTTTATACACAAAAGTGTCTGTAAACTGTCTTTCTGTCAACAAAAAAATAAATAAGTGAGGGTTAAGTCAGTATTTTGGCAGCTTTTTTTCTGTGACTATGGAAATTGTATTTATACCAGTTTTAACACCACTTTTACTCCAAAAGAATGCTATCTCTACTTTTGTGAAATCTCCCCAAAGAATAAGATAACTAAGTATATGCTAAATATATGTTTACTAGTGATATGTTATTAATTCAATACACAAATATGCCATTACTTTTGCGCAGAACAAAGCTATTGCCCCAGACCCAAGTGCTCTGTGCATGGGTACAAAGTGGCACAATTTTGGTACCCAATAGTTACATAGTTACATAGTTAAATTGGGTTGAAAAAAAGACAAAGTTCAACCCCTCCAAATGAAAACCCAGCATCCATACATACACCCATCCCTACTTTTAATTAAATTCTATATACCCATATCTATACTAACTATAGAGCTTAGTATCACAATACCCTTTGATATTATGTCTGTCCAAAAAATCATCCAAGCCATTCTTAAAGGCATTAACTGAATCAGCCATCACAACATCTTCCGGCAGTGCATTCCACAACCTCACTGTCCTGACTGTGAAGAACCCCCTATGTTGCTTCAAATGAAAGTTCTTTTCTTCTAGTCTAAAGATGTGGCCTCTGGTACGGTGATCCACTTTATGGGTAAAAAGGTCCCCTGCTATTTGTCTATAATGTCCTCTAATGTACTTGTAAAGTGTAATCATGTCCCCTCGCAAGCGCTTTTTTTCCAGAGAAAACAACCCCAACCTTGACAGTCTACCCACATAATTTAAGTCTTCCATCCCTCTAACCAATTTAGTTGCACGTCTCTGCACTCTCTCCAGCTCATTTATATCACTCTTAAGGACTGGAGTCCAAAACTGCACTGCATACTCTAGATGAGGCCTTACCAGGGACCTATAAAGAGGCATAATTATGTTTTCATCTCTTGAGTTAATGCCCTTTTTTATGCAAGACAGAACTTTATTTGCTTTAGTAGCCACAGAATGACACTGCCCAGAATTAGACAACGTGTTATCTACAAAGACCCCTAGATCCTTCTCATTTAAGGAAACTCCCAACACACTGCCATTTAGTGTATAACTTGCATTTATATTATTTTTGCCAAAGTGCATAACCTTGCATTTATCAACATTGAACCTCATTTTCCAGTTTGCTGCCCAGTTTTCCAATTTAGACAAATCACTCTGCAAAGTGGCAGCATCCTGCATGGAACCTATAGTTCTGCACAATTTAGTATCATCTGCAAAAATAGAAACAGTACATTCAATGCCCACCTCCAGGTCATTAATAAACAAGTTGAAAAGCAAGGGACCTAGTACAGAGCCCTGCGGTACTCCAACAACACTGGTCCAATTAGAAAATGTTCCATTTACCACCACTCTTTGTAGTCTATCTTTTAGCCAGTTCTCTATCCAGGTACAAATACTATGTTCCAGGCCAGCATTCCTTAATTTAACCAGTAACCTTCTGTGTGGCACTGTATCAAATGCTTTAGCAAAGTCTAAGTAAATCACATCCACTGCCATCCCAGAATCGAGGTCTCTACTTACCTTCTCATAAAAAGAAATTAAGCTGTAATTAAGTAATTAGTAATTAAGATTTTTATTTGTTATTGTTGCCCAATAGTATAATAGCAAATGGCAGTAAAATGTTGACAATATCCAGGTGCTATTATCTTTATGGTATTAAACACTATACATTCATTAAATCCCTAATGTGTTTCTGCTTGCTGTTTCCACTCCACAAACCACCTGAAAAATGTATTCTTTGGAGGGTTTATCTTTACCCTGCATACCTTGCTTGCTTCTTTGTATGCAGATCCTTGAACCATGTCTTTTCTTCAATGCAAAAAAATTACAATAAAAGGATGTGGAAAATTAGCTACTTGAATTTTTAAATGTGCAGTTCATGATATGCAGGTAATGAAGCTGGCTTATGTTTTCTGCTGTTTTTGCTTTGTAAGATATCCATGCTTTCTTTATTTAAATATTGTTATCATAATGGTATCTAATAACAGAATGGAAAGTGCAAAGAAAGGGCATATTTAACATTGAATTTTTACTAGCATTAGCTAATTAGTGATTCTATAAGCACACACACCAAACTCAAAATGCATAGTTCTAAGCTACAAAATGCCCAGTTCACACTTACCAGGCCCTACTGAGAGAGCCATACCGCCTTAAACTTCAAGGGCCAATAGACCTTTTGATCCAGGAAGAAGGGACCATGGAGGAAGCTGGATCAGTTTTGGCAAACAGAATTATGGTCAAATGTTTAGGCAGAGATAGGTCAGTGATCCAACAGCCCAATGTGAAGTTCTCCAGCAACAATACATATTACTGAGGGGGGTGAGATAGAAGTCCTGACTGACCCCCCAATCTCAATAAAAGATGCCAAATTTCAATAAAATGTCTGTGCCAGTATACAGATAGACCCTAAATAGAAGTGTCTTAAAAAAAGTCACCCTAAGTTCCTTTGCTCCTGGGATCATAGTAAATGACCCCTACAGTAACTGACCTATAATAAAGTTACCATGGTCCTATAAAAGGATCCTGACAGAATTATATTATATATTCTGCAGTATGAAATACTGTATTAAAATGTCTAAATTGTTACATGGTGTTCTGGAGATGCAACTGTAGATTTTCTAATATTTTTCTATTATCTGCTGCTGTTGTCATTTTGTTTCTAAAAGGGATGTCGTCATAACAACACATCATACTATATAATCCTTCAAAAGATTGAAATATACAGTCTTATCAATCTGAATGTCTCTGTTTTGGTTTAAACTCTAGTTTCTCCAGAGACAAGTTGCAAAAATATGTTTATTTTCTTTATAGAGTTGTTTGCACTTTATTTGCATAGCCAAATCCTTGACTATGATGCAAGTAAAAAACAAGAATGTAAAATATGGCAGGTAATTAGCTCTTAAAGGGCAATGCATAACCAGAACCTTGCAGGGTAATGAAAAAGATAAACAGTGTGCCAAATGAAAAGCTAAACAAAATTAAAATATCTGCATCTAGTTTTGTTCCCATTAGGCAGAGAAAGGTTGTAGCTATGTATTGACTAATAGTTAGGATAGTGATTGCTCAATTTCTTCTATTAAACTTTTTCATATCAACCTCGTGTATGTAAAATAACCAGCTGGGAACATGGTCAAAAATCATTCTTTATACTATTTTCCACAGCACTTCAGGATGTACATTTACTAACAATGGGGAAATATTTTGACTTCTTTCCCTTTTCCCCCCAGGGAAAGAAATGTACTTATATGTTTCAATTTTTTTTGCTAGAAGTAAGTACTAATTTTACCATTACTTACTGTTATTGGCACACATTTTTATATGCAGGAAATATTATTACATCTTATTCCCTGGTTGTGATTTCCCCAAATCAATAAACTGAGTTTGGTGAGTGGTGACTGTTTTTTACCCATAGTTTATAATGGTTGAAATCATGATAGAAATGGCGAACACTTCTAAAAATAGTTTTCTAAACAAAAACAAAACAAACATAAGATGCTAAAAATCTGCAGCCACCGCATGCCTGTTACCCAGGTGATATATATTAGCATTCCAGTACAATGACAATAGCAGTAAATGATTCCAGCTAATCTTAACGCTAATCTGTGCCATAGATCTTAACCTTAATCTTTTATTAAAGTGTAACAATACAGTGAAACAGTTACATTTTTTTCAGAACCTGCTGTCATAATTTCAGCAAGTACACTCCCTGGACTTTGCTAATGATTTTTACAACCCCACTGGGAATCCAAGCTATTCAGTGCTGTAAATCCATCAAAGTCACATACACAAGCAAGAAGAACGCCAATAGGCACCGTGAGCCGCTGGAGAATGGAATAGAATACAAGCAGAGAGAGGGCAGGTTGAATGGATTAATGAAAAGGCACAATGATTTAATAAGAGTGTAGGCAGGGTAGAAAATAATGCATTTTTCCTTTCACTGCCATAATGTGCACACTATCAGACAGGTGTCTCTCCTGCTCCTGATTTGTTTGAAGCATGGTAGCTGTCAGCTGTAGAGACAATGGCAGCTGTAGCTGTTGGGGTGATTGCATTTGAAAGCAAAACTACAGGAGTTGCACCATATCCAAACAAATGGGTTTCAGTACATTGGACAAGCTCCATTTTTGAATTGCACCACTCCTAGCAGCTGCCAATCAACCCTTTCCAACAGATTTCTAACTTACAGTGCCTTCAAATCAAATATCAAGATAAATAAATCCTGACAGCCTAACCACTATTCGCCATTTATTTCTCTTCAATGGACCTTCCCAACCAAGACATTGTACAGCACCTGCCTTTTCTCTCCCACACTGTGCAGCTTTACATGAGACGGCATATTAACAACTGACAGCCCTTTTTTGGGGGCCTGCACTGTAACCATGCACAACCAATGGCAGAAATTAGAAATGATTCAATCCTTCCTACTTGATATCATACCCAAATTTCTTTTTAGAAATTAACTGGCACTTAACGGTGATATGTTGGGGCAGATACATTGACAGCATCTGATGTCACTAAGCTTCTAAAATGGTTTCGCTTACATTTCAGATTTATAGTTATACTATTAGTTCAAAACTCATGCAAATTGCAAGTGTTTTTTTTTCCTCACAGCAACGTTAATATTCAGTTCTTATCAGCCATAATTTTCCATCCCTATGGAGAATCAAAGACTGCAGAAGATTACGAATAATGCTATTAATATTAATTTTAGAACAGAATACAGAACACTGCTCACACAGTCAGATTCCCAGAATGGAGCAAGCTGAGGTCGGCATTTACAGTGGTGGAGCTGTAGAGACTACTAATGACAGGTAATAATATGGCTGCTTTAATGCCCAGTGACAGCGGTTCATGTCAAGCTGTTAAAGAGATGTAAAGGCACACATTTGCAGACAGCAGCTTTCTAAAAACCATCTGCTAAAGCATCCAATTTCACAGTGTAAATAGCTTATAATGAACATATGCAGAGGTCTGGCAAATGAGAAGAACTGAACTGGATACAAACACAAGTTGAGACCAATGATTTGATGGAAAGCAATATTTAACCTCTTCAATCTTAGGAAGACCTGCGCATTACTAGTCATGCTACACAGCTGTATTAATATTAGCTTTAATTACTAAATTGTTCATGGCTTCCCTCTCAGTGCTGCATATATATAAGTATATATCATGCAGTAGTGCCTGGAGCAGAGTGTGTGTGGTGTGTGTGTACATTATACTTTTATTGGATAACAATCTTTCACAATATTTGAGGGTTTTTTTCAAGATGATCATGCAGCTTCATTTTGAAGTTTATAATCAGACTGAAAAGACAACTGGAATGTTTTTTAAAAAAAACTTCCTATGGTTATTATTATTAGTTTGTCAATACTTTTGCTATTTTTATTTTCAAAATATTATCCTGTAATGTTTGACTGGCCAGCATGGTTCTACAATACACATAGGAAAAAGTTGACAGGGGCACAAGTAAAATACAGGTATGTGTAGCTACTATATGTCAGGAAAGTAGTGGTAGTTTAAAAAAATCCCTTTTAGGCACCTGTCTTATGTTGCATTGGTTTAAAATATTTAGTTATTCTTATTAATTTTTCAGGTTTTGGGTTGTACAATAGTTACCTAACTGTATTCTTGTTGCTGTCAGTACTGGAACAGATGCTCCCTTAGTATCATTGTGATTGTCCATTAATGTTGAATGATATCTCAACTGAATGAAGATGCTGATTCCTCTCTAAAGTATCCAATCAAATTGAAATGTCTCTTATAGTCCTATATAGCTGTCCAGTCTGACTTTTTTTTCTTTTGGTATAATGATGACGGTTTTGCTTGATCCTTAATTCAAATGGTGTTAACCATCAATTTGATCTCTGTGAATGAATAGTTGAAAGTTAAGTTAATAGTAGAACGGAACTGACTGAAGCATGGGTGGGAATTCTACTAGATCAGATCCAAAGGTATTCCAGACCACCAGGATGTCTTTAGCATAGTGAAAATAAGCCAGAGGTACGGCACGTTGACAGAAAGGTCAATATGAACAGAGTTGCAGAGTTGTTGTGCCATTTTACTTCCCTTAAAGGAGCACTAACACTTGTGTTTTAAAGATTAAAATATACTGTACTGTTTCCCTGCATTGGTGTGTTTGCTTCACTATTAGGTAATTAAAATGTAGTTTGAATCAGAGACAATTTAAAGAATGTTGTCCCCTTTCCTATGTAGATTCGAAATGCTCTACATTCCCATCTGCCATTATCCATATGATGAAGAACCCAACGGAATGTCATTTCTTGGAAGGGAAGAACCCTGGATCAATGGCGCACTGAGATACAGTACTCCACCACCAAAAGGAAAAGTGTTGGGTTTGCTCCCAATATCCTTGTTTTCTGAAGAAGGTGCATCTAACCCTTCCCCCACCTTGCAAGGGCTTGAAAATGTATTGCAGTTCTGCCCGGGAGAAGCTGGATTTAGATCATTACAGCCCAAAAAGGGGTACATATATCTGAGACTTGAGGCAAAATACTTCAGTTATAGAACTTCTGAAAATAAGCAAAGTGAAATCCAATTTTAGCTGTCCCCATTCAAACTTAAAATGTGGAAACTATTAGGAAAATTCATTGGTTCCAAAACTGAAGATAGAATTAAATTAGTACAGGGTGTCCCAAAAAAGCGCCATTTCAGTAGTGACAAAATAAACTGCTTGCTCAGTATTTTCCACATCTTTTCAGGCTTTTATTACTTATTTTATTACAAATGAAAAAGGAGAGCATGTTCATTTTAGTGCCAGGGAACAGCCAGGCTCCTCAGAGTTATAAAAGTAGCCAAGGATAGCAGTGAAAACGAATGAAGCAAGTTTTATTATAGCAAAAAAAGCTCCACAGACTTCAGTTCCCTTTGCTGTAAATACTGATGTGCCATACTTACACTGCCTAGTTGCAGGCCAATGAAGGCAGATTGTGTTTATGCTGAATATCTGGTAAACGAAGGGGAAGACTGGTCATTTTCCAAAACACAAATGAGTCTGCAAATTACTGGTATGATTTGCCACAATGCCTTTAGACTGACAATGGATTGCAATTAGTTCAGCAGCTGACAGCACAGTTAATTAGTGCTTGAGTGCGATTCAGAGTAAAGCAAGGTGAAGCATTATTATGCATTAGTATTTGTTGGGCAATAAATTTACAGGTTCAAATATGAATTTGTTCATAACCTCCAGGCCCTCAATGTCATTTTAAACAAAGCCTGGATACATCATGCTTGAGCTAACATGATTTGTAATATCATCTGCTGCAGAACCCCTTGGGACAGTTCCTCAGCAACTGTTCTTAGGAACAATATACTGTATACTCTTATTCTCCATTTTATTGGTAAATGATTCATATTTTGCAAATTATATTACTTTTTTTAAGTTATTTTTTCCTTTTTTTCTGTTACAGTTTTTAGGTCATATCTGAAATCGACTTAACATTTCTCAGAGCAAAGCAGCACCATATAGGGCTTAGGTTAGCAATGACCTCCAATGGGGTCGCTATCTTCCACCCTTACCATACCAAGCATGTTTTCCTATGAACCACTTATGCCCAAAAACTGCAATTACCATAGGAAATCGTAGTAAAAACATAAATACCTGAAAAATGCATGTTATTATTATATATCCCATATCATGGCAGCACTACCCCTTCCCGCATCTCCATGCCAGATCTGATGGAAGATGTAATTCTGCAGAACTAAAGGTTTACAGTTCCTAAAGCAGCCTGTCATTTCTTTGTGGTTGTAAAGAAGTTTATTTATATTGTTTTGAACCATTTAGTTACAATGATGAATAAAAATAAAAATTCTGGCTGGTAAGCAGCATTGCTTTTTATAGGGGTATTAAATGGCAAGAAATCTCTAGCAAACTCTACTATGTACATAAAGCATTTGCATTGCCTTTTAGAGTTAATATATATAACCTCTCTTTGCAGTTATAAATTCAACCTAGTTTCTGTTACGGGTTGTTCTAACATAGGTAATAATGTGCAGACATTTCTGTGCAGAATTAAACCTCACACCGTATATTCTAAATTTGCATTTCTTTCATTGCAGGTAAATGCTACCCCCTAAGCAGAAAAAGTATCTAGTTGATGCAAATCCTGTGCAATATATCTCCTTCCTATAATCTTACTTTCACTTCTTGTGCACACTGCAGAATCTTTTGGAAGGATCATCTGTTTAATATATTACAGTATCACTTCTGCTCTGAGAGACATGTAATTGTTACTAGGATCAGGATTAGGCCTAGGTCTGTTTGTGAAAGAGATATCAGCAACCCTTTAGAATCTGCATTTTCAGTAAATATGAAAACAACACACAGGCTCAAAACTGTAAACATGTATGAGTAAGAAACAGAATGCTTCTCAAACAGTCCTCCAGGCTGGACATCTTTGGCTGTTGGAGAATGCTAGGAATTTTGGATAAACAAATGCTGACCAGCAGCAGTATGGACAGCATTCCTTTGGACTAATACTGAACAATAACCTTAAACATAAATAACAAATAAAAAAATAAACAATACAAAAAGTATTGTAGAAGTGATACCTATATTGACAAAAATACATTGCGAGATTTCGGAGCACCAAGGCTTCAGATTAGCTTTAAAAGAGAATTAATCCCTAAATGAATATGGCTAAACATGCCATATTTTTTTTGCTGAACTTACTGCACAACACTAAAGGGTCAGCATCTTAAAAGCAGCAAAGATCAAGGCTTTAAACTTGTCACATGAATTCACCATCTTATATGGTGTGCCAATGACATTGCACATGCTCAACATGCTCTGGGCAGTTATCAAGAAGCTAAACTTAGGGTGATCCCAAATTATCTAGCCGAAAATGAGGATTGTCTGTCATAGAAGCTGATGCTACAGGGCTGATTATTCAATTATAGGGGTAAATTTACTAAAGGGCGAAGTGACTAACGTTAGCGAAAATTCGCCAGCTTGACGTCATTTTGGTACTTCACTGATTTACTAATGGCAGGTGGAGTAACTTCGCTAGCGAAGGAGATAGACTCTAGCACTACTTCACACTCTTACGCCATGCGAAGTTTCGCTTTGGCGAAAGAGCGTTACTTTGCAAATTCACTAAGATGCGCATTTTACTGAACGTTACTTGTTCCGCCAGATTTGTCTTCACCAGCTCAGACCAAGCGAAGTGTAATGGAATGTATAGGGCTTCTTCAATTTTTAGTTGAAAAATTTTCTAAGTCCCAAAAAACGCTGGCATCTTTTCGCTTTTTCAGGGTAATAGACAGCAAAAGTCCAAAAAAAATTTCCTACCATATGGCACATAAACTATACACTGGGCACATGTGTAGGGCATTATAACAACTCTATTTCATTTTATTAAGGTTTCCCTGGGCTTGTGTAGTATAATGAATTTGCTGCAACATATACGTCCATTCAACTTTAACTTCCCACCGTATGCAAATTAGCCAACACTAGTGCAACTTCACTTAGATTGGCAAAGTAACGCTAGCCCAACTTCGCCAGCGTTTGGAGCCCTGGACACACCTTAGAATTTTAGTGAATTAGCGTTGTCCTGGCGAATATACACCTGACAAAGTGTTACTAATCAGCCTTGTGTTGTGACTTCTATATGTGAATTCTATATATTCAGTATATTGTAAGTCAGTTCCTAAGACCAGGTAACTGACATCAGCACAGAGCATGTGCAGTGAATCAGCAGTAAAGAAGATATGGAACTACTGGGGGGCATAATCAGGGGGCACAGATCCTCAAAGGACCGTGGTTGCCTTGGGCTGTTATAGAATCCCAAAACATAATGTACAACATTTCTACCCTACTTCTTTAGTTAAGCTTTAGTTCTCCTTTAAAGGAACATCTACAGAGAGATGCATATAGTTCATATTGACACAGGCAATCATTATTTTTCACGAGTCTGTATTTTGCTTAATAGATGTATAGCACTATTTTTCTAAATCAACTGTGCTGGTTATATATAACTTTGATGCATTGATGAAAATCTTTAAAGTTAGTTCCTAATAATAACCAATACAATGTTAGTGGGAAACTGCTACATTGAGGGGTTAACAAATAGTTGATAAAACAATAGACCTAGGTCTAGCATTATGCACATACATAAATTCTGCTTGTATTTTAGCATTATTGTGTCCTGCTTACTTGGACACTGTGAACATTCCAATCTAGCTTGAACAATTCCCTCTCTGGGACTCATTTGAATAGTCTATATGACAGGTTAAACCTATTATGGTAGAATGAGTATTAAACCTATTATGGTAGAATGAGTATTAAAATTTCACTGAAATGCAGAAAACATCATTTCCATGCCTGGTTAACATTTATTCAGCTAAACAAGGTATCTAGTTGGAGGCTAAGAACAAAGTTCTATATCAATACATGCACAATTAAGGAAATATATTTAATGGTGTGTAAAATAATTTACAAAAAAAACTGTTTCAAATTGTCATCAAATAAATGGCATTATTTATAAAGCTCAGTTGCTACAATATTTACGCCTATACCATCTGGCATAGCCTGTTCTAGTCTATGGATAGATTTAGACAGCAAAGAGATACTGGTTTAAAATTCTCAAGTAAGTAAAAAAACAGGTGAAGGACACTGCTTTTTAAAGTTTTTTTCAAGTTAGCAAATTTTTGTGCCACAATTTTGTACCCAACTACACATATGACAAAATTCATTACACAGTTTTATAACTACACTTCATTCTACAGTATACCGTGATGTTAATGTAGCCCGGGTCTGGCCAGGCAGAGCTGAAACCAGACCCAAACCTGCCGACCCACTATGCCCTTTACTGCTACCCTAAGATAACCGCAGTGGGTTAACTGCCTTACCAGCCCTGGAACCATAAAACCTAAAGTGCCATCACCATGGACTGGGTGTGACATTACACAGGAGGTGGATCAACCAGGTCCATGGACGAAAAATTCCTTTTCCCTCTGTGAGATGAGGGGAATAAGAACTTGCTTTTTACCCAGGTACCCGATTCAATGCAGGCTTCTAATATAGTAATGCTGAGTGTCTTTTAATGCCATTCGCAGTGGTGTAATTAGATATTACTGGGCCCGCAGGAAATAATTTTTTAGGCCCCAAAAATGTCTAGAGGATGCCCTGTTTTACAAATATTTATTAAAATTATATATCAATTAGGGCCTAATGGGGCCCCAATATCTCCTGGGCCCCTCTGCCACGCAGGGTCTGCTTCCTCTGTAGTTACACCCCTGGCCATTCTTTTGCACAGCTTTATAAATATGCCCTTTAATGCCAAATGAATTTGCTAATACAAATAACCTTTTCCATTAAGCAGAATAGAAGAGCAAATGAAATGATAAATCAGATTGGGGAACAAAGCCTGTGAAATGATTTATCAGTTTGTACACAAATGGAATTACTGTGATTCAGTTGTGGATTCTGGGATTTTCTATATAAAAGCTGTGGTATTCAGATAAATGAGTTGCTTTGTTAGTACAATTTAAGTGGTTGAAACATACTCATAGCACAGTCCTTCAAAAGCTAAAGCAACAAAAAGCTAACAAAATAAATCTACAGAGAATGCTATGACGGAGCTAGCATGCATGGTTCAGCAACATAGTACCTTTGCCTAATAATTTAATCACTATAGACATTTGCTTTTTGAAATACATATTAACACTCAATTAGTAAAACATTACTGAGTGTTCATATCTGTTTTGAAAAGCATATATCAATGCTTACAGGCAGTATACTAAAGAGCAAGTTTTCATCTGCCTTGTTAAACTGGCCATACACTATAACAGGCAAGGCTATATTGGGTTATAATCCGAATGTTCGGCCCTAGGGGCCGATGAGGAGCAATGGGCTCAGACGGGTCGATTGCCGGAAAAATTAAACCTTTCCGATCAATATCGAGGCCAGATATTGATCAGGAAGACCCATCGGAAGCCCCATACCCAGTTAGATAAGCTGGCAAATTGGGCTAAAGGATCAATATAGGCAGCTTTAATCTGCCCGTGTATGGCAACCTTAAAGGTGGTCTTAGTCTTCTACAAAATGCAGTGCCTTACATGTAGGAGAAGTCAAGTAAATTTATCACATCGAAGAATTTCTGGCACATTTACCGAAGAGTTTTTCACCCATTTCCGTACTCTAAAAACATAGAGCAAACTTGAAAAAAGGTGATGAAATGCAGTCATCTAGAATGTATGTAAATTCTTCAAAAGCAAACACATTACAGTTTCTTAAGTTTTAGTAAATCTGTTATGTTTCTTTGTGCATTCTTGTGCGTAACAGCAAGGAGAAAGAAATTGTTTTTTTTAGCTCCTGGAACAGAATTTGTATTCGATAGCTACAACGCTTGACTCCTATAATAGATACATAATGAAAAAGTAATATGTGTTTGTAGGGCTGACGCCTGGCCAATGTACATCTATTTAAAAAGTCAGGCATTGTAAACTTTGAATAAAAGACAGTATCTTGTGCTAAAAAAGAAAACTGTGTGTTTACAAGAAACTAATAACCCAAGGTGTCTGAAATGCAAGAATGGCTTTTTTCTTTCACTATTTTTTGCTTTCCATCTAGTTTTCAGATGGGTAGTAAACAGCCTCTAAATCAGGAGGGCTTGACTGGACTGTCAGGACCAATGGCCACCAAAACATGTTTTCATGTTCAATGGACGTATATTTTGCAGCCAATACATCACACTACACAAGCCAGGGAAACCTTAATAAAATAAAATAGAGTTGTTATATTGCCCTACACATGAGCTCACTGTATAGTTTATGTGCCATATGTTTATGTGCCAGGCGTAAGGGAACGTAGTACCATTAGAGTCTATCTGTTTCACTAGCGAAGTTACACCAGAGACTGTTAGTAAATCGGCGAAGTAACAAAATGACGTCACGATGGCGAATTTTCGCTAGCGTTAGCCACTTCGCCCTTTAGTAAATCTGCCCCGTAATGTTTAATAGCAATCACCTGAATGCAATAGAATGCATTAGAATGCCACTGGAGGTAGAAGAGTCGAATTTTCCCAGTGTGCCACATTTCTTACTGAGCTCAGCTGTCATAGCAAGTGCCCATTTTAATGCACGTCTAAGCTGTTTAAACAATGAAAAACATGTTTTGAAACAAAATAGAAAAACACATCTACTACAATAGTATAGAGGTACAAATAAAATTAGAAAATATTCCAAAAGTCCCAATTTTTGTATTTCAATTGTAAGCATATTTATAAATTCGAGTTCACTGTTCCTTTTGTTTTGCATTAATAACTTTATATTGTCCTTTTCTTTGACAGTGTAACCATGTTAAAGGATCTGAGCAATATGCTCGAACAAGAAACTCACATTACACACTGGTATGGGAAATATTGCTCTCTCTTCAAGGGATTAATAACATAAAAGGTAAAGCAGATCCCTGAAGATGCACTCAATTATAATATTATTTAGGTGAAAATGAAACAATCAGGAAAGCAGAGCCTGGATAATCTCTATTTACAAAGACAGCCTTGGGAGCTCTTAGTGGAAATATGCTATTATGTTATTTTTATAGTGTTTTCTGTCCAGAAATGCCAGCTTAGTTTAAGCAGATAGGAGAACACCAATAACGAATTCATGATATATAAAATGGAAATAAAGTTTCAGATCGTCTTGAGAGCTTGTCTATTACAATTCATAGCTACAATAATAGAGGAAGAAAAAAGGCTTATATTCATTTAGGAGATTTAACTGTACAATAATTCTGTAATAAGCTGTCTACTTTCATCTTCAAACTGTAACACAAAGCACAAATAGTTCAAAGGGCTGAGATTAAAGAGAAGCGTTCTTATTATAACAGTTCTTTTCAACCATTAGAAGAAACACCAGCTCATATTGGGCTGAGTAACTGCATAATGCACACACACACACAGAACTTTTATGTAGGTTTTTCTTTTCAGGGATTGATTTGGTTTAATCTTATTTTGAATTTGCTTACTCATTGTGTGGTACACACAGGAGTTGGGCGTGGCTGATTCCTATACAGGAACCTGTACAAAGCATATTAAATGGTATGTGGCTGCATTACCAATATAATACCTATGGTCAAAAATTGTATCGTTCTCGACCACACCCAGTTCTGCTTACCTAAACCTCATATGAGGTTAAAATAATTATGACAACTATCCATTTATGATGCAAAACACAAAACTTCAGTACCCATTGTAATATACCCCTTTTTATAGTCCAGGTTAGTGGGGGTCACTGACCAATAGCACAGGCAAAAGTAATAAATGTTACAAAATGATGCCCTTTAATGCCCAAACATAGAGCACTTGGCTTCTTTACTTGCAGGTGCCATTTTTGCTCTGCTGCTTCTACCATTGAGTACAAGGCAACATAGCTTGCACAGACATAAGGGGTCCCTAAACTGAATGTCATGTGCTGGCAGTAAGTGTTGGGCTGCTTTGTGCCTAGCATCCTCTGGTGCTTCTGAATTGCACATCCTTATGTAAGCAGTGCTGGCAGCACTTTCTTTTTGTATAAAAAAGTATATGAAGGCAGCAAAACCAGTAGGAAGAAGGGACCACCAGTAAGCTGAGGAACCGCTGTGAAAAATCTCCAAATGAACAGGAACTGTAAGTAGTGCCGATAAGCCTTTTAAAGAAGAATTTTGCTCCACATGCTGCTATGGTCCGGGATAGGTGTTACAGCCACATAATGGACAGAGATTTCATTGCTCAAGGTCCAGCTTAGGAGATTAGTAATATTTGTACCAGTAACAGATAGCACTTCTACTGCAGAGACTCTTAAATTGGAAATCATGGCTGTAGGACTTAAATGTAATTTGGAGAGTTTTGGAAAGATGGTTGTGGGTTGCAAGGAATAATGTACATTACATGTGGGTTGGCAATTGTTAAAGCTGTGCACATGTGGTACAGGAGGATATTCCTTCTACATGGGACTGGCTAGAAGAATACCAAAAAAGTAGACGTTCACCTTCATAGTAAATTGGGTTTACTTATGTGCAGATAAGCTAAAATCCATTTGTTTTGCTTCTATCACAGTAGATCACTTTGTTGGAACATTTGGCAGCCTTATTGTATTGTATTAGCTTCTGTATTAGCTTCATTAGCTAATCGCACATAGATTGCTGGAAGGTCAGAATTTTTATCCACAGCAACAATCACTGTAGTTGATCTGTAATCAATAAAAAACCCTTTAGCTTATGGGTCCAATTAAAACATTTTTCCTTAAAAAAATCTTTATTCTCTTGCAGGATCTAAAAGCATAAGTTGATAGTTTTGATTTGAAAATAATGTAAAGCAATCAGCAGTGGCACCCCCTGATAGATCTTTGCTATTTTCCCTATTGAAACCAAACAGTTCTGTGTGCACATCCCACCACATGAGGATAAAACAAAAAGCACAGAACAACGAAAAGGCAAAATACATTAGGCTATACAGTTGTAAAAGAAAGCATTGTGGCACTGATCCAACAATGCATGTCTCAGGCACATTAAATTACTTGATTGGTCTTAATATTTCATTTGCAGCTTAGCTGGATGAAAGATTTTACTTTTAAAATGAAGATAAATTGAGGCCTCCGACGTTAGTTCTTTCTCCTTAGTTAACCTCCTGCTGGACAATCTGATGGCTTCTCCCTGACAACACAACTATCATCATCAGTCACATCGGTACGAGCCTAGCATCTACGAGCGAGGCGAAATATCATTTAGAGCTGACATAGTCATAATGACTGACCTTGAGTAGCCTCTGAGCAAAATGAATTAGCTTTCAGCCTTAGACAAGTCAAAGGATGAAACTTTAATTTTTTGAAGATATTCAGGTTTTAAACACCTGTGGGACAACCTCTTGACAGTGGGTGAGGTTTGATTAACTGTCTTAATTCCATGTGATTATTAGTTTTTTTACCCCAGGGGGTTAAGGATATCCGTAAACGATGTTAGAATCAAATCTTTCCAATGAAATATTTCTCTGTGGTAAACCAAACCTATAAAATAATACTAGCAACAAGCATAATCTCTAAAAATATACAAGCTTCGGCTTTTTGGCTGATGTGAATGATGAGTCTGCGCAATCCCCCTACTGGTTTTAAAACTGCAGATGATTTCTCAGTGGAAATATGTTCACACATCACATCAATCTCTAAAATGCATCTATTACATTTAATGAGCATCTATTTCAAACACTCCAGTGCTACAGGTGGGCTTGCAATAAACATTTCTTTTGACTGGAGCTTAAGCTTAATTTAGCTGTGCGAAAACATCTACAACTTTGACTTTTTAAAAGGGCACTTGTTTTACCTGACATGTATAACATTTACCTGCTGAGCATAATTATTACTCCCCATCATTTCTAGGCAAGCACTTTTGAATTTGGCTTTTGAGTACTGTATGTAGGTACATAACCCCCTCCCCCTCTAGAGGTGGCCACTGAACCCCTAGGCCCTAGGGCAGGGACCGAAGTCCTCTCCTCAGGACCATAACCCTTCCAGTGGACCAAAAACTTTAATTTACCCCTGGAAAGTTGGGAATCTACCAACCTTTTCACCAAATACTCAGGCTGACCTTCAACAGCAACTGGAGGAGGAGGAGTAGAAGACTGTCGGATAGCTTTAGCGGGCTTTAACAAAGAGACATGAAAATAATTAGAAATTTTAAGCTCAGGGAAAAGTTCTAGTTGGACAGTACTGAGATTGATGATCTCAGATACGGGGAAAGGACCAATGAAATTAGGCCCTAACTTTGCAAAAGGAACTTTCAAAGGAATATTTTTGAATTTTTTTTTTTGGAAGATAACCAAACCTTGTCACCAACTTGATACTCAGGAGACACCTTACAATGCCTGTCAGAGGCTCTCTATTTACCGCATTTCCTTCGTTCGTACAATCGAAGGAAAAATCATTTGATCGAACGATTAAATCAGGATTTCAATTCATCGATCAAACGATTTTCCTTCGATCAAAAAAACCTAGGAAAGCCTATGGGGACCTTTCAAAAAAGACAAAGTCCATCAAGTTCAGCCCCTCCAAATGAAAACCCAGCATCCATACACACACCCCTCTCTACTTTTAATTAAATTCTATATACCCATACCTATACTTACTATAGAGCTTAGTATCACAATAGCCTTTGATATTATATCTGTCCAAAAAATCATCCAAGTCATTCTTAAAGGCATTAACAGAATCAGCCATCACAACATCACCCGGCAGTGTATTCCACAACCTCACTGTCCTGACTGTGAAGAACCCCCTACGTTGCTTCAAATGAAAGTTCTTTTCTTCTAGTCTGAAGGGGTGGCCTTTGGTACGGTGATCGTCTTTATGGGTAAAAAGGTCCCCTGCTATTTGTCTATAATGTCCTCTAATGTACTTGTAAAGTGTAATCATGTCCCCTCGCAAGCCAAAAAAACGTTTGAAATTTGAAGTATTTTTTATTCTATTAATTCACTCGAGCTAAGTAAATGTGCCCCTAGAATCAAATTGAAACTGGTAAAGAACAATGCTCGCCTAGCCTGCCTTGGATTTAGGCGCTTAGCGGATTCAATGTACAACAGATTTTTATGATCAGTAAAGACTGTAACCACATGTTTAGAGCCCTCCAGAAGATGTCTCCATTCCTGAAAGGCCCATTTAATAGCCAATAATTCCCTGTTGCCAATATAATAGTTCATCTCCACAGGAAAAAATTTCTTAGAAAAGAACGCAAATGGATGAATTTTATTGGTGACAGGGTGCCTTTGCTACAAAACTGCCCCCGAACCATCGGAAGCATCCACTTCTACCAGGAAAGGAAGGGTGGAATCTGGATGTTGGAGCACTGGGGCTGAAATAAATGCTTTTTTTAATAATTCAAAGGCCTTAATCATTTCTTCAGGGCCAAATAATAGAGTCAGCCCCCTTTTTAGTAAGAGCAGTTATAGGAGCCACCAAATTGGAGAAAGCTTTAATAAATTGCTGATTGGCAAACCCTAAAAATCTTTGCATGGCAAGTAGAGACAGGGGTTGTTCCCAATCTAGAATGGCCTGGACCTTGGCTGACTCCATCTCTAAACCCTCCTGGGACAGATAGTTTACAGATGATACCTCAAAGACACATTTTTCAAGCTTAGCATAAAGCTGGTTTTGCCTTAGCCTGCTTAGACTTCCTGACCATAAATACGATCATCTATGACAGTGCTGTCCAATTTATATGGTACAGGGGCCGGAATTTTTCTAATCTACATGGTGGAGGGCCGATAATGGAAGCCAATGTTAGCCACTCCTTTTTTAGACCACACCCACTTTAAACCACACCCATGTTACCGCAAGACCACAGATGGTTGGTGCTCACTGCAGGGATCAGGGCCAGAACTAGGGGTAGGCAGAGTAGGCGGATGTCTAGGACGCCATCATTGAGGCGCACACTTTTAATGGGGTTTTTTTTTTTTTTCATTTTTTCAAGCATTTATTTAATAATTTGTTTTAGTAATCATGGTCACTCAGCCACTCCTTCACCTTCTCCCTCTTGCCAGCAAATAATAGCTCCTTCTGTGCGGTGCAGCAGTGCAGCACAATGTGCATATATGCTTCAATGACATCACTGATGCGATTGGGTGGCAGTAGAGGTAGAGAACTGGAGGCCTGCTTGGTATGGCTCACGCTTGCTGCTCTCAGCCTTGCACAGTTGCACTGAACTGAAGACATTCTTGCTATTACTATGAAAGTGTGAAGCTTCCTGCTGGCAAAGCCAGGTACAGATTCGGGCCGGGGGGCATATGTTTGCTGTTGCTGCTGGGCTGGGCGCTGGCACGGATACATAAACACTTGGGGGCAATTTGATGTGATCAGATTTATTTTTGGCTGCTGCTGGCACAGTTAAAGATTGGGGGCAATATGATGGCTGCTGGAGGGCTGTATAATGGATGGCTGCTAAGATTGCTCGTAAAGGTATGGGAGGGGCAGTATAATGGATGGCTACTGGCACAGGTACAGGGTGGGCTGTATTATGGATGGCTGCTGGGCTTGCTGGTACAGGGGGCAGTAATATAAATGAAAAAGTGTTGTACATTTTTTTTTTGTTAAAATATTAAGACATACCCTTAAATCCATATGCCTCCTCCCCTGTGTATAATACAGTACCCCAGCATATGATTAAACACCTTAGAGGCCCCTAACAATAATTTTAAAATGCTACCCCCAGAACAAATACCAGGCTTGTGTTACATAGGGATCATAGGTCAGGCAGAGTATGGCAAACACAGGGTGCAAAGAGCAGACAAAGTATGACACACACAGGGAGCATAGGGAAAATAGAACAGAGCAGGAGACAGGAAAATCAGGACCAGTCTAATATGTACTACATACAATGACACAGTGCTGATGCTCCATTAGCATTTTGAATAAAGTGTGAACAGGTGAACAATGTGGGCAGTTTTAGTCTGGGTCTCAGTTGTGAACAGTACAGGATTTTAGGATATAAACAATAGAGGTGTAACAAGTGTGAACAATGCAGGGGGATCACAGGTGTGAACAATACAGGGGATTAGTCTGAATTTGATGTTTAAACAATGCAGGGGCCAGTTAATTTCTGTAGCAATACCTTTTAAAGATTACAAATGGTAAACAGACACAGCAGGCAGACTTTGATGAGGAGGGCCACATAAAGGGGGGTCGCGGGCCGCCAGTTGGACAGCCCTAATATATGAGATTAGAGGAGTAAATTAGGATATCATCCAGGTATACTACTATATACCACCCTAAAACATGACGGTAGATAAACTTCTCTATCACATCAGCCTATAGTTCATCTATAGCATGATAACATTCCCTACTTACCAAGCATTGATGAGGGGTCATGACCGAATTTATTTGGGAAATGTACAGCCAAAAGCAGCAAAACAGGCTTAAACTTCAGCTGAACTTTGGAACTGGAACAGCTTTTAACATAAGGACCATTAAAACCATTTCATATTAGCTCATATATTCTATCAATAAATTGAATTAACATAAAAATATAGCTCCGTTTCCATGAGGTATACTCTGCAGAAGCAATATTGCCAGTTACAATAGCGCCTCAATAATAAAAACAGTTCATTTATAAAGCATATAGTCGTAGACACATAACAAATCTCTCGGCTTCCTCAACCCCGCTTGGCACTACACAAACAGACATTACCAGTTTTATGAAGGTGAGCACTGTTCCATCTGTGAGAGAGGGAATTGATTGTCCCCTGGATGCCAGCCAAGTAGAAACAGTGATTGATGGAGAGCCAGTCATCCTTGGAGCCAAAAAGAGAAAGTAGCAGAATCTGGCGGCCTGGGAATACAAACAGTTTATTTATGCCTGTCCTGATTATTCATTCCATATTTTTAGAGTTACGGTTAACCTATTCATTTTCAATGTACCAAAAAGCCTATTTTTTTCATTGTACTTAGCAGGTAGCTTCAAAGACTTTGTTGACTTTACTACTGCATTTTGCAGTGATAAAAGCCACCCTTATGATCCCAGGTGATAATCAGATGGTCAAACTAGGCTGCAACCTTCACTCAAAAGAGACATTTGACTTAATCCTGCTGTTTGGAGATAGTACTTCTACCAGGTCAACATTTGAAGTGATTATACACACTAAAGAGAAGCTTTACTAACTTTGGACCATCTGTGGTCAGCCAACTAGTTGATGAAAAATACAATGGGTTCATGATCTCACTCAGTTTTCCATAAATTGATTGCTTGCAGCTGAAATACTTCATACAAACAAGGGTTTTTTCTACAAGCAGTTTATTGAGTGGGTTTTTAAAATTAAACGTCCACCACCTAAAAGCTGGTGAAACCTGGTAGAACCTCATATCTTTACATGCCTATCAAGCCAGAGCAATCACTTGATGAAACACATTGTTCAAACCTGCACCACTCATTAAAGATACTTACATCTAAAGCACCTACTTGAAAGTGAGTGTATTGCACTTAGCAGCAATGCACTTTCCAGTCTGCTATGATGAATTGGTTGCACCTTAAAGGGTAAGGCATTCTTCAGTAGCAGTATGCACAAAATGGCTCTGCCTTAAATATATTGATAATGGGTTGAGTGCAGAGGACCTCTTGTATTTGTCTATATGTATTTTGTGGTCACAGCCTCATTGCACCCCCACCTAATGGTTTTAAAAATTAGTGGTGAGCACAACTTTTCCTTGTTTGTTAGAATCGGTTGCACCTTAAAGGTGGTGGTAGCTCCAAGGTTCCCACAGCGGACTGTGTCAAGAGACACACAGTGTACCTGCGCCTAAAGAATTAGTCTCATTTTTATTTTGGCAGTGATATGTGAATGTGTGTGTCTGATGCACTTTAAGGCTTTGGACACAATTGTGTCAGGTGCATCCAGGCCACTATTATGCTGAAATTGTGGAGAAAATGCTGCATTGTTGATGAAAAACATGGCAACTTGCACTATAAATTTCCTTTTGACACTGCACTTGCACTACCAAATGAGCCCTTATAATTATAATAGTTGTATATATGGATATATGCATGCACAGGGTGTGGATTTCATGCATATTTTGTTGCATATAACTTAATGTTCATAGTAGATGAAGTTTAAAAGTTTATCAAGTTTAACCTTTTTTCTAAGTAAAACCTCCCTACAATCAACTAGGTGGTTCAGAGGCAAAGCATTATGGTTGGCAAAAACACCTCTCACACCTTTCAATGTAATTTAATTTCTTTTGGTGCTAATAGATAACTAAAACTGATATACCTACATCATATTATTCTGACACAGATGAATGGACACTGACCACATCTCAAATAAGATTAGACTATGATCTCTGTTAGTGAAAGCTGAATGAGAAATTGACAGCAGCTGTTTTGTAATAGAATTGGCAAGAAGAGTCCGAAAGGTATTTAAAGTAGAAGTGCTTCACAGAAAAGATTCGTATTATAAATGAATATTCTAATATTTACATTTATCAGAGCTTTCTTTGCTTTTCAGAGATCAGAGTGGAAAAGGGTGGCAGATGCAGAAGGGTATTTTAACTGCTGCTGTTTCTGTTTCATGGCAATGGTGGTTTCAATTCTTTCTGGCATCAGCTTAACTGCAACGTAATGAGCCTGGCCTACAAAATGATAAAGAAATCATGGTACTCAGAATAGGCTATGCAAAATATGCTTTTATTAAGGAAACCACAATTTAAAGGCAAATAGTATAGAGGTGGGGTGACAGGTCAATGGCCAACATACTCTTCCAACTGTAACTGAAATGTGGGACTGTCTTGCTACAATATACATGTAGTATTTTCTATTAAAGTGTATTGCAGGAGTTAGCAATCCACATTAGACAGGCTCCTACATTAGAGGGATGGCGCTTGGGACCAGTGGAAGAGAAAATATCACTTTATGCAGATGATCTGCTAATCTATCTGGCAGATGCGGGTCCATTATATGCACTTTAGCCTCCATTATAACAGAATTTGGGAGATTGT